>NW_012141614.1:3043-4261 GCF_000956105.1 Propithecus coquereli
AATATTAAATCATTTCTATTCATTTAACAAATATTTACTGTGAGCCTACTATGTACAGGACACTGTTCTGAGCACCAGTCACTTATATTCTAATGGAGGGAAATAGAAAATATGCAACAAACATAATGAATATATGAATGAATGTTGCAGACTACAATCAGTGTTTAAAATATACATACCAAATGAGACTTTCAATTCAGTCTGAACACACTTGATCACATGTAAATACAGAAAGGAAACTAGCTTGAAATAACTATTTCATTATGATCTGAAGTAAAACCATTCCCAGGGTTAATGCTCCTGCATAAATCTTCATAAATAAGTCTTGGTAACATATGAAATATTTAAACATATCTCTGAAACCGCAGAGGATAGAGCTAGAGCCAAAAAGGCAGATTTTTCAAAAAAGAGATTAGATCAATACTGCTACGGTTTGAATGTGTCCCCCAAAAAGCATGTTTTGGAAACTTAATCCTCAATACAACAGTGCTGAGAAGTGGGCCTAATGAGAGGTGTTTAGGTCATGAGGGCTCCACCCCCAAGCATGGATTATTGCTGATTAAAGAAGGGATGGAGTCTGTGTATATGACCTCCCACCCACTTTTACCCTCTCTTTGCCCTTCCACCATGGGATGACACAGCAAGAAAGCTCTCATCAGATGCCAGCCCCTTGATCTTGAACTTCTCAGCCTCCAGAATCATGACCCAATAAATTTCTGTTCATTACAAATTACCTAATCCCAGGTATTCTGTTGTAGCAGCACAAAAGAGACTAAGACAAGTATTTAAGAAAGAACTTTGGCCAGTTGCAGTGGCTCATGCCTGGAATCCTAGCACTTTGGGAGGCTGAGGCAGGAGAATTGCCTGAGGCCACGAGTTCAAGACCAGCCTGGACAATACACCTCTACAAAAAATAGAAAACTTATCTGGGCATGGTGGCTCATGCCTGTAGTCCCAGCTACTCGGGAGGCTGAGGCAGGAGGACCCCTTGAGCACAAGAATTTGAGGTTGCAGTGAGCTATGATGATTCCATTGCACTCTAGCCCAGGCAACAGAGTGAGACCCTGTCTCAAGGAAGGAAGGAAAGTAGGAAGGAAAGAAGGGAAGAAGGAAAAGTACTTTAAGTAACCAAAACATTTAAAAAGACAGTGATAAAAGAGAAACTTGATACTGTATTATAGAGAAGAAATAACTTTTGTATTTGGGAAGTAGGTTGGA
>NW_012141615.1:0-1065 GCF_000956105.1 Propithecus coquereli
GCATTAAGTCTTCATAAGGAAACTCTTGAAACTTGGAGTATTTGAGAAAAAGAGAGTTACTAACAACAGATTTAGTGACAAATCATAAGAAAAAAGTAGAGGAAGGAATACATGCAGAAATAAAGAATACCTTAAAAGGTAATGAGCAGCCGGGCGTGGTGGCTCACGCCTGTAATCCTAGCACTCTGGAAGGTCTAGGTGCTTGGGAGGTGGGAGGATCACTTGAGGTCAGTTGTTCGAGACCAGCATGAGCAAGAGTGAGACCCCGTCTCTACTAAAAATAGAAAAATTAGCTGAGTGTGATGACGTGCACCTGTAGTCCCAGCTACTCAGGAGGCTGAGGCAGAAGGATCTCTTGAGCCCAGGAGTCTGAGGTTGCTGTGAGCTAGGCTGATGCCACGGCACGCTAGCCCAGGTGACAGAGTGAGACTCTATCTCAAAAAATAAAATAAAATAAAATAATGGGCAACTAATTCGAACATGCTGAACCTTAAGTAACTGCTGAAATATGACTGAAGTTGAGTTGTGGGAGAAGATAAGTAACTCGTATCTAAAACTTCCCAAAATGACACATAAATAAGCATATATACAATTAGAATTTCCTATTTTATCTTCTCGGAAAATTTCCGGTAGCTGAATTTGAGTCTCCCTGTGATGCCACGGCACGCTAGCCCAGGTGACAGAGTGAGACTCTATCTCAAAAAATAAAATAAAATAAAATAATGGGCAACTAATTCGAACATGCTGAACCTTAAGTAACTGCTGAAATATGACTGAAGTTGAGTTGTGGGAGGAGATAAGTAACTCGTATCTAAAACTTCCCAAAATGACACATAAATAAGCATATATACAATTAGAATTTCTTATTTTATCTTCTCAGAAAATTTCCGGTAGCTGAATTTGAGTCTCCCTGAGATGCTGGGCACTTCAGAGGAACCAGGCAGGTTGGTGCCTGTGCTAGGAAATACCTTGAGTTGACTGGGGCCGAAAGTGGCTTTTATACCCTGACGGCCAGGAGGCGTTTCTCAGAAGGATCATCTGCCCACTTCTCATAGCCTGATAAGG
>NW_012141615.1:12780-13019 GCF_000956105.1 Propithecus coquereli
ACAAACTTAGCAACCTGTCCTGAGTCATCTCATTAAATGTATATTTTAACTTTGTTTTTCAAGTGTCATTTAAATGGTCTTCACTGCTAGGAATTCATCCTTATTTATCTATAAAAATGCACATATATGTGCTAAAGTACATTTTCCAGTTTTCTTTGTATAAAGAAAATAACTGGAAATTGAATGTCGTCATTAGGAATTTTATCAGTAAATTATGAAATATCTATATAATAGAATAT
>NW_012141616.1:0-486 GCF_000956105.1 Propithecus coquereli
CCAGAGTGCTGGGATTACAGGTGTGAGCCACTGTGCCTGGCTCATGATCTATTAAATTTAGACTTTCTCTTGAGGTACTACTATGCAAGATGAGAAAAATACCATCTTTACATTCCTCACCACTTGGCAGTGTCTGTCAATCATTATTATCTTTTCAAAAATTTTAACAGTAATATTTGGTTCTAGACAAATAGTTAACTCTTATAACTTTAAAATTGAAATCTAATAATCACGATGGAACTGGAGACTATTCTCCTAAGTGAAGTCTCTCAAGAATGGAAAAACAAACAGCACGCATACTTATTATTAAATTGGACCTAACCGACCAGCACTCATGAGCACATACAGAAGTAAAACTCAACGGAAATCAAGCAGATGGGAGGCGGGAGGTGAGGATGGGTGAAATCACACCTAACGGGTACGATGTACACTGTCTGGGTGATGGGCACACTTACACTTTGACTCAAGCTGTACAGAAGCAATCTA
>NW_012141616.1:536-1102 GCF_000956105.1 Propithecus coquereli
TTAACTCTTATAACTTTAAAATTGAAATCTAATAATCACGATGGAACTGGAGACTATTCTCCTAAGTGAAGTCTCTCAAAAATGGAAAAACAAACAGCACGCATACTCATTATTAAATTGGACCTAACCGACCAGCACTCATGAGCACATACAGAAGTAAAACTCAACGGAAATCAAGCAGATGGGAGGCGGGAGGAGAGGATGGGTGAAATCACACCTAACGGGTACGATGTACACTGTCTGGGTGATGGGCACACTTACACTTTGACTCAAGCTGTACAGAAGCAATCTATGTAACCAAAACATTTGTACCCTGGTAATAGTAATATTATGAAATAAAAAAAGATTTTAATATAACAATTAGATACATATTGTTCGATATAGACCTGAGTTGAAAAATTGGATACATACCTGTAATACATTTTTATCTTCATGCATAGTCTGATAACCTCTTTGGGAAAGAGTCTAAACTGTGGTTTAATAATTTCAACTTCTTAGTCAGATTGCATAACCAGATAGTAGAAAATGATATTCCAGTGTCTTATTGGCATTAAATTGATTACTAA
>NW_012141617.1:0-3558 GCF_000956105.1 Propithecus coquereli
GGTGCTACTGGCGGCTGCGTATGAGGGAGTTGTGGTCTATGCAAATGAGTATCACTGCTGGGACCTTCTGTCCAGCCCCAAATCTTACTATATCGGGATCATGGACCTCACAAGGTGGGACCACTTCCCCAGTGCCCCTGGCCCCTCTCTGACCCCTGACCCCAGTCTCCCAGGTCCCAGCACTCAAATATAGTAGCTACGTACCCTCCCCACCACCGCCCAGCCCTCTAGTCTCCTGATTCCTCAGCCCTCACATCTTCCCTGCCGTGTGCACACTGGTCCCTGGCCTCTTCACCCACCTGCACCGACTGCTTGCTTCCTGTGTCCCATCCCAGCGCAATGGTAAAGGCATGTGAACCCTCCGTTCTTCACCGAATCCTGAACCTTGTCAAGAACTTCCTTGACAGCTATGATGAGGGTAGGAGGATCCTGGCCAGGGCCTTCTATGCACAGGTAAGAGCTGGGGAAGGTCAACAGCTCCAACCATTCATTTCCTGTAGCTGAAGAACTGAATGTTTAACAGGATATTAACTAACTTGTCCCAAGAAGGAGAAAAAAATGAGAATCAAGCCATGTCAAACGGGGTTCCCTTCCCTGGTACTTCAGGGGCCTGGTTCAAGGAGGTTGGGAAGCCTGGGGAGGGGGTTAGCAGTTCTAATCCTCCCAGAATGATGCATGGATCCCAGCACTGGGCTCCAAATTCAAGTCTTACCAACATCACCCCCAAGCCCTTCCCCGTAGTCTTCACCCTACGTGAACACCTCTGCCTCTGCTCTCACCAGGACACGGTCTTTGCCTGAGCGGGGGCCTGAGGGAGTCTGCGGGAGCACAGGGCCCTCACAACATTTCCTCCCTCCATAACCATGGTCTCCTGCCCCACAGCTCCTCTGGCACCGATCCGTGGCACAGACCGAGGGGCAAGACTTTCTGGGCACCCTAACCCAGTGGATCAAGAATCCTAACCTTGTCATGGAGGAAATTGGCCTCCGGGGAATCAGTAACCTGGCACTACACCCAGGAAATGTAAGAATAGGGGGAGGACCCAGTGGAGTCCCTTGGGTCCCTCAGTTGCACCGTTTTAGTACATCCTCAAACCCTCATCCTAGGGCATCACAACATCCAGAGTGTGGGCCAAACTAGGCGTGTCCTCAAGTTGCCTGAACCCCTGGAGCCTTCATTTCCTTGGCATGTCCAGCCCCCAGGTTTCCCATGTCTGTGTCTCTTAGGCACCTGTGTGCTCAGGACCCTGTCCCCAGAGTGTTGCATGATGCCCAGGCTGGTGGGTGATCTCCGCCTTCTTCCAAATAGTCGGAGGCTCTCAAGAGCCTGGTTCCGTCCCTGCGAGGCTTCTTGAATGCTGAGGTGCGGGTGGCAGTGCAGGCGGTGAAGAGCCTGAGGAACATCATCTACCATGGACACGGCGAGGACATCAAGGGCATCTTCTGCAGCATCTGCCCACACCTGCGTCCCCTCATCAATGACGTATGCACCTGAGTCCCTGGGACCTGTTGGGAACGACATGGGCTGGGGCTGGGGCTAAATGCTGGGGCTTAACTAAGAGTGCTGGGCTAAGCCAAGGGCCTGTGGCCCAAGGCTGAGATCATGGAGGGCAGACAAAAGGAGACTTGGCCACGTGGAACAGTGCACAGGACACGTCCCAAGTGTGCATTCCCTACCACATGGAGACGCAGCACACGCCCCCACTTACTCTCTCCCCGGAAGTTCCCTGGAGGAGCCATTGGACCAACAATGGAAAGCTCACACACTGGTATGGAGTCGGTGCTCACTCCAAGGATCTTCTCCAGACTCCACTCATGGAGCAAAGAGGAGGAGAGGACTGATGGCTCTACCGTCCTCCCAGATAATTCAGGGACCTTAGAACGCTAGGATCCTTGTGGCGAGAGAAATCTGAGATTCAGAAATTTGGACTAAAAGACCAATATCATCTGTCCCCAAGTCTCATTTTACAGATCATGGCATCTTAGAGCTGGAGGGAACTCGATGTCCCTGAGACACCTGCTGACAGTACTCCCATTGTGGCATTTGTAACTTTTCCAACTTGTGAACCTTGGATTGGAATTACTTCTGTATAGGTCTCACCTTCTCTGTGACCCTGGAAACTCCCAGATGGCTAGGTCAAGGCCTGACGCACCCATCCTTCAGTTCTTTTACCATTCAGCATGTGTACTGTCCTTGACTTAACAAAGCCCAAGATAATATCTTTTCCCTCCATCCAACCATACAAGGACCTTAGAATGATTTAATTCTGATCATGCCCCCTCATATTATACATGAGCCTTGTCTAGTATTTTAGTTCCACCTGCTTATTAAATCTCCCAAAGTGATCTTTATATCATCATCATCATTGTTATTATTTCATACAGTCAGTGCTTATTTAGATTTACCCACGTTTACAAATCTCCTTGCTCACCTTCCCTTCCTACAGCTCTTTCCTCCCTCCCAGTGTCTATTTTTCCCCCTTCCTTTGTGGTTCCCTGGGTGTCGGTCTGAAAATAGTAAACATTTTCAGTCTTTTTGTATGAAAAGGTCTTTATTTTGCCTCGTATTTGTCTTATTAGCAGTTTATGATGCAAACATTACAAAATTTCTCCCATGTGGTTCCTTTGTTTTGTAGTGTTGGGTTTCCTCGATGTTTGCCAATCCTTGGTAATGATTTCTGGCATTTTTATACCAGGGATTCTCAGTGGGCCCTCTGAGAAAGCCACGCCTGTGACTACAGCCCGATTCAGTAGCCATGGGGGGGCATCCAGGGACAAGTAGACAGCTGCATGTGCCCATTGCCAGTCTTTTGACTCTAGGGCTTCCTGCTCTCCTTGGGGGGCATCAGACACCCAGGGGACTGTCCCATCTCTTTGATCTGGACACCACGGTCCCTGCTCTGCTGGGCTGTTCCATGCCCCTGCTGCTTGGTAATTGGTAAGGAGGATATTGGGAGGGCAGGAAGGAGGAAGAAACTGAACTGACGGCTGAAGTGCAGCCCCCAAACAACTGTCCTGTTGGTTGCCCAGAATCATCTTCTACTTCTTATACTCACAGCCCCTAAGCTTAGAGCACTCCCGGAACCCCTGCCCCTCCTGCAGGAGTTCTTTCTTGTCCACTCTCCGGGCTGTGCCTTCTACATTAATTCCAATTCTGTCCACTGTTCATCTTTCAGGAATGCTCTATTACTCTGGAGAGGGGAGATGCCATCTGATGTTTCAGATCCATTATGAACTGTAAAAGTTTATCTCTACCATTTCTCCTAGGGATGGGATGACTGCAGCTACACTCAATCCCCCATGTTGAGCCACTGTGCATGTGATATTTTTCTCTTTCTTTTTGTCATCGAAGTACTAATAAGAAATCATCTCTCTGTTAGCCATTATGCTATAACATGTACATCCAGCTTATTAAAAAGTCTGCTTCTGTGTTCACGAACTATCTGTCTTGTCCAACCATGTCTCTCTCATTTGGCACTGTGCTCCTAACAGGTGCTCAAGAAATATTTGTTCAATTAATATATATTAATAATATTCCCCTAAAAGTGTACAAATCTTT
>NW_012141617.1:8776-9942 GCF_000956105.1 Propithecus coquereli
CAGACACCAAATCTTCCTTTATTTTGGTCTTTTTAGCCTTCAGAACTGTGAGAAATAAATTTCTATTGTTTATAAACCACTCACTTTAGGGTATTTTATTATAGCGTCCTGGACAGACTGAGATACCAGGAATATGGCATCATCTTCTGAATCAGTAGAGAAGCAACAACTCTTTAGGAGGAAAGAAGTATGTAGTTAGTGGAGGTTGGTGAGATAGCTGGAATGTTAGAGGAAAAACACTGCCCTGATTTTAGCTTCTGAGCCCAAGAACTAAGAGTTTCAATGCTTTATACAATCACGTATCACTTAATGATGGGAATATCTTCAGAGAGATGCGTCATGAGGTGATTTTGTCACTGTGCAAACGGGACAGAGGGTGCTTATGAAGCCGCCCTTCACACATATCAATAATGGGGTATAAGTGAGAACTGTGGTAAAGGTCTAGTTAAAAATAATGATAATAATTAGTCACCGTCCCCCTGTTTGCTTCTCTGTAATTGCTACTCTGGAGTCATGCAGCTGGTGGTTATAAAGATTATTCACTTCTCCCCATAGCTGGTGTCCGTAAAGATTCTTAGCTTTCTCCATAGATAATATCACCTTTTTGAAACCTAGGGGTAGTTTCTGAGACATCTTCCAGGTCCCACATTCCAGTGGAATGGCTGACCAACCCAGACCAGAGTCCCATACCAAGGAACTGACGCAACTGGTCTTGTGACCCCCACCCAAGAACCTGGTCAGCAAAGAACACAATTTCTACAACCCTGTGGTTCCTCCCCTAACCAGCCAATTAGCAGATTCAATTGGCTCCAAACTGTCTTTAAAAAGCCTGTCTCCCAAATTCTCAGGGAGGAGGATTTCAGAAATTTCTCCTGCCTCCCCTCTTAGCACTATGTGGAATAAAGACTCTCTCTGCTGCAAAACCTGCTGACTCAGCATACTAGCTTCTTTTTGGGCAGCAGACAAATGAACCTGGTTGGGCAGCAACACTTACGCAAACCTAGATAGTACTATACACCTAGGCTATCTGGTGTAGACTATGGCTCCTAGTCTATGAACATGTAGAACATATTACTTGTACTGAATCTGCAGGCAATTGGGACAGAATGGTTAAGTGTTTGTGTCTTGAAACACATCTAAACATAGAAAAAGTATGGTTAAAATAC
>NW_012141618.1:0-348 GCF_000956105.1 Propithecus coquereli
AAAGGTCATAAAGAAAATAAGGACACATGATGTAAAGGAGGTATGTGCTGAACCCACCTCTGACCCTTACTCACTTTGTGACTACAGGGAAATCATGTAAGCTCACCCAGCCGTGGTATCCTCTCTTTTTTATGCATAGCGATAGGTCTGTTTGGGTGACACACAACAACATAAAATAAAAACTTTACTCCTCAGAATAGTACTATGAAGTGAATACTATTATTGTCCTCATTTTATAACTGAGAAAAATCCGGAGGTGCAGGCAGGTCAAACTTGCCTGAGGTCCCCCAGGCTGTAAGCAGCAGAGCTGAGGATTGAAACCCAGGAGGTCTGGGTCCAGAGAACAGA
>NW_012141618.1:2083-3119 GCF_000956105.1 Propithecus coquereli
GGGGTCTCGCTCTTGCTCAGGCTGGTTTCGAACTCCTGAGCTCAAACAATCTGCCCGCCCTGGCCTCCCAGAGAGCTAGGATTACAGGCGTGAGCCACAGCGCCCGGCCTTTAAGTGTCTTTATGTTTAAAGTCAGCTTCTTGTCAACAGCATATAGTTGGGTCTCATTTTTTAGTCCACTCTGACAATCTCTGTCTTTGCATTGGTACTTTTAGACCACTGACATTCAAGGTGACTATTGATATAGTTGGATTAATATCTACCATATTTGTTACTGTTTCTATTTGTTGCCCTTGTCCTTTGTTCCTACTTAGCATTTGAATGGGTGGACTTAGTGAAGTAGATTCTCCTCCGCAATGTGAGTGGTCATCATCCAATCCACAGAGGGCCTGAAGAGAACAAAAAGATGGAAGAAAGAAGAATTTGCCCCTTTTATTTTCTGCCTGCCTGCTTGAGCTGGGATATCAGTCTTTTCCTATCCTTGGACAGGGATTTACACCATCAGCTGCCCTGGTTCTTGGCCTTCAGACTCAGACTGGAATTACAACACTTGTCTCCTGAGTTTCCTGCTTGCAGATGACAGATTGTGGACTTCTCAGCCTCAAAAATTGTGTGAACCAATTTCTCATAAGTCTCAATCTCTCTCTCTTTCTCTCAATGTATACACACACATACTTATATGTGTGTGTATATATGTGTGTGTATGTATAATGTGTGTGTGTGTGTTTGTGTATCCTATTGTTTCTGTCTCTCTGGAGAACCCTCACTAATATGCATGGTATCTGAGGAGAAGTTGGACATTATGACTTCTTTCAGGGTTTTTTCTTTACTTTTGATTTTCTGTAGTTTGAAAATGCTGTGCTAGGTATATTTATCCTGCTGGTTTTTCTCTGAGCTTCCTGGCTGTGATTTGGTGTCTGAAATTAATATGGGAAAATTCTCAAGCATTGTTGCATGAAATATTTCTTCTGTTCCTTTCTTTCTCCTCTTTCTGGGGTGTTACACCTTTTAGAGTTGTCCCACCTTTCTTCAATAT
>NW_012141619.1:0-764 GCF_000956105.1 Propithecus coquereli
TAGGTTTCTTGCTTCCGGTCAGCATCACAGTTTTTCACATGCTCTCTCTACTTTTCCATCTTTCCTACTTCTAAGGGCTTAGGGTTTTCCTGTGTCCCCTGCCTGAAAGCCATCTTACTTCTGTATCACTATATCCCTTTTTTTAAGGAGTTTTAAAAGAATTTTTTTAATTTCAGGATATTATGGGGGTACAAACATTTTGGTTACATATTATGACTTTGCCACATCCCAACTATGATTTGAGGTGTGCCCTTCCCCCCCACAACAGTCACCATGTCCATTAGTTGTGAGTTTACCCACCTCCAACCCTCCTACCCACAGTGAATATTACTACCATGTGAGCACCATAGTGTTGATCAGTCAGTGCCAATTTGATGGCGAGTACATGTGGTGCTTATTCTTCCATTCTTGTGATACCTCACTTTGGAGGATGGGCTAAAGCTCTACCCAGGAAAATATACGAGGTGATAGATCACCGTCATTTTTTATAATTGAATAATATTTCATTGTATACATATACTATATTTTATTAATCCACTCATGAATTGACGGGCGCTTGGGTTGTTTCCACATCCTTGCTATAGTGCATTGTGCTGCCATAAACATTCGAGTGCAGATGTCTTTATTATAGACTGACTTTTGCTCCTTTTTTAGAGGTACAAGTGCAGTTTTCTTACATGGATATAGTGCATAGTTGTGAAGTCTGGGCTTACAGTGTAACCATCACCTGACTAGTGTACATTGTAGCCCCTTTCCTTGTTAAA
>NW_012141619.1:6202-6789 GCF_000956105.1 Propithecus coquereli
AGACATGTGCACTAGAATGTTTATAGTAGCACAATTCAAAATTGCAAAGATGTGGAAACAACCCAAGTGCCCATCAACAAATGAGTGGATTAATAAAATGTGGTATATGGATACCATGGAGTTCTACTCAGCCACAAAAAGCAATGGTGATCTAGCATCTCTTGTATTATCCTGCGTAAAGCTGGAATGCATTCTACTAAATGAAGTATCTCAAGAATGGAAAAACAAGCACCACATGTACTCACCATCGAATTGGTTTTAACTGATCAACACTTAAGTGCACATATAGTAATAACATTCCTCTGGTATCAGGCAGATGGGAGGGGGGAAGAAGAGATGGGTATATTCACACCTAATGGGTGCGGTGCGCACCGTTTGGTGGATGGACACACTTGAAGCTCTGACTCGGGTGGGGCGAGGCAATATACGTAACCTAAATATTTTTACCCCCATAATATGCTGAAATAAAAAAGAAAAAATATTTCAGAAGAGGGAGCAATAATCTGTCCTTTAAACACTATCAAGTACTTTTGTCTGTTATTTTCCATATTTCTAGTGTGGCATATATCTGATAATTTCAAAGAATT
>NW_012141620.1:0-2123 GCF_000956105.1 Propithecus coquereli
CTCTCCATAATGGAGCCCCTGCCAGATGACAGAGTGAGCCCCGGCAGAATATGCTGCTCTCTTCCTCACGCACGACTCATTTGTTGATGCCCCGTAAGGTAGCAGGAGGGAAATTACTTCATTTAAATGAAGCAGTTTCCTAGATGTTAGTTTATCATGGTCATTTGCCTCTGAACATGCATTTATAACCAGCCCATCACAAATATGTTAGATATTCTAGTGTCCTATGTACCTTCTTTCTCAAAAAAAAAAAAAAAAAAAAAAAACTAATACAAATTTAAAAATTACTTTCAAAATAATATGTTGACAAGAGTAGATTTTGGTTTTTTGGGAAATATCCCAAGACTTCTGATATCCTATTATTTTTTCTTTGAAAGGTAGGGGAAAGATATTACCTCATTGTAATTATTTAATATTGAAGTCTTGTTGTTTTTCAGATTGTAGGGATTTTTTCCCAGACTTTGTTTTGATAATTTCTCTTTGCTCCTTTTTTTCAACATCAAATGAATGTCCCATTTTCCCCTGTGATTTTTGGCTTCAAAACTTACTCATTTACCTAGGTAAATCTATAGTGAATTTTAGTACATATAATTTATGACTTTAGAATCACATTATGGCAACAGACCAAAATGTCACACACAGGGTTTTGATTTCACTATGGGGTTCTGCAGGCGATGCATGCAAGGAAGGAGATGGGAAAACTTTAAAACCACGATAATGGAGAAAGGCCAAACAGTATATGTATAAAGGAGACTCTCTTTGTCTGACTTTATCTAATATTCTGTAGGGGCAAAGCTGTCTTAAACCTTCCGAATGCTTATCCAAGATTCTCATAACAGGACACAGCAGATTGTATGATACCCAGACAGGCTGTTATTAATACTTATCCCAAAAGATCATTCCTGAAATCCAAATCATTTAAAGAACAAAGAAACCTTACTTTACAAAAGATTCCTAAAGGACACCTTTTCACAAAGTCAAGAATCCATTGGCAAAATCATCAACCACCAATTACCTCTACCCAGAATATGCCTTCTTTGTAAATTCAGATTTTTGTATATTGGATTTTCTTAAAATAGAACACAGCTCTTTAGTTACAGAGGTTATATTTCTTTCTCAAAAAACTCCAGATCGTTATATAAAATTGGCCTCATATTGTCCCAAAAACTATTCTGATAAAAGTGATGTAAATTTTCAGTTCAACTATATGAAAGAGTAACTACCACTCATTCTTTGCAAAAGGGACCTAAAGTTGTTTGAAGCCACTGAGCCAGTGGTCACTAACCCCGCATCCATCAGGACCTCCATGGATCACAAGTGTGAGGAGAATTCCCCTTAAATAAGGTCATAGATCTCTCATGCAAATAAGATGTATAAGATGATTAATCAATACAGAAAAACACCCACTCAAACTGAGGAGGAACAAGGTACCACCTCTGCCTGAGGAGAAAACAGACTAGAGGCAGTTTATCATGTAAGTAAGTGCTTAGCAAAGAGCTGATGGATTTCCTCAGCTAGCTCTTGCAAGGAGAAACCAGCACAGTCCATGGTTCAGTAAGGCTGGGAGGGTGATCCCTACCCCACCATCCCTTTTCTCCTGCTCCCACCCAGCTCAACTCAACTCATCCCCGCCCCAAACGCCCATCCCATCATCATACCCGTGCCATCCATCACAAGTTCTGCTGAGCCCATCTCTTTCAGCATCTCAGGGATCCATCTACCTCGTTCCATCTCTACTACCATCCCCTCCGTCACGCCACCTTTATCTTCAGGGTCACTTAACTGGTTTCAGTGCCTCCAATCTTAGACCCCTCAATCCATTTTCCCCAAAGCAATCAGAACCATCTCCCTAATTCACAGATCAGCTGGTTAAAATCTTTCAGTGGTTCCTCGATGCCATAAATTTACGTATGAAATCCAAATGCCTTAGCATAATTTACAAGACCCTTAGTAAACTGGCTAAAAATTTGGTCCCCAAATTTTGTATTATAATCTGGGAAGCGTTTACAATCCCCAATGCCCTGGCACACTCCATACCAATCAAGTTACAACGTCTGGGGGTGGGAACCAGAATCAGTATTTTTTTTAATTTAATTTTTTTTAATTCCCAGGTGATTCCATTG
>NW_012141620.1:4238-4858 GCF_000956105.1 Propithecus coquereli
TTTCTGGCATATCCTGAAAATAAAGTAACCCTACTTTTTAAAACCCTTTTCGATGAGCACATTCCCAGAGATGGGCTAAGTTTGTTTTTGGTTTTTTTTTTTTCTTTTTAGAGACAGGGTCTCACTCTCTTGCCCAGGCTGGAGTACAGTGTCATGATCATGGCTCACTGCAGCCTCCAACTTCTGGGATCAAGTGATCTCCCCATCTCAGCCTCCCAAGCAGCTAGGACCACAGGCACACATACCACCACACCAAGCTAATTTTTTAATTTTTTGGTAGAGACAAGATCTCACTATGTTGTCCAGGCTGATCTTGAACTCGTGGCCTCAAGCGATCTTCCCCCATTCACCCTCCCAAAATGCTGGAATTACAGGCATTAGCCACCATGCCCAGCCAAACTAAATCTTTGAAGCTTTGATATTCCTATGCTTTTTTTCTGCTGTCTTATTCTAATATTCTGCACCACTGTAAAAATTTTTTCTAAGTTGGCAATATTGTCCCCAAATATCAAACAATAAGTCCTCAGATAATAGTGACAATCCAGTCCACTTCTCAGGGTTGTCATGAAGCTTAAGTGAGAGTGTATGATAAAAGCCTTCTGAAATACAAAAAATACTAC
>NW_012141621.1:0-419 GCF_000956105.1 Propithecus coquereli
ATAAATGTTCATAATAATGATCAATTTGGGCTTATTCCGGGAATTCAAAGTGAAAGTTTAAATACTTTTCCTCTAAAATAGGAACACGGCAAGGATGACTGTTCTCAATACTTCTGTTCAACATTATATAGGAAGTTCTAGCCAGTGCAACAAGGAAATAAATGAATGAATGACATTCAACTTGGAAAGAAAAAAAGTAAAACTGTTTTGATTCAAATATGATTATCTATGTAGAGCCATCTTTGAAATCCAAAAAAAAGTAACAAGATCTAATAAATGAGTTTATCAGGATTGAAGAACACAAGTTCAATCAGATCAATTGTGCTTCTGTATCCTAAAAATGATCCCAACAATTGGAAAGCAAAAATAAAAATATTAGATACAATAGTACTCATAAATCTGAAATACTAGGGAGAAAT
>NW_012141621.1:2636-3192 GCF_000956105.1 Propithecus coquereli
ATGATATTTTGAAATATATATATTTTATGGAATGGCTAAATTGAGCTAATTGCTAATGAACATATGCATCCCCTCATATACTTAACATTTTTTGAGGTGAAAACACATCTACTCTCTTAGTGATTTTCAGGTATACATTATTATTAACTTTAGTCACTATATTGTACAATAGATATTTTGAATTTATTCATCTTGTCTAACTGAAATTTTGTATCTTTTGACCTATATCTCCCCATCCAAGTGTATTTTAATAAGTTTTTTTCTTTTTACTATATGACAAACTAAACATAGTTATATTTGTTTATTTACTTTTAATGTTTAGAGACTTAGATTATTAATTTTGATTCTTTTCATCCCAAATACTTTTTAGCAATTCACTTTTTTTCATTTTCTTTTCTTTTTAAAATTGCATTTGTTTTATTATCTTGAAAAGCTAATCTCTTTTGCTAGGTCTAGGAAACTATATTTTTTGTTTTTTATAGATGAATTTTATATTCATGCAGAGAACAAAAAATTATCTTACAAAGTTAAAAGTATCTGCCCCTATTGTCCACAA
>NW_012141622.1:0-760 GCF_000956105.1 Propithecus coquereli
TTAGGACTTTATTTAGAAGTATAGGCTGTCGTTGGTGGCAGCAGTATATTCTGAAATGTCTCATAGATATATATTTTTGAATAAAGATGGTGTTGCTGAACAACAACAACAACAACAAAAAATGAAAACATCAGACAAACCTGAAACCTCTGACATCTACAGTAACAGCAAACTTTAGACACAGCCCAACTCCTAGACAGATTTACATAAAACCTCCCACTAAGGCTTTTACCTCCTTTCTTATTATCCCAATACATCACGTCTGGCTTTCATTAAAAAATTATAAGACATGCTAAAAAGGAAGAAAAAACACAGCCTGAAGAGAAAAAGAAAGCATCGGAACCAGACTCAGATATGACACAGATTTTGAAATGATCCAACAGTGAATTTCTAATACAGGCATAACCTCAGAGATACTGCAGATCTGGCTCCAAACCACTGCAATAAAGCAAATATTGCAATAAAGATAGTCACTGAAATTGTTTCATTTTCCAGTGCATATAAAAATTATCTTCACCCTATGTAGTCTATGAAGTGTGCAACAGACTTGTGTCTAAAAAAGTATATACCTTAATTTAAAAATGCTTTATTACTAAAAAAAATGCTAACAATTATCTGAACCTGCAGCAAGTTGTAATCTTTTTGCCGTGGAGGGTCTTGCTTGCCTGGGTGTTGATGGCTGTTGATTCATCAGTGTGGTGGTTGCCAAAAGTTGAGGTGGTTGTGGCAATTTCTTAAAACAATGGTGTTTGCTGCATCA
>NW_012141622.1:11815-12320 GCF_000956105.1 Propithecus coquereli
TAGAGGCTGGAAGTCCAAGATCAAGTCTCCAGCAGAGTTGGTTTCTGGTGAAGTCTCTTCCTGACTTGCAGGTAGCTTATTGGATTGGTCCCTATCCCTCTGACCACATTTAACCTTAATTGCCTCCTACTTCCAAATACAGTTTAATGGAAGTTAAGGCTTCAACATATGAATTTGAGGGGGGATACATAATTCAGTTCATAACAATAATATAAGGTGAAATGGTAAAAATGGTACTATTGTTTGTTGTACTAGCATCTATAGCATTACATAAAGTAACATCTAGTAACTATATTAATTTTTAGTTATTTAACACCATTTAAAGTCATATGTAGGACTTCTTCATATCTCATGATGACAAATTGAAAGCAGAGCCTTAGCTTTGCCACCTCAAGATTCCATGGGGAAGAAAAAAAATCCTAAAATTCTGTGATAAAACATCTTCAATCCAAATACAATAAAAAACAATGAAGCAAAGAAGAATTACTTTGAAAATTGTGTAAGA
>NW_012141623.1:0-339 GCF_000956105.1 Propithecus coquereli
ATGTATCTGGGAAAAGTATATTTTTAATGTTAGCTACTAGTTTGTGATAAATACCTCTGATGAGAATAACTTTCATTTGATTAATATTGAATATTCTTTCATTACAAAACACAGTATAATAAATAAGAGGGAATGAGAGAGGTTTTGCCTTCAATTAATACAAATGAAACGGGAGATGTCAAAGCTGTACACACAGCTTATGTGGCAGGTTGTGGCAGTCCTCCAGGAGGTTTCAGGTGATACGGGGTTCAGGGGAGAAAAAGCCCTTATCAATTAAGGAAGTTCATGGGAGGAGCTGTCATTTGAGAGTCTGGTAGGAAGACGACAAAAGAGCTTGGA
>NW_012141623.1:14798-15973 GCF_000956105.1 Propithecus coquereli
CATATCATATAATAAAATCCCATTTATTAAATAAAGTAAAATATAATTGCCCTAAAATATAAGCTTCTCTGTCACAAGGATTCCAAGGCAATTCAAAAGTATCGAGCAACTGTGTAAAAATAGTCTCGTGTTCTTAATACTCTCAAATGGTTTAACTCATCCGTAAATGGCGAAGTCACAGAATAATATAGAAAGGTGATAAGCAATTTTTAAAAAACAGTTTATTAGACATAGGAAAACAGAATTTTAATTCTAACTTACTCATAAAACTTCAGAAAAATAAAATAGCAAATAGTAAATATTTGAAGATAATTTTTTGAATGTGATGCATATAATATGGTGATTTTGATCTCTAAATTTCAAAGATATGTAAAATAAGAGAGCATGTCAATTATAACTTCATCAGTATAATGTCTAATTACAACCAAGGCGTGGAATAAATTCTAAATATTTCATGCTGAAACTGAATTATCCATGGAACGATTATCCATGGATGACGTATGTGTGTGAAGTAAAGAGTACACATCCGCAGCAATTTAAATCCACAACTTCATAAAGAGACAACAATAAAAAGAGGATAATGGTGTTTATATCAGTTTCGGAATCTACCAACTGTGGATATATTCAATCAGTTCTCTCTCTTGAATGGATGAGCAAGCATAATACAAGCACTGTGTTGACCGCTTTCTGTACTAATTTGTCTAATTTTCACCACAAACTTGTAATTCATTATTATTATTTGTCCACTTCTATAGATGAGAAACTGAGCTACCCCAAATCCCACGCTGCTTTGACTATGCAGAGCTGTCTTGCCTGGATGTGAAGCATCATCGCACACCATGACGGGACAAATCATCTGCAGAGGGCAGGCAAGTCTCCAACCATCAAATTCTTGAGTAAGTAGAACTGATTTCTTTGCAACAGTGCTCATTAACTGTCCCCACCTTCTCTTGTTTAAAATTATTGGCACAGCTATTTGGGTTATTGCTTAGTAGGCCATTAATTCAATCAGAACAGAAAAAAATATTTGTCCTAGAGATACACAATTTTGCTTTTACTCATTTAGCAAGTATGCTAAGCATTTGTTATACTTTTTTTTGAGACAGTCTCACTCTGTTGCTCAGGCTTGAGTGCAGTGGCATCATCATAGCTCACTGTAACCTTGAGCTCCTGGG
>NW_012141624.1:0-2788 GCF_000956105.1 Propithecus coquereli
TGTTTCTATATGAATTTATTTGTTAATTACCTATTCATGGAAAGTTTTAGAAGGAACTATAGTTTCAAAATTATATAACTAATTTTGTCCATAGTCCTAACTCTTCTGTATTATTATATTTCAATTTTTGTCACTTCTTGAAGCTGGAATTTTCAAACTTCTCTTATGTACATGAGAACCTGCTGAATTCCAGAGCAGTGTATCCAACTACTTAATAAGCATCCACAAACTTGGATGCCTGAAAGGAACCCCAGACTCATTTACATGTCTGGGTTCATTATCTTCTTTATCAAACTAACGTTTGTTCTCTCATCTGTTCAGATATTGAAGCCAAAAATCAAGAAGGGTGGAGTCATTCCTTGCCAATTCGTTTTCCTTTATAACTCCGTATTCAATTTCATACCAAATCTTCGAATTTCACCTCTGTATTTAAGCATCATCTTCCAGAAAAGGGCATTACTGTCACAGGAGATGACAGCACCATGCATGCTATTGCACCTGAAGACCTTCCAGGGGGACAAGCTGTGTAGGAGGAAGACAGTGACGTTGATGATCCTGACCCTGTGTAGGTCTGGGCTAATGTGTGTGTTTGTATCTTAGTTTTCAACAAACAAGTTTAAAGAGAAAAAAAAAATTATAAAAATAGAAAAATGTTTATAGAGTAAGAAACAAAAGAAAGAAAATATTTTTGTACAGCTGTGCAATATATGTTCTCATACAAAACTCTCTGTGTTAGACTGTGAACAGAGATGACAGCCTAAAAAAAAAAAAAAAAGAAAGAAAGAAAAGAAAAAAGCTCAAATGTATCTAAAGCAAGAATTTATAAAACGATTGCAGATAGTGTTCCAAATGACCATTATTGGATAATATGAGATCCTGGTGCATGAAGTTTGAGGCAACATACAGATATTCACTATGTAGTCTTCAAATATGTACATTCTTCCTTAAGTTATGGCAGTGCTCCCCTGACATTGATGGACTCTGAATGATGCCCAAGTACAGAAAGATGCTTTTAGATCTCAGCGACTGAAGGCAAGGTACCTTAGTCACTCACTATAGTGATTACTATGATACTTGTCATTGCCTATATATTTTAATACACCCGGGAAATGTAAGAACATGAAATAGTTTCTACATCATGCTAGAATTTAAGTTTAACATGTGCACAAACTATTGTTTAGCTTATCCATGTATTCCAGGCACCTAGAATGAAGCTGACATGTAGCAGGTGTTAAATGAATGAATGGATAAATATGAGATGAGCTAGATTCTGGCTATTTTTAGAAGTACTGCCTAGTGTTAGAAATTCTTTTCTGCTTGAGTTTTTCAGTTATTTGCTTTTTTGTTTATTCTTTCACAAACACAACAGAGATCAGTTTGAAATATCCATTAAAGGTGCATTGTGTACGTCTTAAGAGGAGCAGGGCAGACAATTGGAGGAACTTTGTAGCACAGGAGAGAAGGCTGAACAGCTATCAGGGTGTACTTCTAGATAGAATGCGAATCAGACTGTGCTCCAGGTCTGGTCTTGTTTTTTCTTGCTTTTCATTTTTCCCCATAATCCTAACCCTTCCCATGCACAGTCTTCTCTAGGAAGGGTGAATTCTCTGCCATTTTTAGACAACCAGAGAGACTTAAAACAAAAACGATTGACTCTTTATCCTTTTTTTTTATTTCAAGAATGCATGCTTACTTGTATTATTATTGCCCATTATCTTTAATATATTCAGCTCTAGAATTTCAGTTATGAATCTCACAGTGTATATTTTTAAAGTTCAAATAACTGATACCTTAATCAAATCTCCCACTTTAATATTAAAGCATCAAGGATGTTAGCTGAGGTCTCTTCTCAAGCATCATATAATATACAGATGATACGTACATTTATATGTATATATGTGCATATGACACTTTAGGAAAAAGCATGATGTTTTCTTTTCAAAAAGATACTTGGGGTTTTATTCATAAATACAGATCCCATCACTTTGAAGACAGGTTAATTGCATTATTCCTTATTTAAAATTTAAAATGGAATCACCTATTAAGAAGGAAAATTTTTTCCTTCAAATGAAGTAAAATTTACATAAAAATACACTTGAGGAGATTGTAAAGAATACAATTATAAATGAAAATATTACCTCCCTTTAATATTAAAGATTAGGTAGACATGCTAGGGAGCATTGATCTTAAATTTGAATAAATTATTGAAACTTGATGAACAACTTGACTGGAAACAGTATGTGTGTGGAAAATTGTGCAATGTAAAAAGCTAGTATCTATTTTTTACTGGTTTGGGATTTATTTGGCACTTTTTATCACATACATTTTTGCATTATTACCGACTGCAACAAGTCAGAGGGATGTAATGCTTCATGTACGGTGATGACGCTGTGTGACAGCAGTCATAAATAACAAAAGTGAAAGCATACTTTAGACTTCTGAATAAAATGCCTATCTGCTGATTCAGGGTAAGCATCAAAGCTCTGCTTTGAGAAATCCCATCTTTAAACTACTCCATATAGAGCAGAGTAAATAGAGACTGGCCTTATCTAGGTTCAATACTCAAATAAAAGTTAACACAGAAATGGAATCATGCGCACATTTCTACATCAAGTTATGCCATATAATCTTCTAACCTTCCTTCCTTTTCACCAACGCACCACGAATTAAAAGTTATTTTGTTGTCACAAACTCATCAGATTAACGGAATGCAAAATGATACAGAAGAAACTATATTAGGTGAGCTAAAGCTTATTTGGAAAACATGGGAAATAAAAATAAACACCAA
>NW_012141624.1:8457-9210 GCF_000956105.1 Propithecus coquereli
AAAAATTTAAATAAGTGGATAAAAGAAGCTGTTTGTTTTTTATTTAAATGAAGAAGTGCTAAGGAAACAAGTAAATTTGACATAAATAGCAACACTTGTAAACAAAAATTTAACGAGACTAAATTATAATAGCATATTTTTCAAAGCAATGGAACATCAAATTATTTTTTAAATCCTCAAAGTAAAATGAGGACTTGGGAAAATAAGCTATATATTTTGCAGAGAATGATCACATTTCCATTTCCATTTTTATTTATTAAATGAATTAAATATCAATGATATGAGACTATTGAACACTTACTGGAATTTAGTGTATGTTAATTGCTCTATATTATTTTTGGCTCTGAAATTTCATTTAAACAGAAAGTATGTTGTCGGGGAACATTTAAAAAGGCAATCATATTCTTTTACTCCATCAGTGTATTGACATTGATATATAGTTTTGTATCAATTCATTCTATTAAGTTCCATTTATAAATATTTTCTGAGTTGTTACTTTGTGCAAGTCAAAATGTTCAGAAAATTAACTACCCAAATAGGTATTGCCATTTTCTTATTTCTGTTACAAAATTAGCTAGCAGTTGCAATTAATGTCGAACATACTTGGCAGTCCACTTTTTGTGCAAATTGTAACATATCTCATTCTCCCTACAGCCTCTATAGATTATAAAATAACCTCGATTTTTCAAAATAAATTTAAGATTTGTACCATGATCTCATTTTATATATTAAAAGTAAAGGTAAGTTTTAAAA
>NW_012141624.1:10389-10694 GCF_000956105.1 Propithecus coquereli
GCTCTAGAACAAAACCCCGTGTGTGTCGCGGGGAGGTGGTGTGTGTGTGTTTGTACCCCACTATAGGCAATTACAAAACCTTTCCTGGGTGGGCCCTTCCTGGCCAGTGCCGTGCAGTCTCTGAAGGGAGTTGCATCCAAGGACTCAGGCCCTCCTGGCCTCCCGTGCTATGCTTTTGTGTATATATACATATCTGTATCCCTGGCCCAGCTGCCTCCATTTGGAAGCCTCTTTGCTGGAAACTTAGACCAAGGTTTTCCCCAGTTGCCCCTCCTGAGACCTCCTCGGGAGGAGGGGGCAGGGGA
>NW_012141624.1:13914-15243 GCF_000956105.1 Propithecus coquereli
AAGAATTTGCTTTTGGATGTCTAATCCCAGCTCTGCCCCTTACCCCTGTATTACTTTAAACAATTTACCTAACATTATCCATGACTCAGTTTTCTTACCTATAGCTTTTTTAAGCCAACTAGTACTTTTGAAACACTGGCAAATAAATTGGCTACCTCTGTTCCTTTGTTCTGATACAGTGCATAGATACAGTCTAAGTACACAAAGTACTTAGATGTAAAATTCCCTATTTCATTAAGCATGCTTAAGATCAGTATATGCAGATATGGAGATCTAAACAAAATACAAACTTTCATCCAGTAAATGATAGATGCCACACCATTGAACCCATTTACCAAAGGACTGACAATGCAGACACATGAATGTAGATCTGTACTTAAAAAAGAAAAAAAAAAGATTAAGAAAATAAGGAAAAATTAACATTATAGTACATATTGCATTTGGAAATCTCCATATGAACTGCAACATTATTAGAACTGCAAGCCTGAAGGCTTAGCATAATTACTTTTTGTTTGTGTGTTGTCTAGCAATATGGTCTTCAACTAATGAGATATAAATTAACAAAAAAGAGTCATACACGTGAATGTAAATCTGTACTTAAAAAAGAAAAACAAAGATTAAGAAAATAAGCAAAAATTCACATTATAATACATATCACATTTGGAAATCTCCATATGAACTGCATCATTTATTAGAACTGCAAGCCTGAAGGCTTAGCATAATTACTTTTTGTTTGTGTGTTGTCTAGCAATATGCTCTTCAACTAATGGGATATAAATTAACAAAAAGAGTCATAAACTATTTTGTGGTAACCTTACAGAAAAATAATTATATCATTGTTTCTTTAAAACCCAATATCTCCTTAATTCCCAATGTCATCCTGCATAATGTCCTATAAATTTGTGAAATCTAAATTTATGTCTATTCGGGGTATCATTTATTAGTGCCAGCTAAAAACAATCCAAAAGAATCATAAGTGGCAAAACAAGATTCACCAATTCTTGGATTTTAGTCACTGTTTTGCTCATGAAATGTAACTAATAAGCACCAATGTTGCTGAGCTGGTCATGGATAAGAATGGGCAACAGATAGATATGAGATTAGAAACAAGTTCGTGGTTTTCTTGATGGGCACCCTAAAGCAATAAGCATCTCTGTGAGCTTGCTCAAAACAAACTGTAGCCCATATACCATGTTACTGTTCAAGCACAAAAAGTAAAACCTTTGGGAAAGCATCTTTGTCTGGGTTTTAACTAGTCTTTTCAGATCCTGCTATTAAATATATTATTAACATCATTATATTTTCAAAAAGTAATAATGAAGTCCACTA
>NW_012141624.1:19503-20415 GCF_000956105.1 Propithecus coquereli
TTCTTTCTAATTGTGTTATTGCTGGCATTCTTTTTGAAAAACTATGCATTTGGCTAGGTTAATTACTACAACACTCTCAAGAATAAGAAATGTCGATTAACTTTCAGTCCATTAGTATTTACTCTCACCTGCTAGGCCACAAAGAAGCAGGAAAAATTGAAGAACAGGGATGAGTCCGGACCACTAAGTTATGCAGGAACGAGTGAGTAGTATCACTGCTAAAGAATCATCACAGAAATTTCCCACCCCTTTTCCTTGTTGCCCAAGGCAAACATGAATTTTATTTATTTATATAAATTGATATGCTAGTAAAGGTTTTAACACCTGGTTCTCTGAAAGAAAAGCTCTGATTTGTAGTGTTTGCTGATTTCCATGGTGAAAAATATTCTATTTTTCCATGTTAACTATTGTTAGCTATTGTCAAGCAAGCTCATTTACAATATGGACTATTTTTCTACAGGCTTATTGTTTAATGTCTGTTTCTCACACTACAGGATAAATGATAAATACAAGGATAACACAATATAGATAACAAAAGAAGAAATACAATTTCACTGTTAGAAAGGTAGGGTTCCAACTAAATGATCATACAGGTACATTATTATTTTATGGTAACGTAGCCTTAAAGGCATCACTAAAAGGAATACATTCCAGAAAAATATCCTGCAAAACCAGCAGTGCCTGAAGGAGTTAGTAATTAAGAAGTGCAGAAAACACTACACTATGGAATTTCCTGCATATTCACTATAATAAATGTTTTCATTCAGGGAAAAATGTTAGAAAGAAAAATCAAATAATAATTGGGTTGAGAACTTGTAGGCCAATTTTTAGCTGGGAGCGAATATGTAATACAGATATATAAATCTCTTCAAAAAGGTGTTGAATGATGGAAACCCTTGGGGGTAAAATGTA
>NW_012141624.1:22630-23767 GCF_000956105.1 Propithecus coquereli
GGAATGTATAATATCTGATGTTCTTATTATTTATTTAGAAACACAAAAATAATAAAAAGGGGTGTAGAGATCATTCAATGATTAGACACTTGTTCAATGTTCCACAGCGAGTCTGATATTTGTCATTGAACAAGAAACCTTGGTTTATGATGACAAATGAGAGCAGATTATTAAAATCTGTGACAGCTATAAAACAAGGAACAATGGAAACCATGGGGAAAAAGAGAGCACTTGCCCCGTCTGAAAGTGGTCATCGCACTCAGTGCCTGTCCGTTATTGGACAGGGAGAATACAGGTTCAGGAGATCCATTGTGGAATAAGCTGATCAATACTTCTCTCATTAGTAAGATGCTGTGTTACGCTTACTTATCTTAACAGAGGTTTAAATACAGTCTTGAGACTAATTCAAATCCCCAAATTCCAATTCTGGGTAAGCCTAAAAATTCCCTAAGTTTCAACAGGGAAAGGAATGTGTCCTGTGTATAACAGGTTTTAATTCTGAGAATTCTCTGGGAATGTCAACTAAAATACAATGATACTATACAAATATTTCAGCACAAATGAAGCTGTGATATATTCTGATTTTTCCTGAGTAAATAAGAAAGTCAATATTTAATATTAATTATACAATTTTAAAAATAGGCTTCTTTTGACATAACAGTGCACAAAAACAAAATTCACGATCGGATAATCCCTGTGCCACTGAAAACAAATGATAAAATATTTACTATTCTAGAATCCAAATTACATTCTGTGTATTGTCCTAAGTAGTGTACATGTATGATCTCATTTAATCCTTACAACAACCTCATGAAATTGGTTCTACTCTTACCTCCAATTTATGTACGTGAAAACTGAGGCCCAACTGAGAAAAGTGACCTACTTGTCCAAGACCAGACTATAATAAAGTTTAGATTAAAATTTCAGCATGCTCCCTCTCTCTCTTCCTTCACCTCTCCTTTTTTTTTCTCTCCAATTTAATTTTAAACTACTTGTACCAGCACCTTGTTTTTGCACATGATATTGAAGTTTGGAACTGTTTTCTATCAACCTATCCAGAGCTACCTTACTTCATCACAGCTACATGGAGGACTCATAATTCATAAAACTTACTCGGAGAAACAGCACAGTGTATTA
>NW_012141624.1:34552-35201 GCF_000956105.1 Propithecus coquereli
ATCTTTCTCCAAAATGCAAAATAGTGTCATACTCCATGACCTCACTAAACTATGGTCTTGCGTGATCTTTTTTGAACTTTTTCTTCTGGAATTAATTCATTTAACCCTTTTAGTATTTTTCTTCCCCTTAAGTCAGATGGAAAATTTGTTTTTTTATTCTTGGAATGTATAATATCTGATGTTCTTATTATTTATTTAGAAACACAAAAATAATAAAAAGGGGTGTAGAGATCATTCAATGATTAGATGCTTGTTCAATGTTCCACAGCGAGTCTGATATTTGTCATTGAACAAGAAAGCGTGGTTTATGATGACAAATGAGAGCAGATTATTAAAATCTGTGACAGCTATAAAACAAGGAACAATGTAAACCATGGGGAAAAAGAGAGCACTTGCCCCATCTGAAAGTGGTCATCGCACTCAGTGCCTGCCCGTTATTGGACAGGGAGAATACAGGTTCAGGAGATCCATTGTGGAATAAGCTGATCAATACTTCTCTCATTAGTAAGATGCTGTGTTACCCTTACTTATCTTAACAGAGGTTTAAATACAGGCTTGAGACTAATTCAAATCCCCAAATTCCAATTCTGGGTAAGCCTAAAAATTCCCTAAGTTTCAACAGGGAAAGGAATGTGTCCTGTGTATAACA
>NW_012141624.1:40282-40651 GCF_000956105.1 Propithecus coquereli
CCAAACAAAGAAGAATCCATGATCTTGATATAATCACAATCATATCTCAGCCTACTGATAGAAACGCCTTTGAAATGAAACACAAGTAATGATAGAGAAAAATGAATGTCTACTCCACTAAGAATGGTTTTTATCAAAAAGTCCCAAACAATAAATGTTGACATGGATGTGGAGAGATAGGAACACTCATACACTGCTGGTGGGACTGCAAACTAGTACAACCTCTGGGAAAAGTAACATGGAGATACTTCAAAGAGTTACAAGTAGAACTACCATTTGATCCAGCAATCCCATTACTGGGCATCTACCCCAAAGAACAAAAAACATTCTATAAAAAAGACATCTGCACTAGAATGTTTATAGCAGCAC
>NW_012141625.1:0-923 GCF_000956105.1 Propithecus coquereli
CGGGACGGCCGGAGACGCCCACGCGGGAGCCGTCGCCCGGACTTTCTGTGAAACGGAGGCACAGCGCTGATCAGCGCCTGGGATTCTCACTGCTTCAAGGCACATCTAGTATGCGTGGAGCTGGTCTTCTATAAGTAGTTTCAGTTTTAAAACTTGTACCTTCACGCACTCGAGTGCTTCAGGGCAGGAAAAACTTGACTTTGGGTCTCCTAAGCTGTGAGTCGGCAGCTCTGTTTCATTCGTGCCCGCAGACGTACGTGTACGCACACTCACATGCACTCAGACACACACGCACACATGCACGCACGCACACATAGACTCGCGCGCGCATGTACACACGCACTCACATGAACTCGCGCACACACGCACGCACTCACATGCACTCACGCACGCACACACTCGCACACTCACATGCACTCACAGATACATACACACAGACACACACATGCACTTGCGCACACACGCACGCACACATACACTCGCACACTCACAGACATGCACTCACAGGCACACACATGCACTTGTGCGCACACACACGCATGCACATATGCACTCACGCACACACACATGGACTCGCGCACATGTACACACGCACTCACACATGAACTCGCGCACACGCGCACTCACATGCACACACACACGCACTCACGCACGCACACACGCACACTCACATGCACACAGACACGCACTCACAGGCACACACATGCACTTGCGCGCACACACACGCACGCACATATGCACTCACGCACACACACTCACATGGACTGACAGGCACACACAGACACACGCACACATGCACTCACACAGGCACACACAGGCACATGCACTCACACACGCGCACACCCTGTATTTATCTCGAGCTGGTTTGGACCCGCAGGGCACGATGCCGGGGGCTCTGTGGTCACGGGGAGGCCCCGATCTCC
>NW_012141625.1:13278-14078 GCF_000956105.1 Propithecus coquereli
CAAGGTACTGAGAACTCTCACCAGGGGCCCATCCAGGCCCAGCCACAACCCGCCTTGCGCTCCAGTTCCTAGAGAGATGTTTTCAAACTATGAATCGCAACCCCATCGTGGGTCTTAACCACTACATTAAAAGCAAAAACTTATGAGAAAAGGGTAGAAAATACCAGAGTGTGGTGCAAATAAGAGTAGGTATTACTGCGTGAAATGTGTGTGTCGGATCATGACGACGAACGGTTTTTATACTGAAGGTTTGGCCCAAACCGGGAAAGCCCTAGCTAGTCCCAGAGGAAGCCCAAGGAGCGACTTTGCCGGTGGTTGAGACTGGTCTCTGCCACAGCCTGCAAGCAGCTTCGACGTCCTGGGCGGGGCCCCGGGGTTTATGGCTGCTTCCAAAAGACAAGGGCAGAATTAAGTAATCGTGACAAAGACTGTTTGGCCTACAGAACCTGAAATAGTTACTGTCTGGCCCATAACAGAAAAAGCCCTTTTTACTAGAATTAATTATCCCCTGATCTGGTCAGTTCCTCATTTTACAGAGGAAGAAACTAGGGCCCAGAAGGGCTAAGAATTGCAGCAGCAGAGCGGAGCCTCGAACCCGGACCCCGGGGTCCTGGCCCCGCCCCGGCCGGTGTGAGCGGAGGACGGGGGCGGATGAATTCGATCTATGGCAGCTCCTGTTGTTCTGTCCTTGTGCATGAAAAACAGATACTCTGAACTACCACAGACAGCCTTTCCACACAAAAACCATTTTCACCAGTTCAATAACCACAGAGTGGGTTGCATTTTGTGGTAAATGCATT
>NW_012141626.1:0-345 GCF_000956105.1 Propithecus coquereli
TCTCACCATGACAAAATCACCTAACAACACATTTTTCAGAGTGTATCACCATCGTTAAGCAATGCATTACTGTATGAGAAAAAAAGAACTATCTAAAATCAATAATCTAAGTTTCCACCTTAGAAAACAAAAAAAGAGCAAATTAAATTCAAAGTAAGCAGAAAAGAAACAATAAAAATTAAAACAGAAATCAATGAAACTGAAAATAGGAGATTCATAGAAAAAAATCACGAAAACAAAAGCTGGCTCTTTGAAAAGATCAATAAAATCAGTAAACCTCTAGCCAGGCTAACTAAGAAAAGAAGAGAAGACACAAATTAATAATATCAAAAATGAAAGAGGAGG
>NW_012141626.1:11310-12361 GCF_000956105.1 Propithecus coquereli
CATCAGTGATTTGCAAAGTTCTAGAGATATGCTATTATCTTCTCATTTCTGTCCTTAGTTTTCCTTCTCACTCCTGCTGTTTCTCTGTATAACTTCTATCATAGCAAATGATAAATACTGAGTTTTTCAGGTACTTTCATTTTTTATATTTGATTCCCTGCTCAGATACATTACACACACTCCTTTAAAATCCATCTCTGCCCTTATATTAATATAATAATCCTTTCTCTGCTTGGTGAAAATAATTATTTTATTATGATTACATGTTTAAATTATTTTTATATTATAAGTGACAATCATGAAATCCTAGCAGCTCACTTTTTGGGAATATCTAAAAACTGTATCACAGAAACTTAGACATTATGAAGCTAAAAATCAAGTTAAAAAAATTAAGCCTAGACCCAGAAATGTTCCTCAAGCAGAAAGTAAAAATTCTGTGGGAAGCCAAAAATAATGTGTAGGCTTTGAACAAAAAAACAAACAAAAAAATGGAGTTTGCCCAAATCCTAATTTCTGAGATCACCTGGATACTGATGAAATCAGGTCTAGAGACTGGTTTAGAAGAGGCAAAGAAGTAAAACTTCAGTGAAGAATACAGCCATGAAAGCTACTCATAAAATTAAATTCTGACAAACAAATCTGGACAAAGAGAAAGAAGTCAGGTAAGACAGGATTCTGGGAAGCACAGAGCCATATAAAATCTTGAAAGGAGGGAGAGATTTTGTAAGGTCTCTCACAAGGTCTCTGGACAACCCAAAGCCTGATTAGAAAGTGACTTCTAATTCAGAAAATCAGGAACTAGAGCATGATGTAGTAGAATAGGCAGCTAAACAGGAAGTATAATCTAGCCAGGGTGGAGGATGTGCCACTCATAGCAAATTCCGGCCTCTTACAACCCAAATCTACCGTATCCAAAAACTGACCGATCTAGCATCCATTCCTCACACAGCCAATATTTTTCACCTTCAAATTCTCATAATCATTCTACATCCAGGATTTATAAGAATGATCCATGTCTTTACTGCTTTACATAAAAATATACAAAAAATAT
>NW_012141627.1:0-336 GCF_000956105.1 Propithecus coquereli
ATCTTGATACACTGTAGAGCCTGTGACAAGCTGGCATATTCCATAATACCTAGAATGATGGTGTATCCTGGGAAGAAAGGGCAATGTCTGAAGGAGGACAAAGGAATCTTTTCCCTTTCCTTCTTTTACTACTCATGCCAATAAGTAAATGTCTACTTGGGGCAAAATATTGTGCCAGAAATCTGGAGAAACTCAAACAAGTATGAGTCATCTGCAGGAGCAACAAGATGGCTGACCAGAGATAACAGCTGTCAGAGCATCTCAGTAAGAAGGAGAAGTTTTAGATGAAAAGGAAAAAAGAGAAAACAGACAAACATATAAAGAATTTCAAATATG
>NW_012141627.1:3391-4505 GCF_000956105.1 Propithecus coquereli
CAGCAAAAGCGGTCCTAAGAGAAAAATTCAGCCTTAAATGCCTACATCCAAAAGACAGAAAGATCACAAATCAACAATCTAATGAATTGTCCCAAGGGATTAGAAAAGGAAGAGCGACTGATCCCAAACCTAGCAGAAGAAAAGAAATAACTAAGGTCAGAGAAGAACTAAATGAATCAATAATAAGAGAGCTATACAGAAAATTAATGAAACAAAAAGTTAGTTCTTTGAAAAGATAAACAAAATTGAGAGCCCTCTCACTAGATTATCCAGAAACAGAAAAGAAAGGATCCTAATAAACTCAGTCAGAAATGAAAAAGGAGATATTACAACTGATACAACAGAAATATAAAATATCATCTTTGAATACTAAAAAAATCTCTATGCACATAAACTTGAAAATGTTGAGGAAATGGACAAATTCTTGGAAACACACAACCTCCCTAGGCTCAATCAGGAAGAAATAGAACTCCTGAACAGACCAATATTGAGCAATGAAATTGAAGCAGCAATAAAAAATTTTCCAACCCAAAGACGTCCCGGACCAGATGGTTTCAAAGCTAAATTTTATCAGACTTACAAAGAAGAATTGGTACTCAAACTGCAAAAATTATTTCATAACATAGAGAGGGAAAGTATCCTCTCCAGCTAATTCTATGAAGCCAGTAGCACCTTGATACCAAAGACAGAAAAGGACACAACAAAAAAAGAAAACTATAGACCAATATCCCTTATGAATATAGATACAGAAATTCTAAATAAAATTCTAGCAAACTGAATTCAGCTGCACATCAAAAAAATAATCCACCATGGCCAAGTGGGCTTTATCCCAGGGATGCAAGGATGATTCAACATACATAAGTCCATAAGTATGATTCACCACATAAACAGAAGCAAAAACAAAGAATGTATGATCATCTCGATAGATGCAGAAAAAGTATTTTACAAAATTAAGCACTCTTTTATGATAAGAACTCCCAACAAAATAGGCATAGATGGAACATGCCTCAAAATTATAAAAGCCATATATGACAAACCCACAGCCAACATCATACTGAACAGGGAAAAATTGAAAGCATTCTCACTTAGAACTGGAACTAGACAAGGTTGCCCA
>NW_012141628.1:0-605 GCF_000956105.1 Propithecus coquereli
TGGGGTTGTTTGATTTTTTTCTTGCTGATTTTCCTGAGTTCTATATAAATTCTATATCTATATTGAATCCAATCCTATATAATCTATATCTATATAGAATCGGATCAACCCCTAATCAGATGTATACCATGCAAATATTTTCTCCCATTCTTTAAGTTGTCTGTTTGCTCTCATGATAGTTTCCTTGACTGTGCAGAAGCTTTTTAATTTTATCAGCTCCCATTTATTTATTTTTGTCATTGCTATGATTGCCTTTGGGATCTTCTTCATAAATTCTTTCCCTAGGCTGATGTCCTTAAGAGTTTTCCAACATTTTCTTCTGGAATTCTTATAGTTTCATGCCTTAGGTTTATGTCTGTTATCCACCATGAGTTGATTTTTGTGAAAGGTGAGAGGTGCAGATCCTGTTTGAGTCTTCTACATGTGGCTATCCAATTTTTCTAGCGCCGTTTATTGAATAAGGGTTCTTTTTCCCAGTGTATGTTTTTGTCTGCTTTGTCAAAGATCAGATCCATAACATGCTCATGGATTGGCAAAATCAACATTGTTAAAATGTCTATACTATGAAAAGTGATGTACAGATTCAATGCAATCCCTATTAAAAT
>NW_012141628.1:2235-2931 GCF_000956105.1 Propithecus coquereli
GCTGATCCAGATGGGAAGGAATCCGCAAAAGAACTCTGGAAGCATGAAAAATCAAACAGAAAGCACACCCCCAAAGGAGAACACCAGCTCTCTAGCGAAGAATATCAACCAAATTCAGAACACTAAAATGACAGAAGAATTATTTTGAACATGGATTGTAAGAAAACTCCATGATATGCAAGAGAAAATGGATACCCAACACAAAGGACCACAAAAAAATCCAGGACTTGGAAGAAACATTCACTAAAGAAATTGAAATATTAAAGAAATATCAAACAGAACTTCTGGAAATGAAGAATTTATTAAAGGAATTACAAAACATAGTGGAAAGCCTCAAGAATAGGGTAGATCGAACATAAGAAAGAATCTCAGGGATTGAAGATAATACCTTTAATTAAACAAGTCAGTCACAGAGATAGAGCAGAGAAATAAGAGAACAGAGCAAAGCCTACAAGAAATGTGGGATTATGTGAAGAGGCCTAACTTGAGAATCATAGACATCCCCGAGGGTAAAGAAGAAAATGCACAAGGTTGGATAAGGTATTTGAGCATATAATACAGGAAAATTTCCCTGGCCTTGCTAAAAATCTAGATGTCCAGATACAAAAAACTCAAAGGACTCCTGGGAGATTCATTGCAAACAGGAAGACACCACGACATACAGTCAGCAGACTGGCCAAAATAAACACAAAAGAG
>NW_012141629.1:0-1158 GCF_000956105.1 Propithecus coquereli
TTCCATAGGAGGGCCTAGAAAAGTAATTAATTTTTATGAGAATGGCAAATATCATTTGTATGGTTTTTTAAAATAAAAAGTATTTTTTAAAAGAGGGCTTCCAAAGATTTGAGGGCTAGGTGGAGGGGAGCTCTGTTATACGGATTTGAATATACTACAATTTTTAATTTTATATTTACTTTGGTTATTTTTGACTAATGTCTGCCTGTACCACTAGAATCTAAGTGCCAGGAAGATAGGAATCAAGCCTATTTTTGTTCATCCTAGTATGCCCAATACTTAGCAAAGTACCTGACACATAGTAGGTGCTCTACAAGTATTCACTGAATGAATGTAAGAGTGAACGAATGAATGTCTGGGATGAACAGCAAGTGGCCTATCATCGTTGGCTTTGGCTGGCAGAATTGCTTCACTCTATTGGCTCTCTGTGTGTGACTCTGTTCTTTATGCTTTGGTATCCAGAGCATGAGCTGGTGCAGACTAGAGGTACCCTTTCACCTGCCTGTGTTCCCTGGGGTTTCTCTAACCTAGGTCCTCACTACTGACTACCGATGCTAGGAAAGCATGATCCCCATAGGTTTGGATCAATGTGCCATATACCCAGAACACACAAAGTTTAGTACATGGCAGAGAGAAAAAAGAATTAGGAGGTGGATGCAGGCAAGAGAAAACTGAATGAGAGCAAATGCATTGCTAGGGCAAAAAGAACAAATCAAAAACAATGGATATAGAAGGTTCTAAGTTAAAATACATCTATAGGAATGGTCTTTCTTATTGCTTATAAAATGCCTATACAATTTATTAATTTCTAGACTGTGAACTTCAGTGGACTCTTAAAAATTGGAGTTTAGCATTAGCTAGAAAGTGGCATAATTGTTTTGGGAGCACATTTTCATTCTGGCTCAAAATATATGCAAAGGTCAAATACTTCCATTTCAGTGCAGTTTCTTCTTTTTGTGTAAAACCGTTTAATTAGCAGTAGTTCATGATGGTTTACAGTGACACTTCTAATATATCAACTGTAGGCCCCTGAGAGAATGACTTGAGTGCCAAGTGTTTAAGAAATTCTAAGTTTCTAATAACATGTTATACTTTGGTAATAATTGCTTCCCTATCTCTTTTTATTGATATATACTATTTGTACATATTTATGGGGGG
>NW_012141629.1:15691-17379 GCF_000956105.1 Propithecus coquereli
TGATGCCACGGCACTCTAGCCCGGGCAACAGAGCAAGACTCTGTCTCAAAAAAAAAAAAAAAAAGGGTTGTCTTTTTTTGCTGTCACGACATAAAGGCAAACCATTTCTACAGCATATTGCTATGTGTGATGAAAAATGGATTTTTTTTGAGAATTGCAAGCATTTGGCACAATGGTTGGATAAAGATGAAGTGCGGAAACACAGTCCAAAAGCAAATATTCATTAAAAAAAGCTAATAGCGTGTGTTTGGTGGTCCAGCGCTGGTATTATTCACTACAGCTTCATGAAAGCTGGTCAATCAATTACAGCAGATGTCTGCTGCAACCAATTGGATGAAATGATGAGGCTGCTTGTGACTAAGCAGCTGAGATTGGTCAATAGAGACAGGCCAATCCTCTTGCAAGGCAACACTCAATCATATGTCACACAAACAACGCTGCTCAAACTACAGAAGCTGGACTTGGAAACTCTGTGTCATCAGAGAGTTTCACCAGACCTTGCACCAACTGACTACCACTTCTTCCAGGCTTTGGACCCCTTCTTGCAAGGAAAAATATTCCATTCTCAAAAAGCTGTGGAAAACGCCTTTGGCAATTTCATTGCCACTCACCCCTCAGGCTTCTTCACTGCTGCCATAAACAAGCTACTGTTAAGATGGCAAAACTGTGTCAACAGTTTAAGTGCATACTTTGATTAATTGTACTGCTTCTTGTTTGTGATATAATAATCTGCACTTTTGATTTGAAATCGAACATTTCATATTTAATGACTTAATACAACTCTTTCCCATTTGACTGCCCTAACGCAGCTATCTCCTTATATTTTAATCAACAGAAGTATTTATTTGAGACCCCAACCATATATCCAGCAATCTATTAGAAAATAAGAGACAGAAAAGACAGTCCTTTCCTTTAAGCGAATCAGGAAGATTTACTTTAGAAATTTGGGGAATCAAGATTCATGCTGCCTTTTCCTGAAGAATTAAACAGGTTGATTGAGAGTATCAGGTACTAAAGCCAATTCTAGATAAATAAAATTTAATACAGTCACCAAGTGAAATACAAGGGCACTTACCATATCCACACTGAGGCCTGGGACAGATTTGCTTCTGTCTCCCAGGGAGCCACTTTCATGCCCCACATCCTCTGGGCGAAGATCTATCACAGATTTAGTGTATTCTGAGTGGAAGACCAAAAACTCAAGTCAAAAGAGACCTATTCTTCATACCAAGAGCCCATCAAGTGTACTCAGAACTTCAGTCCCAAAAATCCATGAAGGGAAAACAGCTACCTGAAGGCCTCAGGATTTTTCTGGTGTTCTTCTTGAATATCATTTCACCCTCATCGACAGATACCACATTTTGACCCCCAGGCTGAGTTTCCTAGGAAGGAATAGGGCAAGGAAATGGAAAAAGGACAGATGGGTAGGTGGAAGGAGTGAGTAAGGAAGGATAGCCTTAAGAAGAATAAGGCTCAGATTTTCACCAAACTATGACAAACTTAAAGGAAAGATTAAATGCCTAGAAGTAGTATAAAATCTATTTTCTCACATATTTCGACCAAAACCTTAGAAAATGTTCTCAAGTGAATCTGAACTGAAATTTGTTTAGTTGAATTCCTGATTTAAATTCTTCCTAGACATCAACCCTAAGGAAAAAAAGACATTCTATAAAAAAGACATCTGCACT
>NW_012141630.1:0-627 GCF_000956105.1 Propithecus coquereli
TGTGGTGTGTGGTGTGCGTGCGTGCATGTGGTGTGTGTGTGGTCTATGTGTGCGTGTGTGGTGTGTGCATGGTATGTGTGTGCGTGTGGTATGCGTGCATGCGTGTGGTATGTGTGGTTTGCGTGTGTGGGTGTGCGTGCATGTGGTGTGTGTGTGCGTGCGTGTGGTGTGTGGTGTGCGTGCGTGCATGTGGTGTGTGTGTGGTCTATGTGTGCATGTGTGCATGGTATGTGTGTGCGTGTGGTGTGCGTGTGTGTGGTGTGTGTCTGTGGTGTGTGTCGTGTGTGTGTGGTATGTGTGTGCATGGTGTTTGCATGTGGTGTGCGTGCGTGCATGTGGCGTGTGTGGTATGTGTGTGAGTGTGGTGTGTGTGCATGGTGTGTGTGCGTGCGTGCGTGGTGTGTGCGTGCGTGTGGTGTATGTATCTGTAGTGTGTCGTATGTGTGTGTGGTATGTGTGTGTATGGTATGTTTGCATGTTGTGTGCATGTGTGTGGTGTGTGTGGTGTGCGTGCGTGGTGTGTGTGTGGTACGTGTGTGCACGCGCGTTTCGTGGTTCCCTCCTTGCCCACGGGAAGCCCATGAACGGGGACGAGTGACGAGCGCACGGCACGCAGCGGGGCCTCGA
>NW_012141630.1:2369-3450 GCF_000956105.1 Propithecus coquereli
AAAAAAAAAAAAAAAAAATCACCATCACTGTGGATTTGCCGGGCTGAGGGAAGGCTCTTGCCTGGGCTGCAAGCCGCCCGGCGACTGCGGCTTCTTTGAGCCTCTGTTTCCTCATCTGTAAAATGGGGCCGTGCCCTGGTTTCCTGAGCTGATCTGCAGAGATAAGTGGGAGTCGGGGCCCAGCACACTGTGGGGACGGGGTGGTGGGAGGCGCAGTGGCTTGGCCTCTGGTTGTCCCCTTGGCCTCTGGACTGTGGAACTCTGGTCCCAGGTCCACCCTCGGCAAATGACCCCAGTGCTGCTGGGTGAGCAGAGCGCAGGACGAGACGGGGCTCCCTTGACATAGCCAGGAACAACTGGCCGCCCTCGGTGGCTCGAGGGAGGCCAGCAACTCCCCTGGGCAGCCCCTTCCTGCCCTTGTCAGTGAGTCCCCACCCAACAGGCCCAGGGGCACTCATGGAGGAGTGACAGAGCTCAGAGTAGAAAGGAGGCTGGGGCCCAGGGGGAAACTGAGGCCCCGGGAAGGGGCGGGGCTCGCTCAAAGGTACAGCGCCTTGGGGTCACGCAGGGCATTATTAAGCATCACCGACAACTCGCGCTCATTCCGAGCCCGGTAGCCACCCTCGGATGGCGACGCCCGTTCCCAGCCCAAAGAGGGAAGCAACAGGCCCGAGATTGCAGAGCAAGTCTCAGCAAGTAGAGACGAGAACCAGGTCCCGCTCTAGGCTAACTCCTCCCCGCCCAGCACTACGGCCCCCCGGGCAGGGCTCAATCGCTGCTACCCTCATTGGCGAGCCTCAGCAGGGCCCAGCTGCTGTCCTGTTTTCACCAGGTGCCGGGGGCCCAGGCCTTCTGCCTACCCTTGGCCCCCGAAACCCAGTGTCCCTCCAGCGGCCAGAGGGCTCATCTCTAGACCCAACCACACCACGCTCTGCCCCTGGCCAAAACTCCCCAAGGCCCCCTCACTGTACCAAGATAAAAGCCCCCCTGTCCCCTGGCACCCCCACAGCCCCAGCCTGCCCTGGTCCTCGCTCTTCTGGCTTCGCAGGCCCCGCCCCTCCCGTTGGCCCCCCTGCCCCCT
>NW_012141631.1:0-629 GCF_000956105.1 Propithecus coquereli
TCAATGAATTAATATATAAATGAAGTTTATGGATGAAAAATCTGAAACGAGAATCATAACAAATTAGCATCATGTAATTTGCCAGGTTATTTGAAGTGCACAATAAGAAATATTACTGACAGAACCAAAAATGAAATTTAGCCAGCACGCAGTGACTGAAATTTCCACCTCTGAATCTTTCCATACGTCTTTTAAATTCCTCATATTTTACTTGATGATCAACATTTTCTACCTTTCATGGCTTTTCTGTGACTCTAAAAATGCAATTTAAAATTGGCTTTGTTTTAACAACGCACAGATTCTGGTCTATAATGGTCATTGTCTTTTAATTCAAGCCCATACCGTCATTTAATTTCCCTGGATTTCCTGTGTCCACTCTGAAACAAGAAAGAGAATTTCTTTTCTGTTCAATTGCAGTCACAGGGACAAAACTATTTCATGTAAATATAGTACCAAGACCAACATCTTCACCTGGCAGATGGCAATTTCAAAGTAGGGAACATGACCTAAGCAAAAAATCCTAAATGTATTTATTACAAATTTTATCCTCATAAGATTTCCATGTAGATTCAATAAGAAAATGAATATGAGATACAAAATATAATACCTCACACATAGTAAGAACATAA
>NW_012141631.1:2558-3188 GCF_000956105.1 Propithecus coquereli
GCATAACTATTATATCATTCTACGATAGCAGACAAAATGTTCTTCAAAAATGGTTTTCACTAAATCTCTTCACAGAAGCATTAAGTGATACACTGTACTAAAAAACCTGGTTATTTAACAAATCAAATTATCTTGTCTTAAGCCCAACATTCAAGGTAATTCTTCAATTACCTTCTATCTCTCAACCTGTCTATTCTCACTTCTTACAATCTCCTTTATTAAAACAAGGCTTCTCTAAACTTAACTACATATTTTGTGCATATCCTATCCTTCCCGTACTCTATTACATATGTAGTATTTATTTCGACACCCAGTTCAGAAATTGCCCAATTTGAGTTGAGTTTATGATTAACTATTGTAGTGGACTTTGGTTGTTTCCATGGCTTACGATGTTCCCCCTTTCTTGGAAAACCCACATTCTGATTGCCAATATGGAACAATATTCTTGATCCACCTAGTAAGTCTGGTAACATTGAATGTGATGATCTAGCAGAAACCCTGGAAGAGGCGATATTTGGTCTGAGACCCGAATGATGCGAAGAATCAGTTCTATGTAGATCTGAGGAGAGCATTCCATGCAGAGAAAAGGCAAGAGCAAAGGCTTTGAAGTAGGAATGGACTTTTTTTTTT
>NW_012141632.1:0-547 GCF_000956105.1 Propithecus coquereli
ATATAAGGAATTTAGCACAATGCCTGAGCCATAGTAAGTACTTAATGAGTGGTAGTAATTACCATTAATTTCATCGTCTCAACCATCATCAGCATTATGACAAATACCATCACTACCAACACCAACATGCATGCTACTAGCATTGCCACCAACACCTTCCTGATATAGCCGGTGCTTTCACAATGCCCTTTGTGTCTACTGCTGTAGGGAAAATCAACCTTTTTCACCAAGACATTTTTTTAAATCATACACGTACATAAAACTTCTTTCATTATGATCAGTGATAATGTAAAGTAATAAAAACAACTCATTTACATATCTATTCATATAATTTCATTAGAACACTAAGCAGGCAAAGAGATTTGTCAAGATCACTCAGAAAGCAAACAGAATGGTCATATTTGAATCTCCTGTCTTCAAAGTCTTTTGAAAAATTTTGACTGTTCTAAAAACAAGAACCTGTGTCTCCTACTAGAAAGACATCTCCATAAGGGAGGATATTTTATTAGCCTTACTGCTCTGTTCTTAGTATCTTAAAAATTGCCTA
>NW_012141632.1:12072-12683 GCF_000956105.1 Propithecus coquereli
AAATTCTTTCATGTGATTGGTCCAAAGAACAGGACCAATCAAAATCTCTACTTCTAGTACCACAAAATATTTTCAATTGTCTATAATTTCCAACCACAGATCTAACTTACTACTTTTATCCACCTAAATTTTCTTTCTTTCCTTTTTTTTTTTTCCCTTTGGCAAAATATGGTTTCCATTTCTTCTCTCCTCACCCCGCACATTTTGATCAGGTCCCGAGAATGGCATCCACAAAATATAGAAATCCTTCCAGATAAAACAGATGAATTACTAGATGTATAACCAACTGATTGAGAGAGAAGAAACAAGATACTGTCAAAAATTTTGAAGCTTTTGTTTTGGCTCCAGAGATGCTGGCAGGAGTGTGGTAATGGAGTCATCCCAAATTAAGTGATTTGTGGATAGCACATGCACCTATAGAAAATTTCTCTTAAAAGCAGTTTCCTGAGGACTTTTCATATGCAAATTTATTCAAATCACATTTAGAATTAATCATCCACTTCTCCATATTTGACTGTTTACTTCTTAGAAAGGGTGTCTTTTTGCTATAAAAGAGCCTTGGTGTTTGAATGCAGGAACAGAATATTAAGTTGGATATTGTCCCAATGTTG
>NW_012141633.1:0-417 GCF_000956105.1 Propithecus coquereli
ATCCAATTAAAACAATTTCTATCTTAGCAAGGTTTCTAACTGGTATGTCTATAAATAGGGCCAATAATACCTATATTGATTTAAACAAGACACTTTGATAAATTCATCATATTCCAGTAGACAGAATGACAAAAAAGTGAGTCGGCTGTTAATAAAATTAGTTTGTTATCCCTTAAACAAATATTTACTAAGTTCCTTTTATGTGTCATTTGTTATAGGCACTAGGGATAAGGTGATGCACAAAACAGGCAAGATCCAAATACTTGAAGACCTTGAAGTCTAGTGGAGAATTTAGATGACAAACAAAATAATTTCAGAATGTGATAAATGGCATGAAGAAATTAAGCAAAGTGATGAGCTAAACAGTGAGGTATATGAGGACAGGGGGCTACTTTCATAGTCTACGACAGTCTCTGT
>NW_012141633.1:1852-2943 GCF_000956105.1 Propithecus coquereli
ACAAAACAGAAAGTACCAGTGGTCTTTATTGTTTTAATTTGAGAATATCAGAGATGGTGAACAGGCACAGACTCAGTAAATGCTGTATATTTGCCAAAACAGTATGTGGAAAATCCTTTTCCATGGTCAGAGTTGGTGCATATAAAATATGGCAACAGGACTGGTAGTACCCTCAAACTCTTGCCAAGAAGTAGCCAGTTCATGATTTGCTCTTGCTTATATAGATGACACAGCTCCTTCTCTCACATTTCTGGTAAGTCATTACTGCTATGATAATAATTGCAGAATTTCATTTGGCCATGAAAAAATGTTGTGAAACCAAGGTCCTCCCTGAACCCATTATTGAAACAAAGAAATGTGCTTGACTAGATGTCTTCATACCCATAAACCAAATCTTATTAAATTTGGTTTATGGCTTCAAAATCGTTTATCAACCACCCACTTCCCAGCAGAATGTAAAACTCTGCAGTTGTGTGAATTACCTCAAAGTTCTAGACTTCTAGATTTGCATATCCAAATGACTTACTTACCATCCCCACTTGAATGCTTCAGAGTTCCGAAACTTAACATACCCCAAATCAGCTCTTGATTTGTATTTCTAAAGCTTTTCATACCTCTTGACTCCCCGCATTAGAAAATTATACCTCTACCCACCAGGTGCTCAAGCCAAAACCGTGTAATGCATCCTTGAGACTTCTCTTTTCCTCTTCCCCTTCCTGTAAGACGGGTCAATTCTTCCTTTGCAAGATATATGGAATCACTTCACTTTTTGCAGTCTCCTTGGCCATTTTCCTAGCCAATATCACCCTCACATTTTTTCTGGTTCTTTATGGCAGCTCCCTACCTATCTACTAGATGCTATTATACTTTAACACCTTCCTTTCCATACCTTTCAGAAATCAGCCAGAGATATTGACTTGAAATGTAAATCAGATTGTGTCATTTCCCGGGTTAAATTTCTTCAACCATTTCTCATGGTCACTTAGAATATCAACTCCTCAACATGGCCCTGAAGGCCTCAATTGATAAGATACCTAGCTATCTCTCCATCTTTAGCTCATGCTTCTCATTCCTTCTTTCATTATGCTTCA
>NW_012141634.1:0-424 GCF_000956105.1 Propithecus coquereli
CTTTTCTGGTTGGCTTTCTGACTTACCTACTGACTATAGTAGCTCTCTTAAAACTGTGGTCATTTAGTCAAACCACTACAAAATCTTAACAAATGGCATATTCACATCGTACCCAAGTGTAAAGTCAAAATCTCCTCACCGGAAACAAACACATAGTATTATTTCCTGCAGTTGATCGTGTGAAGATGATCTACTAAATTCAGTTGCAAGGAAACCAAAATGAAGTAATATATAAAGAATTCGAACAGCTCCTTTTACCTTGGGCATATAAGATTATTCCAGTTGCATATTGATGTGTAATAAATCACTCCAAAACCAAGCGATTTAAAAACATTTATTACTCTAATAAGTCTGCATTTGGGGCTATCTGTTCTCAATTTTGCATCAGTTGGGACAACTCAAAGCCTGAGATCTAGCATCTTCT
>NW_012141634.1:2049-3849 GCF_000956105.1 Propithecus coquereli
AAGATTTTCAATTTATTTTGCCCATATCCATTAGAGGAATCACCATCTATGGCATCTATAGTCTTATGAAATGTATTTCTTAAATGATAAGACTTGAAAGTCAAAATTATTCCTCAATCCATGGGATGCAGAAGGGATACTGTGTTAATAGGCATAAAAACATTAATCTCCCTGTATGTGTCCTTCAGAACTCTGGGTAACTATGTGCATTGTCAATTATCAGTAATATTTTGAAAAGGATCTTTGTTTTCTGAGCAGTAGGTATCAACAATAAGCTTAAAATATTTAGTAAACCATACTATAAACAGATGCTATCATTCAGGCTTTGTTGTTTAATTTATAGAGCAAGGGCAGAGTGGATTCCACATAATTTTAAAGGCCCTAGGATTTTTGGAGTGATAAATGAACATTGGCTTCAACTTAAAGTCACCAGCTGCATTAGTTCCCAGCAAGAGAGTCAGCCTGTCCTTTGAGGGTTTGAAGCCTCTAGGTATAAAAGCCCTAGACGGTGTCTTCTTGCAATAGAAGACTGTTTTGTTTACATTGAAAAAATCTATTGTTTAGTGTAGCCAACTTCATCAATTATCTTAGCTAGGTATAGATAGCTTGCTGCAGTTTCTCCACCAGCACTTACCGCTTCACCTTGCACTTCTATGTTATGGAGAGGGCCTCTTTCTTTAACCTCATGAGCCAACCTCTGCTAGCTTTGAACTCTTCTTCTACGGAATCCTCACCTCTTTCAGCCTTCACAGATTTGAAAAGAGTTAGGGCCTTGCCTAGGATTAGGCTTTAGCTTAAGGGAATGTCGTGGCTGGCGAGATCTATCAAGACCACTAAAACTCTCTCCATATCAGCAATAAGGCTGTTTCACTTTCTTATCATTTGTGTGTCTCCTGGAGTAGCACTTTTAATGTCCTTCAAGAACCTTTTCTTTGTATTCACAACCTGGCTGACTCTTCAGTGCCAGAGGCCTAGCTTTTGATGCTTCCGACAAGGCTTTTTCACTGCACTTAGTCATTTCTAGCTTTTGATTTAAAGTGAGAGAAGTGTGACTCTCTTTCATGCAAACACTTAAAGGCCATTGTGGGATTACTAATTGGCCTGCTTTCAGTGTTGTTGTGTCTCAGGGAATACAGAGGCTCAAGGAGAGGGAGAGAGACAGGGGAGAGGCCAGGAGGTGGAGCAGTCAGAACATACACAACATTCATCCAGTTTGCCATCTTTATATAGAGAGCGTGGTTCATGATGCCCAACACAATTACAATAGTAACATCAAAGATCATTGATCGCAGATCATCATAATAGATGTAATAATAATAAAAAAGTTTGAAATGTTGTCAAAATTACCAAAATGTGGTACAGAAACATGAAGTGAGCACATGCTGTTGGAAAAATGGGGCCAATAGACTTGATGGATGCAAAATTGCCACAAACCTTCACTTTGCAAAAAATGCAATACCTGCAAATAAGGTATTGCAATAAATGAGGTATGCCTATATATGAAAGACAAATAAGGAGGTAGGATATCTGCATAATTGATACTACTAAGAAAGAGAACAGAAATAAATATATCAAAAATTTTTAAAAATACATGTCCTGTAGTACAGAAAAACCAAAACTTGCAGGAAAAAGCACAATGTTTGAGGAAGAAAATTATTTTCTTCATAATTACTACCAATCTATGTTGTGGGGCATTTATTTGAAAAATCTTTGAAGATAAAAATGGAATCCAAAGGGCATCCAGAAAGAAAAATTATGTCATGTATGATGGAGAAAATATCAGGATGATATCAGCATTCC
>NW_012141635.1:0-1690 GCF_000956105.1 Propithecus coquereli
TGCCTATTTTGATGAGAGTTTTTATCATAAAGGTGTGTTGGACTTTGTCAAATGCTTTTTCTGCATCTATCGAAAGAATCATATGGCCTTTGTTCTTGTTTTTATTTATGTGGCGAATTGCATTTATAGATTTGCGTATGTTAAACCAGCCTTGCATTCCTGGAATAAAGCCCACCTCTTTTTATTTTTTTTTATTTCAGCGTATTATGGCAGTACAGATGTTTAGGTTACCTATGTTGCCCTTGCCACCCCTACCCCCAAGTCTGAGCTTCAAGCGTGTCCATCCCCCAGACAGTGTGCATCACACTCTTTGTGTATGCGTATACCTGTAACTTTCTACCCCCTCCCCCCTCCGTGCCCGACATCCAATAAATGTTATTCTTATATGTGCACTTATATGTTCATCAGTTAATACCAATTTGATGGTGAGTAAATGTGGTGCTTCTTTTTCCATTCTTGGGATACTTCGCTTAGTAGAATGTGTTCCAGCTCTTTCCAGGAGAATACAAGAGGTGCTATATGACTATTGTTTCTTAAAGCTGAATATTACTCTATGGTATACATATACCACAGTTTATTAATCCACTCATGTATTGATGGACACCTGGGTTGTTTCCACATCTTTGCAACTGCGAATTGTGCTACTATAAACATTCGGGTGCAGGTGTCTTTTTCATGGAGTGACTTTTGTTCTTTTGGGTACATGCCTAGTAATGGGATTGCTGGATCAAATGGTAGTTCTACTTGTGTCTCTTTAAGGTATCTCCATATTGCTTTCCACAGAGGTTGCACTAGTTTGCAGTCCCACTAGTAGTGTATGAGTGTTCCTATCTCTCCGCATCGACGTCAACATTTATTGCTTTGGGTCTTTTTGATAAAGGCCAGTCTCAGTGGAGATAGGTGATATCTCATTGTGGTTTTCATTTGCATTTCCCTGATGATTAGAGATGAGCATTTTTTCATATGTTTTTTGGCCATTATTCTGTTTTCTTTTGAAAAGTTTCTATTCATGTCCTTTGCCCACTTTTTCATAGGGTTGTTTGATTTTTTCTTGTTGATTTTCCTGAGTTCTAAGTAGATTCTCGTTATCAGCCCTTTATTGGATTTGTAGCGTGCAAAAATTTTCTCCCATTCTGTAGGTTGTCTGTTTGCTCTTGTGACCGTTTCTTTGGCTGTACAGAAGCTTTTTAATTCGATCAGGTCCCATTTATTTATTTTGGTTGTTGCTGTGATTGCCTTTGGGGTCTTCTTCATAAATTCTTTGCCTAGGCTAATGTCTAGAAGACTATTTCCAACATTTTCCTCTAGAATTCTAATAGTTTCACTACTTAGGTTTAAATCTGTGACCCAGCGTGAGTTGATTTTTGTGAGAAGTGAAAGGTGTAGATCCTGATTCAGTCTTCTACATGTGGCTATCCAGTTTACCCAGCACCATTTATTGAATAAGGATTCTTTTCCCCAGTGTATGTTTTTGTCTGCTTTGTCCAAGATCGAATGGCTATATGAGAATGGTTTTATATCTGGGTTCTCAGTTCTGTTCCACTGGTAAATGTCTCTATTTTTGTGCCAGTACCAAGCTGTTTTGATTACTACAGCCTTACAATAAAGTTTGAAGTCTGGTAAATTGATACCTCCCATTTTGTTTTTATTGCCTAGAATTGTTTTTGCTATGCCAGCTCTTCTCTGGTTC
>NW_012141635.1:1740-4106 GCF_000956105.1 Propithecus coquereli
CCAAGCTGTTTTGATTACTACAGCCTTACAATAAAGTTTGAAGTCTGGTAAATTGATACCTCCCATTTTGTTTTTATTGCCTAGAATTGTTTTTGCTATGCCGGATCTTCTCTGGTTCCATTTGAAGCGTAAAATTAATTTTTCTACATCTGTGAAGAATGATGTTGGTATTTTAATAGGGATTGCATTGAATCTGTACATCACTTTGGGTACTATAGACATTTTAACAATGTTGATTCTGCTGACCCAAGAGCATGGTATGGTTTTCCACCTGTTTACGTCCTCTGTTATTTCCTTCCTCAATGTTTCATAGTTCTTATTGTAGAGGTCTTTTACCTCCTTAGTTAAATACATTCCTAGGTACTCTATTTTCTTTGTTGCTATTGTGAAGGGAATTGAGTCTTTGATTTGGTTCTCGGTATGACTGCTATTGGTGTATATGAAAGCCTCTGATTTGTGTGTATTGATTTTTTATCCTGAGACTTTACTGAATTCATTTATCAATTCCAGGAGGCTCTTAGTTGAATCCATGGGGTTTTCTAGATATAATATCATGTCATCAGCAAATAGTGAGAAGTTTGATCTCTTCTGTTCCCATTCGTATGCCTTTAATTTGACTCTCTTGCCTGATTGCTGTGGCCAGGACTTCCAGCACTATGTTGAATAGAAGCGGAGATAGTGGGCAACCTTGTCTGGTTCTGGTTCTAAGTGGGAATGCTTTCAATTTTTCCCCATTCAGTATGATATTGGCTGTGGGTTTGTCATATATGGCTTGTATCATTTTTAGGTAGGCCCTGTCTATGCCTATTGTGTTAAGCATTCTTATCATAAAAGGGTGTTGAATTTTGTCAAATGCTTTTTCTACGTCTATTGAGAAAATCATGTGGTTTTTGTTTTTGCTCCTGTTTATGTGGTGAATTACGTTTATAGATTAGCGTATGTTGAACCATCCCTGCATCTCTGGGATGAAGCCCACTTGGTCGTGGTGGATTATTTTCTTAATAAGCACCTGGATTCGGTTAGCTAGAATTTTGTTGAGAATTTTTGCATCTATAGTCATAAGGGATCTTGGTCTGTAGTTTTCCATTTTTGTTGCGTCCTTTCCTGGTTTTGGTATCAGGGTAATGTTGGCTTCATTAAACATGTTGGGGGGAATCCATCCTTCTTGATTTTTGTGGAATAATATCTGCAGGATAGGCACCAGTTTTTCTTTGTAGCTGTGGTAAAATTCGGGTGTGAAACCATCTGGTCTGGGACTTTTCTTTTTTGGTATGATTTTATTGTTGTTTCAATTTCACTCCTTGATATTGGTCTGTTCGGGAATTCTATTTCTTCCTAGTTGAGCCTAGGGAGGTTGTGTGTTTCTAAAAATTTGTCCATTTCCTCCACATTTTCTAGTTTGTGTGCATAAAGGTTTTTGTAATATTCATAAATTATATCTTGAATCTCCATGGGATCTGTTGTAACTTCTCCTTTTTTGTTCCTGATGGAGCTTATTAGGGATTTTTCTTTTTTGTTTTTCATTAGTTTAGCCAGAGGCGTGTCAATTTTGTTTATTTTTTCAAAGAACCAACTTTTTGTTTTATTAATCTTTCGTATAGTTTCCCTGTTGTCAATTTCATTTAGTTCTGATTTGATCTTATTAATTTCTCTTCTTCTGCTGGGTTTGGGGTCAGTCTGTTCTTCTTTTTCCAGTTCTTTGAGTCGATTCATTAGGTTGTCTATTTGTGCTCTTTTTGACTTTTGGATATAGGCATTTATGGAAATAAATTTTCCTCTCAGGACTGCTTTGGCTGTGCCAACAGATTTTGATAACGTGTGTCACGTTTGTTATTTAGTTCAAAGAATCTGTTGATTTCCATCTTTACTTCCTTTTTAATGAAGGAATCATTCAGCAGAAGGTTGTTTAATTTCCCTGACTTTGTGTAGAGATGAGAGTTTCTGTTGGGGTTGATTTCTGTTTTTATTCCACTGTGATCTGAGAAGATGCATGGTATTATTTCTGTTTTTTTCAATTTTTTGAGACATGCTTTGTGTCCTAGAATGTGGTTAATCTTAGAGAATGTCCCATGAGTTGATGAGAAGAACGTATATTCAGTGGTTTTTGGGTAGAATTTCCTGTAAATGTTAGTCAGGCCCATTTGTTCTGGAGTTCTGTTTAAGTCCATTATTTCTTTGTTAATTTTCTGTTTCGAGGATCTGTCCTGTTCTGTCAAGGGGGCGTAGAAGTCTCCTACTATTATGGTGTTGGTGTTTATCAATTTGTTTAGCTCAAGTAGAGTTTGCTGGGTCCACCTAAGTTGGGTGCATACATATTTAGAATTGTTATGTCTTCTTGTTGAACTGTACCCTTCATCATTATACAG
>NW_012141635.1:8065-8543 GCF_000956105.1 Propithecus coquereli
TGTATGTTTTTGTCCTCTTTGTCAATGGTCAGTTTGTTGTAGGTATATGTTTTTTTTTTTTTAATTTCAGAATGTTATGGAGGTACAAACATTTTTGTTACATATATTGCCTTTGCACCACCCAAGCCAGAGCTACAAGCATACCCGTCCCCCAGACAGTGCATTCCGCACCCAATAGTGTGAATTTACCCAGCCCCTCCACATTCCCCACCTGCCTGGCACTGATGAATATTACTTTCACGTGCACACCTAAGTGTTCATAAGTTAGTACCAACTTGATGGTGAATACATGTGGTACTTGTTTTTCCATTCTTATAATACTTCACTCGCAAGAATGGGCTCTAGCTCCATCCAGGATAATACAAGAGGTTCTAGTTCACCAGTGTTTTTTATGGCTGAGTAGTACTCCATGGTATACATATACCACATTGATGGGCCCTTGGGCTGTTTCCACATCTTTGCAATTGTGAATTCTGCT
>NW_012141635.1:8593-9280 GCF_000956105.1 Propithecus coquereli
ACAATGACTTCTAGTACTATATTGAATAAGGAGTGGTGAAAGTGGGTATTCTTGTCTTGGTCCAGTTCTTAGGGTGAATGCTTTCAACTTTTCCCCATTCAGTACAATGTTGTCTGTTGGTTTGTCATATATGGCTTTTATTATTTTGAGCTATGTACTTTCTATGTCTAGTTTTCTGAGGGTTTTTGTCATGAGAGGATGCTGGATTTTATCAGATGCTGTTTCCACATCTATTTCTCAATAGCGATCATATCACTTTTGTTCTTAATTCTGTTTACATGGTGGATCACATCTATTCATTTGTGTATCTAAACTATCCTTGGAATCCCTGGAATGAAACCCACTTGATCATGGTGAATTATCCTGTTGATATGTTATTGGATTCAGTTTGCTAGTATGTTGGTGAAGATTTTTTCATCTATGTTCAATAGAGGTATCAGTCTGTAGTTTTCTTTTTTTGTTGCATCATTTTCTGGCTTTGGTGAGCATGGTCCCTCACTGTATGGTACCTGATCATAGAGTGGTTTAGGGCAGGAGTATAGTGTCCCAAATTGCAAGAGCCTGATAAAAGGAGACATAAGTGCATATGAACTCAGGATTGGTTGGTTTGCATATTAAAGGCATGCTCACAGGCAAGTTGTTCACTATTTTTAGGAATTGGCTAATACTATGAAGGGCATTCCCTCC
>NW_012141635.1:9880-11792 GCF_000956105.1 Propithecus coquereli
TCCAAGTAGAAGAGATCAAGTAATATCATTTGTCAAGACAATATTCACCTACCATAATAACACATGAATATGAAATTAGAGACAGATTGAAGAACAGGGGTACAGACTAAAATGAGAAAAGAATATATGTAACAGAGGACTGCATATTGTATATTCCTGAATCTGATTACAGAGCAGGCACAGAGGCATCATATGAGAACAGCATCAGGGAACATCAGCTATCAGATCATCTACGATATTCTCATTCAGCTCCCGGCAGTGCGTAGGAAAAACTCTTACCATTTGTTGCAGGAAATATTCTCCTCTCTTTCTCTCTCTCTTGCTTTCCTCCTTTACCCCCTCTTGTACACTCCCTTTCCGCTCCCCTCCTTCTTCCCTTCCTTCCTTCCTCCACTTGTTTCTTTTCTTTCCTTTCTTTCAACAAATATTTATTGACTGATTTTTTATGTGTTATGTACTATTTTTCTCCTAATGATTTTCACCCTGCCCCCACCCCCAATGGACAATTTACAATATCTGGAAAAAATTTTAGTTATCGCAACTCAGAGCAACGTTGTTACTGAGATATAGTAAGTAGAGGCTAAGGATATCGCTAAGCATCCTGCAATGTATAGGACTGTTTCCCACCATCAACATTTATCTAACCTAAAATATTCATAGTGCTGAGATGAGAAACCCTGTCCTAAAATGTTCTAGAGATGAAGGGAGCTACTCTTCTAGGCATAATTTTAAGAAGGTAGAAGTGGAAGTTAAAAAAAAAATCTTTAGAGAAAGCAGTAATTAAGAATAGTAGTAATAATAATGTAACAGCTATAATTGGTGTGTTTACTACTTTACCTTAACTATGATAAATATTTTACTCTCCTTAATCTTTGCAACGTATGAAACAGATGTTGCTGTTGTCTTCATTTTATGGATGAGGACACTGAGATCCTTCCCATTAGCCGAAGCTATGAAATGATGGAGGTATCGTGTCAGAATAATGGGAAAAAGGAACAACTGTCTCACTCACATATTTACCATAACACTAGGGAGATGGACTTCAAAAATGGAAAGAACCATAGTGGGCCTCTGTGACAGAGAAGATGACTTAACAGGATTTGGAATTTCTGAAAACACATTCTAACGATGATGCAGGAAAAGATCTCATCAAAGTAAAGAACGAATGCTTTCTAAAGGGACATGTTAATCATCTTAGTGTGTTGTAGCTGATGCTGTCTACATCCACTGGACACACATGGTTCCTGGACTTACAGACCTGACACCAGAACTTCCGGCAGTAAAGATGACACCTACAGTTCTGTGCTTGAGACTTTTCTTCGGAAGGTAGAGGATTCTCAGCCTGCAAGGGGCAGCCTAAACATGTTTGAAAGTTAACGCTTTGTGGGGAGAAGGCTTCAACTAATGATTACAAGAGCTTTTGCATAAAAATACAGCTTCCTTGCCCCTCTGATATGGGCTCTCTGCAATCTCCACAAGCTCCTCAGCAGAATGGAGCCCCTGTTATCCACAGCAGCATCCTGGTTTGTAACATGCCTGCGGCTTCCTTCCTTTCCATGTCTCACTTACTCAGTTTTCTACGTGTGCTTCCTAAGATGACCTTCCACTCATAACCTTGCTCAGCGTCTTCCGGTAGAACTTAATCTAAGGTGGGTGTTCTCAGATTGGGTCAGCTTTTGAAAGTACCTGGCAAAATAAAAAATGAGGGACAGTTTAGGGATGAATATGAATAAATCAAAGAACCATAAAACCTGGAATAAACTAAGGCTTATAAAAATTGCTGGAGACAACCCAAATGGCTATCATGGGAACTAAAGTAAGAATAATAAAGATATGAGAAAGGTATGTTAACCAATGTTAAAAAAATAAAACAACAGAATAAACGTTGCTTCTTTCTTCTCTGTCAAGAAAA
>NW_012141635.1:16503-17593 GCF_000956105.1 Propithecus coquereli
TTTTTTTTTATCCATTCGGCCAGCCTATGTCTCTTGAGAGGGGAGTTCAAGCCATTCACAGTTATTGAGAGAATTGATAAGTGGGGTGAATTACTGTTCATTCTGTTGGGTTGCATTTTGTTTCTTTGTTTTCTCTCTTGAGTCATGGTGGAATCTAGATTTTGATCTTTAACTTTTGAATCGTTTTACATTCATGAGTGTTTATTGTGGTGATCCTTATGTAATTCTATTTTGAGTACTTCTTGGAGAGCTTGTCTTGTCTTGGTGAATTCCCTCAGTCTTTGTTTATCTCAGAATGTCTTTATTTCTCCTTCATATATGAAACTTAGTTTTTCGGGGTACAAGATTCTAGGCTGGGCATTATTCTGTTTCAGGAGAGTGAGAATGGGACCCTAGTCTCTTTTGGCTTGTAGGGTTTCAGTTGAGAAGGCTGGAGTTATTATGATGGGCTTTCCTTTGTATGTTACTTGTTTCTTTCACCTTACAGCTCATAGAAGGGCCTCTTCAGTGGATATTTTGGTCAATCTGGTGACTGCATGATGTAGTGTCTTCCTATTTGCATTGAATCTCCCTGGGGTCCTTTGAGCTTCTTGTACCTGTATGTCTAGATTTTTATCAAGGCCTGGAAAATTCTCCTCTATTAATTATTCAAATAGCTTCTCCAACCCTTGAGTGTTTTCTTCTTCACCTTCCGGAATCCCTATCACTCTCAGGTTCGGTTTTTTCACATAATCCCACAATTCTTGTAGGCTTATTTCTTGTCTCTTAATTTTCTGCTTGATCTCTGTGACTGACTTGTTTAATTGGAAGGAGTTGTCTTCAATCTCTGAGATTATTTCTTCTGTTTGGTCTACCCTGTTCTTGAGGCTTTCTACTGTGTTTTGTAGTTCCCTGAATAAGTCCTTCATTTCCAGGAGATCGGTTTGATTTTTCTTTAGTATTTCAATTTCTTTAGTGAATTTTTCTTCCAAGTCCTGGAATTTTTTTGTGTTTTCTTTGTTTTGATCATCCATTTTTCCTTGCATATCATTCAGTTTTCTTACAATCCATGTTTAAATTCTTCTTCTGTCATTTTAGTGTTCTGAGTTTC
>NW_012141635.1:19223-20907 GCF_000956105.1 Propithecus coquereli
CTCTTTCTCCATATAATGTATACACCTTGAAGAGAAAGAATGAATTCAATTAAGATCTTGGTTAGATAATGTCAGTGTTTTCCTGGACAATGGTTTAAGATTATCAAAATGATGAACTCATAATGGGAAAAATCAAGCTTCAGGAATGAAAATACTGGAGAACATTTAGAAAATTAAAAAAAAAAAGAAAAAGCTCATTTACTAAGAAATCTGTCAAATTGATTGGCTGAAAGTAGACTACAGGTTCTAAAAAATGTAAATACATTCAGTTACCCTAAACTGATCTGGAAAAAGGAATAACAATGGAGAAAGTTCTCGATAGGTCACACTGGGAATGAAAAAAAAAAGGTAGAGAAATATTTAAAATGTCAAAAGATGGACAACTTGATTATATGAATCTAAAGACATTATCAGGATTTAATATGATGGGAATGACTATAGGAATTTTTTTTAGAGGCAGGGTCATGCTCTGTTCCTCAGGCTCCAGAGCAGTGGCGCAATCACAGCTCACCATAACCTGAAACACCTGGGCTCAAGTGATCCTCCTGCCTCAGCCTCCTGAGTAGCGAGGACTACAGGAATGTACCACAGTGCCTGGTTAATTTTTAAATTTTTTTTGAAGAGACGGGGGTCTCACTATGTTGCCCAGGCTGGTCTCAAAGTCATGAATTCAAGCTATTTCCCTGCCTTGGCCTCCCAAAGCACTGGGATTAAAGGCATGAGCCATAGTAGCCAGCCAAGAATTTTGTCTATGGTAAGGTATAGATAATTGCTGTCTAATAAAACTATAATGTGAGCCACACATGTAATTTAACATCTTCTAGTAGCCACTTTGTACAATAAAGAATTTGACCTTACTCAGAGAGATTTAGCTTTTGCTCTTGTTTCTAGAAGGTAATCTATGCCTCACCAAAGAGGAGCAGGTGACAGTGCCAGTTACACCAGATTTTAAAGGGGATCCAGCCATATCCAATAGTCTAGAGTGCGACTGGTTGTGCCACAAATACCAACCACGTGATTTAGGGTGGCGGATTTGGGTCACCTGGTATCAGTTAACCTGGATGCTGAGTACAACCATGCCTATATGATGAATAAAACCTTAGACATTGAAAGTCTGGTGAGCTCCCCTGGTTGGCCATACTCTGTGTGTGTTGTTACACATTGATGCCAGGAGGGTAACATGTCTCGAGGACAATGGATGCTTCACATTTAGAACCCTCCAAACTCTGCCCTATGAGTCTCTTCCCTTGGCTGATTTCAATTTGTAGCCTTCTCTGTGATAAACCATAACCATGAGTATGATAATTTTCAGTAAGTTCTGTTAAGCTAGTGAATTGTCAAAACTATTAAATAAAAGTGGTTTTGGAAACCCCATGAACTTTCAGTTGGTGCCTGAAGTGAGGGTGGTTTTCCCTGTAGCTTTGTGGCTGGACTCTAATTCCTTGCAGTTGGTGTCAGAAGTCTTGGGCACACTTAGAAGTCTGGAGGATTGTGCCCTCAACTTTACAGTTTGGCTAACCCCAGGTACATATTAATAAAATAAAAATAAGTGAATTAATATTACAGTTAACCTTCGAAAAACACATGTTTGAACAGCACAGGTCCACTTACCTGTGAATTTTTTCAACCAAACATGGGCAGAAAATAATAGCCTTGGTGGGATGTGAAATCCAAGTATATGGAA
>NW_012141635.1:23177-23768 GCF_000956105.1 Propithecus coquereli
AGAACCATAAAACCTGGAATAAACTAAGGCTTATAAAAATTGCTGGAGACAACCCAAATGGCTATCATGGGAACTAAAGTAAGAATAATAAAGATCTGAGAAAGGTATGTTAACCAATGTTAAAAAAATAAAACAACAGAATAAACGTTGCTTCTTTCTTCTCTGTCAAGAAAAAATATCTTTACCTTTAATGAAAAGGGTAGAACAACTATCAATGAAGGGCAATTGAAATCCTGCTTTCTTGAGGAGGTGGAGACTTCTCAGCCTATGAGAGTCAGGCCAGATGTGTTTGAGAGAGAATTTCTTTGAAGAAGTCTGCAACTAGGTTGACAAAGAGTTTGTGCATAGTGACCAGCTTCCTCACCTTTTTGAAGTATACACTATGCAGTCTCTGAGATCTTTAGAAGTCTAAACTATTTAAATATCTTAATTCAGACAAATTACATTGCAGGAAACAGAAAACTTGAAAATATTACTGAACTTACATGTTATAAGAAATCTTAAAAAATCATAAAACATGTAAGGTGAAATATAATCTATATTTCCAATAAGTATTATAATTTTCTAATTTTCAAAAGAGATTGTATTCAT
>NW_012141635.1:23818-25413 GCF_000956105.1 Propithecus coquereli
ACTGTGTTTTGTAGTTCCCTGAATAAGTCCTTCATTTCCAGGAGATCGGTTTGATTTTTCTTTAGTATTTCAATTTCTTTAGTGAATTTTTCTTCCAAGTCCTGGAATTTTTTTGTGTTTTCTTTGTTTTGATCATCCATTTTTCCTTGCATATCATTCAGTTTTCTTACAATCCATGTTTAAATTCTTCTTCTGTCATTTTAGTGTTCTGAGTTTCGTTAATGTCAATTGCTAGGGAGCTGTTGTTCCCCTTTGGGGGTGTGCTTTCCGTTTGAGTCTTTATACTTCCAGAGTTCTTTCGCTGGTTCCTTCCCAAATAGATCAGTTGTTCCTTCTTGCCTTTAGATTTTCGTTTGGATAATGACATGGCCTGTTTAGTCTCTGAGCTGGTAGGTGGTGTTTGTGGGTGAGATTCGACCACGCCCTTTATGATGAATCAGTAGATGCTGTAAAAGGATGTGCAGAATGACCTCCCTGTCAGTATATGGCACTTGCTGGGAGGAGCGAGCTGCTGTGCTGTTTCTGGGTCCTGTAGCCAGCTCTTGTCCCTCTGGAGAGGTCCTCTTGTGCCTCGGGAGGTGGGTGAGGCCCTGGGACTTCCAAGTGTGCCCTTATTCTCCACCTCAGTGAGGGCAGGTCCAGGAGTGAGTCTAGGTGGGCCTGGATTGGGTAAGCCTGCCCTCAGGCTCCACAACTGCTGTTAGCAGGGGTGAAAGGTCTGTTCTTTGCTTCTGTGCAATGCTGCCAGGAGATGCTGAAATTGCTCCACTCTGTTGAAAAGTCTGGGCTTGGGGTGTGGGGCTGTCTCAGACTGGCACTATGGAGCAGGTCTCGCTCCCCTCCACCCTTCCCTACTCCATGGCCTCTCCCAGGCCTCTGCCAGCAAGCAGGACCTCAGGCCTATGGATCTCCCCTGGCTGTGACGTGGGTCTGGAGGTTCCCTACCCAGGATCTCAGCCTCAGCTGGGTGCACATCCGTCTTTTGGGAGGAAGGTTGCCACTCAGGCACGCTGATCTGCCCCTGAAGGCACACACTCCTCAGTAGGCTCATTCACAGATCTCCCTTCTGTGCCCAGGGGCAGTGTAATTGTGCCCTGGGTGTACGGGATCTGGTCTTCAGGCCTGTCCCCTGGGCCCTGGAGATCAATCCCTGACTCTGCCAGGGGGAGGGGTGCTGTTCTCAAATCACATACAGCATGCCCAAGCTGGATTGCTTTTACTCCACCTGGGAGTTTGCCCTGCTCTCCTGGAGTCACCAAGAAAGGAGCACCTGGGAGGGCTAGTGTTAGGGAGCTTGCAGTCTGAGTACTCCTCAGTCTGCTGTAGGGCCCCAAAAGGAAAGGTCCCATTCCTTGGAGATGCCTCCATGTGTTGGCTAAATTGCTTCTCTGGGCATCCACGGGTAGGGAAGGGGAAGGAGAAAATGGAGCAATATGGCATCTGTCCATAGGCTCGGGTGTGCGCGCGGGGCGGTTCCCTGAGGTAGCTGGGAGCCTGGCGCCCTGTCCTCAAGAGGCTCACCACTCACCAGTGGCAGCTGTCTCTGGGCTGGTGATGGCAGATCTCTCCAACCTCTCAGGAGCCCACCAACAGTC
>NW_012141635.1:36958-39216 GCF_000956105.1 Propithecus coquereli
TGCTACAGAGAGCAAGGTTTTATCTCTATCTTCCCTAGCTCATGTCACACACACACACTTCTATTCAACTCAATATTTAATTTTCATTGGAGTAGTTTTCAGTGTTTACATTATTAAGACCGGGGAATTTTATCTAGCTGTTTACTAAACTATGAGTTACTGGAGTGCTGCTGTTGAGAAGTTCAAGTCTACTCTGATTCTTGTTTCTTTGTATATAAATTCTTTCCACCACCCCCACCGCCACCCAGAAGCTTTTAGGATCTTGTCTTTGTCCTTGATGTTTGGATGTTTCATGGTGATGTTCTGTGCTATGACTGTATTTTTATAATCTTTGCTGGCACCTACTGGGTGGATTTTCTTTTATTATTTCCTAGATGATTTTTCTCTGTGCACTCTATTCTCTTCATTCTATCATTTGGAGATTGGATCATTTGGATTGATCCTTCCATTTTCTGATCTTTTTGTTCCTATTTCCCATTTCCTTTTTTCCCCTCCCATTTCTGGCATATGTACTTAGTGTTATCTATTGAGTTTTTCATATCTGCTCTCATATTTTTGTGTATCTAAGAGCACTCTTTTTGCTCTAAAAATGCTTTAAAAATAATATTCAGGCTGCGCACAGTGGCTCATGCCTATAATCCCAGCACTTTGGGAGGCTGAGGCAGGAGGATTGTGTGAACCCAGGAGTTTGAAACCAGCCTGAACAATGTAGTGAAATGCCATTTCTTTTTTTTTTTTCATTTCAGCATATTATGGGGGTACAAATGTTTAGGTTACGTATATTTCCCTTGCCCCACCCAAGTCAGAGCTTCAAGCGTGTCCATCCCCCAGACAGTGTGCACTGCACCCATTAGTTGTGTATATACCCGTCCCCTTCCCTCCCATCTGTCCAATACCTGATGAATGTTATTACTATATCTGCACTTAAATGTTGATGAGTTAAAACCAATTTCATGGTGAGTACATGTGATGCTTGTTTTTCCATTCTTGGAATACTTCACTTAGTAGAATGTGATGAAACCCTATTTCTATCAAAAGTGGAAAACTTAGACAGGTGTGGCGGTGTGCACCTTCAGTCCCAGCTACTCGGGAGCCTGAGGCCGAAGGATCGCTCCAGCCCAGAAGTTTGAGGCTGCAGTGAGCTATGATCACACCACTGCACTCCAGCCTGGGTGACAGGGCAAGACACTGTCTCTAAAATAATAATAATAGTAATCTGTTTTTGTTTCGTGGTTGTAGTACCTTCTTCGGTCTCTCTGAGGATACTGATGATAGTTTTTTTTAAGAGTTCATTTACTCCACTCTATAGTCCATTTTTTCTCCAAATTTCTTTTCCTATTTGATTATTTTGATCTCAAATTCTCGTGCTAATTATTTTACTCAGATTATCTGATACCACTCAGTTGTCTTATATTCAAAAGTGGGGAAATAAAAACTTCAAGACCTGGAAAGGAATTATTATCTGTGAGCTTTGCTGTAGGATAATCTGGCTGGGCTGTTTAATTTGGGAAAACTCTGATATCTCCATCTTTGGGGCTTTTACCTTAGGCTAGTCAGATTCTGCAGAAAATGATCCTACGGTCACCTGTGTGGAGATGACGGATGGCTGCTAGCATTCTAGGATTAACAGCTTTCTGTTCCTAAACTCTTCAGAGATGTAAGTGTGATTGGTTTTCATCTTTGTTCAGTTCCTGTTTAGGATTTAGTTATGCACTACTCTTCCATTTGCTTTCCAACTTCCAAATGTTACTGCTGCTATCTTTTCTCCCCTACTCCTCGTTATTGTGGAATAATTCCCCCCAAAAGTCTATTTACCATTGTTTAGTGGGGTTTTTGGAGGGAGAGAAAGTAAATGGGTGTGTGAAATTTGATGTCATTATCTGGGATCTTAATCATTCCGAAGTTATTCATTGGACACCAACAGGGGAAATCCTGCAATTATCAGGTTATGTTCAGGTCTTCTGGGAAAGTTGCTCCTAAATTCACCCAGTCAGATAGGCATTTGTCAAAATTGAAACATACTCAACGAGCAGGATTAGCCTAGTAACGATAATGGTTGAAATTGGATAATGTCCACATGTGAGTTCATCACACTCTGCTGTATATTTGAAATGTCCTATAATAAAAAGTTTTCAGAAAGGGCTATTCTATAGTCTTCAGTAAAAGTGTTTTTTAAATTTGAGAATCAAGTAGTTTTTACTTAAACTTTACACAGCATTCTGTCACAAATGTTATCTATTCAAAAGCATTTAAATTAT
>NW_012141635.1:39266-40289 GCF_000956105.1 Propithecus coquereli
GTTATTTTTGTGTCCTGCATTTATTGAATTTAGACATCTTTGCATTTTGTTTGAACTGTGTAGAAGGAAGTTTCTGTGTGCATATTTATGATCAGTATAAGCCCTCTATGAACATAAAAATATTGATCTATTTAAAAAATAACATGCTGTTCTCACATCTTCTCAGACATAATCCAAAATAGCTGATTCAAGAGTAAAAACAGCAATGATTCTCATGGATACATTCTATTTTCCCTATGAATTAAATCAGAGATTACTCATCTCTAAATGTCTATTTTTTGTGTGTGTGTGGTGGTGGTGGTGGCAGGGGAGAAGGAAAGCAGGGGTCCTGGTGCACGTGCAGATGGTTAGCTCTGCTAGTAAGAGTTGGTAACTAAAAAAATAGGTAGAGTAAATCGAAATTTAAGTCAGAAGGGCTTAGATGTCTGCTTCTCATCAGCACGTAATAAGGAGTAGCACTGTGGCCACATCGGTACCATCCTTTCATGTTAGGTCTCTACTGGCTGAAAATTTTCATTTCATGAATGCCTACCAGTGTTTTTTAAAGCTCCTTATTGCTCTTTACGCTCCTCCCGAGACAGAGCTTGTATAGATATCAGAACCTCATTGTAAGCAATCCAGTGGTTCAACTATCTCAGTCAGTGGTTTGTAGGATTTTCTTCTGATGTGAAATTGTTTAGCCATCTTACTTTGTCAACACATTTCAGCTAATTAAATGTTTGTGTGCCCAGCAGACATATTAAACACTATGTGGGTCAGTTGTTTTCTGTTTCACTTTGATAACTTTTGTCAAAGCTCATTCTCAAACCTGCCTACAGAAGCTTTCCAACGTACACAGAGGACTGTCGGCTGTGCAGGAGTGTTAGAAAACGGGTGCTCTGGTTATATGAGGAGTTTATCTAAATGAAATTAACGCAAATATCAATCTACAAGTAACACGAAAATATTGAACACAGCTTTCTTTTTTTAAGTAAATATTGCAGTTTTAAAATTTTTACCAAAATTATAGATATGCCAAATTTT
>NW_012141635.1:44255-46075 GCF_000956105.1 Propithecus coquereli
ATTAATGTTCAGATCAGGGTTTTCAAGCAGTAGAACAATTGAAATTTTAGGATGGATAATTCTTTGATGGGGAGCTTTCCTGTACACTGTAAGATGCTAACAGCATTTCTGGCCTCACTCACTAGATGCTAGGAGTATCCATACAGTTTTGACAACCAAAAATTTCTCCAAAGATTGACAAATGTTCCCTGGGGAGCAAAATCACCCCTGGTTGAGAACCACTGGTTTAGATCTGTGTGTGTGTGTTTGTGTGTATGTGTGTGTGTGTTTAATTACGTCGTCATCTAGGATGGCATCAAGTATTCCAATGTTTAACTGAACTACTAGATAGATGCCATAATGGATTTTGAAACATTTTTATGGTTGTGACTTAATGGAATTCTTGAGACCCATTGGATTATGTGGGTTCTACATATGCAGCAGGAGGGCCTTAGTATGATTTATTCCTTACAAATTTGCTCATCTTTTAGATGTTGACCAAAGCCTCCAAGGATGATGAGATAAATCACCTCATCTAACCTGTTTTGAGAACATCTTGGTCTCACATTGTAGTGGTATAGCTATTGTGTTGCTATTTTTTTTCTCTTTATCCTCTTTATTCCAAGCTGGCATCTATTTGTAACTTAGGCTGAATATCATTCATTGGTGGTTCAGTGTGCTGCTTGCGTGATGTGAAGACATTTTTAATACAGCAACTTGCATTTTCTCCTATACTGTATAGGCAATTTTGAATTCATTTCTGCTTAAACTGGTCACTAGGCTGGCTGATGAGAATTCATTCTCTGAAAGAGCATGATAATTATTTTCAATGTTTTCCAAGTGAGTCAGACTGTGAATGCTGTTTTGTGATTTACTCAAACATGAAAAATATATGTTAGCAAGTAATAACATGCATTAGATTTACAGTGGTACATTCCAAATGCATACATCAGGACTTTGTCTTTTTAACTTTCCTGCACACATGGAGCCAGACACAAATGACAAATTCTTTACATAAATTAAGAGTTCTTCATATCTGTGCCCCAGTGGCAAAGCTCCATCTTATTTCCTTTTGCCATGACAAAAAGAGGCTGCTAGTCTTCTATTGACAGACTCCTCACCTGCTGCCTTCAGCCTAACTCAAAGACCAGCAATGAGTTGTTAGTAAGTTGCTGGGAAATTCGGTATACTCCAAGAGTAAGAATTGCTAAGATTGGAATAAAGCATAGAAAATGTTCTTTCATCATGAACAAAACTATACATTAGAAACGCTCAGGTAACAAGAGGAAGCATGAACATGGTTACAAAAGTTCACTCTTGTGTCAGAGATGGTTAGTGCTCACCAACTGCCCACGTGCTCTTCTACACTTCTCAGCCTTCCTTGCATTTCATGGGATGGTTGTAGACAATCAAATGTTGCAGGGTGAAAAAGTTAAGAGCCAGGAAACCACCTCACCTGCATTTTTTCCTGCGATTTGACTTTAGAGACTGCATGTTCCCATTGACATGGCTACACAATGGAAAGAGCCTGGCTCTCTGAGTCACCACATGGAGAACTGTGCAATCCTGACTTGTGACCTGAATTAGACATGTTCGTTACTGCAGCATGGCTTTGCCCAGCCTAAGATATCAGCCAGCCTTAACCGGCTGAAAAATGAAAAGAAGAGAGTGTGAATCAGACAAAGACAAATAAGTGAAGTGGCGCAGAGGTGCAATTAGCTCAATTTGAGAATTATAGAAACATTTTTAACAACTGTTTTCTTTGGAAGCAGAAAGAGAAATTTTGTCTGAACTGTTAGTTTATCCGTGATGATTCAGTCTCTCAGCAAATTTTTTTTTTT
>NW_012141635.1:48072-53245 GCF_000956105.1 Propithecus coquereli
AAAAAAAATTAACAGATGGTGCTGTGTACTTTCTATTGCATTCATCAGGAGACATATAGAGCTGGTCGTCTCTCTTTTGGGGATATTAAGGTTATCAGTGAGTTCAGATGGTTCCAGCCTAATCTATCATAAAAGGTTGCCTACAGACCTTTTATTTAATGGTTTTAGCACTCATTGATGATTGCTATCTAAACTCAGTATTCCATTAGATAATAATATGATGACTTGTCTCATTCTTTTATTTCTTCTTCATTTGGTTACCCTGGAACACAATTGATATAGAAAAGGCAGCATGAATGTTTGATTCTTTCTCTTTAATTTACTTACTAATTTTAGAAATAACGGCTTGGTGCCTATTACGATCATCCCACAGGAGATGGGCTCAACTCCACACCCACAATTCGGTTTGGATGTTTAGACTGATGATGCCACAAATGCATCAAGAGGGTATGAAGATATTTGTTATTCATATAATGAGCCTTTGTGGGGAGCACAGGGCAGGTTTTTAAGCAGGTCTGAAAATATCTTTAGAGAGCAAGAAGGGGATAACTGGCTTTGACTTTTATTGTGGTTAGGAATGGGATGAAGGCTCCTGTATTCAGTCTGGGGCTTGCCTGGTTTAAGCACCATGATAGCAGGGAGCATATGAGCTGGTTCAGATGAGGGGCAATAGGGGATGAAGGAGGGGTGGGACTTAAAGCTGTAAACAGTCAAATATCAAAAAAATGGAGTTGAATTCTTTATTGCAATTCGCTCCTGATGTTTGGCTGCTGACTGAAGTGTGCCATGTTTCATTCGTTGCAGTAAGCCGGCATAGCATTTATGAGGCCTGCAACCTGAAGTTGCTAAGGGCAGTGAAAGTTCTATTGAATGCCTTGTTCAGAAACCCAATATTGTATATTCTGACAACTGAAATGAGCGCCTTCTATTCTATTCTCTAAAAAGGTCTGTATAAAGGATTTTAAACCTAACCCTTGAAAGCCTTGTTTTAATTTACATGGGGCCACATGAACTATTTTTTTTTTTTTTTTATTTCAGCAAATTATGGGTGTACATACGTTTAGGTTACGTGTGTTGCCCTTGGTTCCCCCCCACCCACCGAAGTCCGTGTTTCAAATATGTCCATCCTTCAGGTAGTGCGCATTGCACTCCTTGTGTATACAAATACCCGTCCTCTCCTCCCTCCTCCCCCCTCCTCCTGCCGCCCTCCCCCTTCCCCAACATCCAATAGATGTTGTTCTGATATGTGCATTTATGTGTTGATTAGTTAATACCAATTTGATGGTGAGTACAAATGGATCCCGTTCTTCTGCTCTTGTGGTGCCCCACTTTGGATAATGGGCTTAAGTTTAATCCAGGAAAGTGTAAGAAGTGCTAGATCACTGTCATTTCTTATGATTGTCTCAGCAAATTTTTGAGAGGAGAACCTCATTGTGTTGATATTTTACTCTTCCATTTAAAAGTTTTTAAAAATCTAAGAGGACTCAGTTGTGCTGTTCTTTTTACATTTTGTTATTACATTTTAAATGTAGGTGAAACCTAAAAAAAATCAGTTAAATTGATAGTTTATTTTTTTTTAAGTGTTTTTAAAAAGTGAACAGAAGATTCACTGCTATTGTAGCATTTGATTTCAAATAATTGCAGGGACAATCAGAAGATTGGCAGAAGTTTAGGGATCACAAATCTTCACTTTGATCTTCTCAAACCTGCCCCCATCCCCATGGAAAAAAAAAAAGCCAAAAACAAGACCTGATATCTTAAACATTTCTGAAATTACAAGAAGATAGGACTCCCTTATTTTGTCCTCCTCAAAATATGACAGAGAGAATTGGCAAATGAATTAAGTCTGGGAAGAAGGCCACCTGGCATTTGTACATCAGACAAGAAGGAGTGAGTTAAGCCAAGGGGTTTTCCCTGTAAGGAGACAGGGATAGTGAGGAGGACTCGAGGGATAGAAAGAGATAGGGAACATAAGAAGATGGAATCCAGCCTAGATCGACACAAGATTTGGAGAGATGGATTTCACACCAAAATTGAGCCAAGGCTTAGTTGAAGCTTTACACTTTAGCAAATATCAATTGAGTTTCAGATTTCGGAAAAGAGACCAAAAGAAGAAGAAACAGAACTTTGGCAGTGATGGTAGCTGATTGGAAATTGCTGCTGCTAGTGCCAGGCACACAAATTACATATCCTACCCCCTCATTGACTCGGTCCAATGATTCAGGGATACATTTTTAATTTTTCAAAGTTTATAGTAGTAGACAGAATCATGTCTTCTTAGATCTTTGGCTATTCTTCATGTCGAAAGTGGCAAAGACTCCATCAGTAATTTAAGCAATATGGGGGAAAAGGAAAGTTTTTTTAAAAAAACATCTGATGGTTAATTTTATGTGCCAATTTGACTGGGCTAAGGGATTCCCAGATAACTAGTAAAACATTATTGCTGGCTGTGTCTGTGAGGGTGTTTCTGGAAGAGGTTAGTATTTGAATCAGTAGATCGTGTAAAGTAGATCAGCTCTCTCCAATGTGGGTCAGCATCATCCAATCCATTGAAAACCCAAATAGAACAAAAAGGCAGAGAAAGGGTAAATTCTTTCTCTCTTCTTGACCTGGGACATCCATCTTCTCTTCTCTTGCTCATGGACATTGGAGCTCCTTGTTCTTGTACATTTGGACTCCGGCAATTACAACAGTAACCTCCCTGGTTCTCAGGTCTTTAGACTTGAACTGAATTACATCACTGGCTTTCCTCGTTCTCCAGCTTGCAGACTTCTCAGCTTCCATCATTGTACAAGCCAATTCTTACAACAAATCTCCTCTTAAGTATTTATGGGTATCCTATTGGTTATTTTTCTCTGGAGAACCCTAACTACAGTAGGCTTCTCTTATTTGTAGGGATACATTGCAAGATCCCCAGTGGATACCTGAAACCACAGATAATACCGGACCCTATATATACACAGAAGGTCCTCAACTTATGATGAATTGACTTACAATTTTTTGATTTTATGTTGGTGTGACAGTGATATGCACTCAGAGAACGTGTACTTCAAGTGCCCACATAATCGTTGTGTTTTTCACTTTCAGTATAATATTCAATAAATTACATGATATATTCAATACCTTGTTATAAAACAGGCTTTGTGATAGATGTTCTTGCACAATTGTAGGCTAATGTAAGTGTTCTGGGTACATTTAAGGTAGTCTAGGTAGCTATGATGTTTGGTAGGTTAGGTGTATAAGTGTGTTTTGATTTATGATAGTTTCAACTAACGATGGGTTTATAGGGATGTAACCCCATTGCAAGTCAAGGAGCATCTGTGCTATTTTTTTCATATACGCATATACCTACTATAAAGTTTAGTTTATAAATTAGGTACAGTAAGAGATTAAGAAACAATAACTAATAATAAAATAGAACAATTAAAACAATATTCCAACATTACTACCTTTGTACTTTGGGGCCATTATTAAGGAAAATAAGGGTTATCTGAATACAAGCACCGTGATACCATGACAGTTGATCCAATGACTGAGCCATCTATTAAGCGACTAATGAGTGGGTAGGGTATGCGGTGCATGGATATGCTGGGCGAAGGGATGATTCACATCCCTGGCAGGGATGAAGCAAAATGGCATGAGATTTCATCATGATACTCAGAATGGCATGTAATTTAAAACTTACCAATTGTCTATTTTTGGAATTTTCCATTTAATAGTTTTAGACCAGAGTAACTGAAACTGGGGAAAAGCGAAACCAGGATAAGGGGGGACTACTGTAGTGCAAACACCTATTTAGTTGTCCATTTGTTTTATTCAATATCTTGCAGTGCACAATTACCGAAGTAATTAAAATAAAGATACAGTCAGCTCTTGGCCATTGGCTATAATATCCTTCCTGACAACAGCTTCATTCTAATAAGGTAAATGGGCCAATTAAGAACTTGTTTCTGTGTAATGTGCTGAGGTGTTAAATCCAGGAACTGGGAGTCAAAGAGTATGGGAGGGCAGGGAAAAGTCTAAATGCAGGGTGGCAGGCACGTCATCAAATGAAAGAGGAACCCAGGCTGGTAAGAGGTAAGCTTACCTCCTGTGTCTTGGCACAGCCTTGACAAATACTCTGGGAAACAGGCAACTTCCTGTTTATTGTATTCCTGTATAATATTTGATGTTTAAAGATCATGGGGTACATCCCTCAGAAGCTGAGTAGGACAAGAAAAAGGAAGAAATAGTAGGAGTATTAGATTACAATTAACAGTACCACATTTTTCATGTTGGCCAAAGTGCATTGTTACTATTGAGTGTAATAAAATATTTATCATCACATTTCAGGTTTTAGTTCCAGTGTTTTTAAGGTCCGAGTGTTTAATCAAATGTCGGGACTTCTGTGTAACAGACACATAAATATTGGCTCTTTCTCTAATGTGGCAGTTTTGTCAGCTTCTCAGGAGCCTTTCCTGGTGGGGACCCCTTCTTCTTCATGCCGCAACATGCGCAATGCTCTCTTCAGACACTACGTGTCTCTCTTCAAGCCCTCACTTCTGCTAGTCCATCCTACACAGATTTTTCTCTGTTGGGTTACTTTGCTCCTCTTGGATCTCTGTGAGAGGAGTAGCGTCACTCTTTTACTCAAAATCCTACAATGGTCCTTGTTGCTCCTAAATCTAATGTTCAAGGACCTTCATGATACGGCTTCCAATGACCTCTCAGTTCTCTCACTTACCTCTTACCCTTTCAAGCTCTGCAATACGGTCTTACTGTGTCACTCAGTTTCTTGGATACGCTATGGTCTTCTTGATCTTTGGCCTTTTCCATGTGCCATGTGCTTTGCCTTGAGCGCCCTTTCCCTCCCCTTCCTACTCACTCCATTAGGTCCCATTAGCTAAGACATTAACATCCTCCAGCGGCATATTTCTCTAACATTCCCATCCTTCCTCGTATTACATCCTCTCCCCCACAAGTCTGCATATAATTGCCATATTATCATAACACCTGCATATTTAGCAATTATTTCTTAATTTCATCCAATATCCAGTCTGTGTACAGACTGAAAGAAACCCATTGATTTGTCTGGTAGAATTTCCAAATATCGGATTCCAAAAATTTCAGTTTTATGGTGACATTCCTATATCCACCACATTTTCTATTAGTTAATAGTTAAATATAAAAGCTT
>NW_012141635.1:53295-53648 GCF_000956105.1 Propithecus coquereli
TTAACAACTGTTTTCTTTGGAAGCAGAAAGAGAAATTTTGTCTGAACTGTTAGTTTATCCGTGATGATTCAGTCTCTCAGCAAATTTTTTTTTTTTATTTCAGCATATTATGGGGTACAGATGTTTAGGTTACATGTGTTGCCCTTGGTTCCCCGCCCCAAGTCCGTGTTTCAAATATGTCCATCCTTCGGGTAGTGCACATTGCACTCCTTGTGTATACAAATACCCGTCCTCTCCTCCCTCCTCCCCCCTCCTCCTGCCGCCCTCCCCCTTCCCCAACATCCAATAGATGTTGTTCTGATATGTGCATTTATGTGTTGATTAGTTAATACCAATTTGATGGTGAGTACAAA
>NW_012141635.1:58906-64631 GCF_000956105.1 Propithecus coquereli
AATTAGGGGGGCTACATGGAGTCTCAATTTTGTCAAGCTGATTATAGGGGCCAAGGATTTAATTTTAAAAGTAGTGCAATATTAGGAATACAGACAGTGCTTATTTAGCTTAGTTGTCTGCTTCAGAATCTTGCAATACTGCAATCGAAGTGTTTGTTTGGGCTGCAGTATGATGTGAGGATTGAATTAGGAAGGATCTGCTTTCAAATTCCAATCCAAACTCACATAGTTGCTAAAAGTATTAAGTTCCTTGAAGGCTGCAGGACCGAGGGCTTCAATTTCTTGCTGGCTGTAGGCTGGACATTCCCCTCAGCACCTTTCTGTGTGGCCCACTCCATATGGTAGCTCAAAAAATGGCGATTTGCTTATTCGAAGCCAGCAAGAAAGAGTGTCTTTTAGCAAAATTGATGTTACAATCTTATGTGACACAATCACATATATGTAATCACATACATCCTTTCACCTTTGGTGAATTCTATTTATTATAAGCAAGTCACAGGTCCTTCTCACAATGAAAGGGAGAGGATCAAACAAAGTTGTCAATATCTGGAGGTGATGATCATGGTGGCCATTGTAGAATCTGCCCAATATTTCAGGGTGTTTTTTTTTTTAAAATTTTAATAGATTTAGGGGGTATAAGTTGAATTTTGTTACATGTATATATTGTATAGTGGTGATGTTTGAGCTTTTGTGCGTCATTCGTCACCCAAATCGTGTACAGTGTACCCTGCAGGTAATATTTTTAGGTCTCAGGTAGTTTTCCTGATACAGTGCTGATCTCCAGAGTTCTCTCTCTGTGCAGATTTCTTTTACAGTGCTTTTTCTCACCAACTTTAGATTTTTTGTGTCCCTGGACTAACCTCAGGAAAACACTATCTTTTCTCTGGACCCTTCCCCATCCATTCATTGTCATGACCTAGAAACTTGTCAAGGCAATAAGCTGGGAAAATCTTAATAATTACCTATTTTGAGTTGTCCCTCAGGGATTACTGTCCTTCATTGCCTGATGTCTCCAGTGTCTTGAAAGCCATTGTTCATGTATTTTATCTAGTCTTTTGGTTGCTTCGGGCAAGAGGGTAAATCCAGTCTATTTTATTGGATCTTGGCTAAAAATGGAAGCCTCATAAGTTTCTTTAAATAATTAAATTAAATAGCATGTTAAAATACATTTTAGTATAAAGCTCCATACACGTACTCCTTATTTTCAGAACAAGGTGTAGAGTGTAAAAATTCTCTTATTATTCAAGGAGCAATCATAACATTTTATTTTAATACATATTTTTTTATTATAAAAATAAAATTATGCTTATTGTAGATTATTTGGAAAACAGGAACACAATGAAGAATATTAAAATCATCTAAAATCATACCACCAAGGTATCACTGATAATAATGTGGAATATATGTGCCTAATTCATTTTTTAATATATTGGGATTCTTTCCCCTCAATATTATATAATGAGCATTTTTGGTGACATTAACTATTTTTCAAAATATGATTTTCAATGCTTAGATGAAAATCTATTTATAGATCCACAACTCTTTATTTAATTGTTACTCTCTTCTGGGAGCACTTAAACAATTTTGAATTTTCGCTATTGTAATTAACATCTTTTACATAAATTTTTGCCTATATTTCTGATTATTTATTTAAAACAGATTCTTAAATCTATAATTACCAGTTTGGTCTTCTTTGTTAAAAACGGAGGAAACAAACTTTTGTTTGTTAAAGGTATATCTTTCTTCTTTTACAGTAGATGGACTACTTTATCCTGTAGGGTTAGAGTTGATTAATGCTAAAGATTATTTTTCCATACTGCATTGTAATGCTGCAGGTATAAACTTCATTTAGTCAAGACACCTCTCTCTATTTGTGCTATTTAATTGAAAAATCCTACAATCAAGAGGAAGATTATGAAAGATTAATGAAGGTTGTCAAAAGAACAAGCAGACAGGGATCCAGATACTGAGATAATTTTTTCTGATTCTTTTTACTTGTATGATATTAATATAAATGTATATAAGTGAAAAAGATAATTTCATTAAAAAAGTACATGAAAAGCCTGATGTATCTATAATGCATGAAGTTATAATCTATGATTAGACCATTGATGTTCAAAGTCTGGCCTTTCCATTTATTAGTTGCGTGGATTTCTTAAAATCTTTGAGTTCCAGTTATTTTTTTTTCATCTGTAAAATAAGGATAGAGTAATATCTTAAATGGTCGTGATACTTTAATTAGCTACTAAATGTATGACATTTAGAACCATGCTTGGCATCTAGTGAACAGTTAGGATCAGTAGGTACTATTAATGTCCATCTTCTACAATACCTTTGTAAAGAATTTACTTGTCATTAGTAAATAATAAATATTTGTTGGATGAAGCAATTGGTTAGTTTCTTGTACTAAAGGAAACAAGTTTAAGTTACAATATTATGGGTTGGTAGATTTAACTCAGTCTCCTAGCCACAGACTTTATCATAAATCAAAGACTTCTAGAAGGAAATTTTCAATCTCCAGTCTAGCATGAGAATCCCTTTTAAAGTCTTTCTGACAGCTGATCTCACCACCTTCCTCTGAGAATCCTGGTTACCAAAGCTGATTTCCTTTCTGAAATGCTAAAGTTCATTTTGGGGCAGTCCTATGTACGAGGACAAATTCCCAGGAGGACAAATTCCCAGATGGCATTGGCTAACCCAGCTCTTACCCCTCCTGCTTGAAGTTCTTGGAATAACTGTAGAATATACCCAGAATGTGACATTCTGAGATAAGGATGAAGTGTCTGTAATAACCCGGGCTATATCCTCCAAGAACAGAATGCTCTGCCACGCTTGTGCTCAGTGAGTCCAGTCATGCCCAGGGTATATAAACCCAGGGTGGAGTGCTTTCAGGGTCGCTCAGCTGTGATGTGATGTGAGACACAAGCAGACAAGACTCTATGTTCCCTGAGAAGCTTTCCTGAGCTTTGGGGACCAGGTCCCCATGGATCCGAGGGTTCTGTTTATCCTTGCTGCTGATCTGTGAGGGATTAATCTGCTCTGGTGGGTTCATTGTGTGACTGTTCTGCCTCACCTAGCTCATGCAACTGGTAGAGACACTGGGGCTCCTTTTGCTCCTCACATCTGTTCTTACGGTCTTGGGACTTCTGTGGCAGCTGGGTCTACAGGGAAAAGTAAGTGTCCCACCCTTTTATATTTCTGACAAATTGTTCTTCTTCCTACTATTATCGGCTTTCTTATATTTAATATATCAATTTTTAAAGTAATTTTTTATTTTGGAATAGTTTTAGATTTACAAAAAAAAGTATAAAGATAGTACAGATGGTTTGTGTGTATTCTCCTTCCCCCTTGTAGTGATTTCTATTGTTACGGCTTCATTATAATTTGGTCTTGAGGTCACTCTCATGAGAGTGGTCATAAGCCAAGAGAGCCACTTACTAGGAGAGCCCTGACCAGGGGGAAAGTTAGGTTCAGGTGTGTCAGGTGAGACGTAATGAGGAAGTGAAACCAAAATGCATGAAAGAGAAGAAATGTATTACTCACAGGTCCCAGAGGGTTAGGGGTGCTGACAAGAGGCTAACAGGAAGTCTGGAGGTGGCATTTAATACACCTAACCTACTGAATATCATAGCTTAGCCTAGCCTTCCTTTAATATCCTCAGAACACTTACATTAGCCTACAGTTGGGCAAAATCATCTATTACCAAGTCTATTTTATAATTAAGTGTTGATCTCATGTAATTTATTGTATACTGTATCAAAAGTGAAAAACAGAATGGTTGTATGGGTAATCTAAGCACATTTTCTACTGAATGTATATCGCTTTCATACCACTGCAAGGTCAAGAAATCATAAGTAGAACCATTGTAAATTAAGGACTGTGTATATTTACTACCCCTTCCTTTTTTTAGTTTGTTAATACTTACTTTTATTGCTGAATAATATTTTTATTGTTCCTCTAATTTGCAATTTCCTAATGACAAATGATGCTGGGCATCTTTTCTTAAGCTTATTTGCCATCTTTATAACTTATTTGATGATATATTTGTTCTCATCTTTTGCCGATTTTGAAATTTGGTTGTTAATTTTAAGAATTCTTTGTATATTTGGGTGTAAGTCCTTTATCAGATATATGGCTTGAAAATATTTTCTCCCAATCTGTGGCCTGTCTTCATTTTCTTAACAGTGTCTTTCACAGAATAGTAGATTTTACCTAAAATTTTTTCTTTTTAATTTTAAAGTTTAAAAATTTATAATAATTTTTTCTTTTATGGATCATACTGCTTGTGTAGTATCTGAAAACTCATTGCCAAACCCATTCTCACCTAGATATTTTCTTGTCTTATCTTCCAGAAGTTTTATAGTTTTGCTTTTTACATTTAGATAAATGATCCATTAGTTTTTGTGTAAGTCGTAAGCACTGTTCTGAGATTCACTTTTCTTTTTTTTTTTTTTTTTGAGACAGAGTCTCGCTTTGTTGCCCTGGCTAGAGTGAGTGCCATGGCGTCAGCCTAGCTCACAGCAACCTCAAACTCCTGGGCTCAAGCAATTCTTCTGCCTCAGCTTCCCAAGTAGCTGGGACTACAGGCATGCGCCACCATGCCCGGCTAATTTTTTCTATATATATATATTTTTAGTTGTCCAGATAATTTCTTTCTATTTTTTGGTAGAGATGGGGGTCTCACTCTTGCTCAAGCTGGTCTCGAACTCCTGACCTTGAGCGATCCACCCGCCTCGGCCTCCCAGATTGCTAGGATTACAGGTGTGAGCTACTGTGCCCGGCCCACTTTTCTTTTTTGCATATTGACAACCAATAATTCCAGCATCATTTGTTGAAAAGACTATTCCTTTTCCACTGAATTATCTTTGCTTCTTTTTGAATAATTAGTTGACTTGATGGGTCAATTTCTGGGCTCTGTCTTCTGTTCCATTGATATAGGTGCTATTCTTTCACCAGTACTACACTGTCTTGTTCGCTATGGCTTAAAACAATTCGTAAATTTGGATAATATCAGTCCTCCAAGTTTGTGATTCTTCTGAAATGTTGTATTGGTTAATCTGGGTATTTTGCCTTTCCGTATAAATTTTCGATTCAGGTTGTCAATATCAAAAAAAATTGCTTGCTTAGATTTTGATTGGAATTGCACTTACTATACACATCAAGTTGGGGAGAATTGACATCTTAACAGTATTGCGTCTTTCTATCTCTGAGCACAGAATGTATCTCCATTTGTTTAGATATTCATTGACTTCTTTCATCATGGTTTTGTGGTTTCCTGCATATAGATCTTTTACATGTTTTGTTAGATATATATCTAACTTTTATTTTTTTGGTGCTATTATAAATGGTATTGTGTTTTTAATTTCAAATTCTAATTGTTCATTTCTTGTATAAAGGAAAGTAATTCACTTTTATATATTAACCTTGTATCCTGCAACCTCGGTATAATTGCTTATTATTTCCAGGAGTTTTTTTGTTGATTTGTTGGGATTCTCTATATAGGCAGATGTCATTTACAAACAGTTTTGTTTTTTCCTTCTCTACCTACATAGCTTGTATTTCCTTTTCTTGTCTTAATACAGTAGTTAGAACTTCCTGTACAATGTTGAAAAGAAGTGATGAGAGGGGACATCTTTGCCTTATTCCCAAACTAAACTTTCAGTTTCTCCTTCTTAAGCATGATTTTAGCTGTAGGTTGTTTTGTAGATGTTCTTTTTTTTTTTTT
>NW_012141635.1:65371-74906 GCF_000956105.1 Propithecus coquereli
TGTATAAGTGTTCCTTTCTCTCTGCATCCACAGCAGCATCTATTGTTTTAGGACTTTATGATAAAAGCCATTCTCACTGGGCTTAGGTGATATCTCATTGTGGTTTTGATTTGCATTTCTCTGATGATTAGTGATGTTGAACAATTTTTCATATGTTTATTGCCCATTAGTCTATCTTCTTTTGAAAAGCTTCTGTTCATGTCTTTTGCCCAATTTTTAATGAATTTGTTTGATTTTTTTTCTTGCCAATTTGCTTGAGTTCTTTACAGATGCTGGTTATTAGCCCTTTATCAGATGCATAGCATGCAAATATTTCCTCCCATTATGTTAAGTTGTCTATTTGATCTGTTGTTTCCTTGGCTGTGCAGAAGCTTTTTAATTTAATTAAGTCCCAGATGTATGAACATAATTCTATGCTTCGTTTGGATCCAGAAAAGAGCCCAAATAGCCAAAGTAACCTTAAGCAAAAAAAATCTGGAAGTGACACTTTACCAGACTTTAAGCTATACTATAAGGCTATAGTAACCAGAACAGCATGGTACTGGCACAAACATAGAGACATAGACCAAGGGAACAGAACAGAGAACTCAGATATGAAATCATCTATATATTGCCATCTGATCTTTGACAAAGTAGGCGGCAATATGCACCGGGGGAAAGAATCCCTATTCAATAAATGGTATTGGAAAATTGGATAGCCAATTTGAAACAGGATTCATATCCCTCACCATTCACAAAAATTAATTCAAGATGGATAACAGATATAAATCTAAGACATGAAACCATAAGAATTCTAGAAGAAAATGTTGGAAAAACTCTTCTAGATATCAGCCTAGGCAAAAAATTTATGAAGAAGACCCCAAGGGTAATCACAGCAACAACAAAATGAATAAATGTTGTGCAGATGTTCTTTATCAAGCTGAAATTTCTTTCTATTCCCTATTTGTTGAGAGTTTTTATTATGAATGTGTGTTAGATTTTGTGAAATGCTTTTTCTGTATCAATTCACTAATTGTATGATCTTTATTCTTTTACCCTATTGATGTGATGGATTTCATTAATTAATTTTGAATCTTGAACCAGCTTACATACTTGGAACATACACCACCTGATTGTGGTGTACAATTGTTTTTATACACTGTTGAATTTGATTTGCTAATATTTTCTTGAGGATGTTTATGTCCATGTTTATAAGACATACTGGTCTGTAGTTTCTTTTCTTGCAATGTCTTTATCTAGTTTTGCAATGCCTTTATCCATTAGGGAATGCTGGCTGCATAGGTTGAGTTAGAAAGCATTCCCTCCACTTTTTTGTGTGTGTGGATAAATCAATATTAGGTGCTGTCTTGACATCTAGTAAAATTGAAAGTGCCTAAATTGCCTAGCCACAAATTCCTCTCTGTTTTAAAGGTACCTGGAATTTGTTTTAATCAGATATGATCAGAGACTCAGACATAGACATTAATATCATAATGTCATTTAATACTCACAGGTTCCTAGAAACAGGAGGCATGGCATGCCAAGCAGGGCCACACAGGGAAGCACCAGAGTCAGTTAGGAGATGGAGGGACAGAGGGGAAAATGTGGGCAAGAGCCTTTGTGGTCCTTGTGGGAAGGAACAGATGAGGCAGGCTAAGCTTGCTTAGAACTGGCTTATTTAAATAATTTTAGTGGATTCAGAGGCATAGGGGCTGTCTTTTGTTGTCTGGTACCTGGCCCTGGGGTGAGAAAGAGTGGCCTGGAGTGTAAGAGCTCAGTAAAGAACGTGGTTGGGAGTGTGGGCTCTGGATTGGTTGGTGTGTGTAAGAAAGGTGTGTTCATAGCTGAGGCCTTTACTGTCTCTGGAAATTGGCTAGCTTCGGGAGGGGCAGTTCCTCCAGGGTCAGCAAGGCTCCAGATGTCAACGCATTAAATGCAAAAGCTAGAAAACGTGGCTATTACACCCTTCCAACTATGCTGGCTTGGATAAGATTCCCTAGTCTAACATCCCTCTTTTTCTTTTTAATTATAAATTTTTTTATTGTTTTGAATTAAAAAAGAAACAACCTGTACATAAGTTTAAAAACTTAATAAGTTAAAGACTCTCTGAACAGTACATCTTTTTTTTTTTTTTAAATTTCAGAATATTACAAGGGTACAAACATTTTGATGACAATAAACCAAGCACAGTTTCTGCTTATCCCTGAATATCAAGTTTCAGTTCCCTGCCAGTTTGCAGAATTAGTCAAATAAGTCAATCACATCCTAACACAGGAACTGAGGGGCACTCCACAATTTTCATACAACAGCACCTGCCTTCCACGGTCCTTGGTTTTTCGCTGTGCTCCCAATTGCAAGTCCATGTGTCTCTGTATTGCATGTATTCTCCTGCTCCCTTGGACTGTGAGTATACTTAAATAATAAACTGTCTATCTCATTTTTCCAATGTTGTGTGTTATATGTTTGGCCATCCCACAACCCTAGACTGGAATCCCTCCATCACCAATGGAATGAAGAGGTGTTCAAAACACTGCCCCTGAAAGAGTTATGAAGGAATTTTTATTGTATTCTCACCTGGAAGGAAAGTCAACAATGTTATGTGGGACCCCACAAGATTGTGGTTTTCAGGTGTTTCTCACATTCACACTCATCCATCCTCATCCTCCAGCAGTTGGGTGTTCCTACCAGTTTAGGGCTCCATTGACTTAGACTCCAAGTAAACAGATCTGGCTTCTTTCTTCCTGGATGATTCTTCTATCCAGATTTTAGGGAGGTAATTTGCCCCAAAACTTCCATTCTCTTGTGGGTCTGCAAAAAGTTGTTTTTGGTTTGTCCAACTGTATCTTTTTGTAAAGGAAAGAGTAATGAATTCCAAGCTTTTCACATGTTGGGGCTGAAACCAGAAGTTCTAATTCATTCTTTAAACTGCTGTAATCTGCCTTCTTTGCCATTGAAATATTTCTTAATGAAGTCACAACTGTCTTTATATCTAAATTTAATGAACATATTTCTCTCCTTCCCTTAATCCCCTTGTGGCAGTTAAAACTGTTAATTAATTCCTCCTTTTTGAAACTCTTGCCTTGCTGAGTTTCTAAAATACCATGATTATGTTTTTTTCTTTTCTAGGTTCTGCTATTATCTATTTTTTAAATTGTTGGTGTTTGCTAGGTTCTACTTTCATTTTCCTTTACTTCTCATGCTCTCCTTTGGTGACTTCTGTTCCCATGATTTTAATTAGCTCTTCAACTTTACTCATTTCTAAAATCACTTTTATCATAATCCGTTTTTGTATGTTCAGCATCTATTACACTACCATCCTGAACATCTCCATTTGAAAGTCAAATATTTCTGATTTGACACATTCCAATATGAAATGATCATTTACTTTCTACACTGATCAGTCCAAACATAATATATTATTATATTCCTATATCTTTGAAAGACTGTACTAGGCATCGATCACACAAATCATAAACCTTGAAATTTTGTTTCGCTTCTTTCTTATAAACAGTTATCATTTTTTTCAGTTCTATAACATATGGGAAATGTGTTTCCTTCTCTCCAAACTCACTGCCACTAATCTTGTCTTCCACTAATATATGAAGTTGGTGGTTCACAAATTTTAGCATGCATCAGCATCACCTGGAAGGCTTGCTAAAAGGTTTGGTGATCACATTTTGACAATCACTATCCCAGTTTATTATAAAAGCCATCTAATGGATTCCCTTGCTTCTATTTAGGACTTCTTCCAAGCCATATTCCACGCTATTGTCTTGATTCTAAAACACAAATCTGCTTAAACCCTGTAATTGTTCTTCATGGCCTTTTGGACCAAGCAAGTGCCTGGTACATGCTTAGTGTTCAGTGTTTGTATAAATTAAATAGGCATTAGAGGAGTGGGATTTTCATAGGAATAGTTAGCACACATTGTATTCTGGCATGGGAGTGAGGGGTGAGGAGGGACAGGGTAGAACTTTAGTTGCAACAACATTGTAAAGAAGCAAAGCTTTTCATGGAAATCAATTGCTAAATAAGATATATATATATATATATTTTTTTTAAATGTATATCTCACACACACATATACATTTTACACACACACACACATATATATTTACACAGGTCAGTGAGAAAATCAGCTTGACTGGAACAAAAAACAAAAGGACAATACTAGACTGTGATGTCTGCAGGGACAGAGAGGAACTCATATCTTAAACATTTTATTTTGCCTCACAGTGTAAAAGAAATCTGGATTTACTTTTACACTTTCACCCATCTTGCATAGTTTGAACATTTGTTTTAGCATTCCTCCATGTAGCCTTGTTGAGTTCAAGAAATATATATTTACAGAGTATGTCTACTTATTTGGTTTGTATGTAGAAACTTTTTTTCATCAGAATTAGCTCAAGAACTTTATTTAGCTTGCCACCACAGTCAAGATTACATTTGTTATATCCCTAGAGTCTTAGTATTATGATTTCTTTATGAAAAGAACTGTCATTTGCTTGAAGCTTCTCCTTCAATGATCTTTTTATGTGAAGCATAGAAACTTCTTTCCTGAGATGTTATTTATCTTATTTAGGAAAATTCATTGTAAACTATTCGTTTCCTATCCACAGAGGTCAATAAATTCAGGAAAAATAGAAAGATAAAGAAGATTTTGGTCTTCTGAGGGTGATAGTTGACCATTTCCCCCCAAAAGCAGTAGATGTCAATTAGGGTTGTCTATATCACGTTCTTATTTAAAAATGCACATCTCCCTTCTTCCTCCCTCTACTTTTCTTCCCTGAGAGCTCACAACAGAGTAGAGACAAGTCTATTTTGAAACTGTTTCCAAGGTAATTTTCATCCACCCTCTGCAAGAGAACTGATGGATTGCTGGGTCTCTACTTTTGTTTTTCACAGGACAAAACATTTTTCTTTTTTGATTGGGGATCAGTGTAGTGTGGTTGACCTTTAATTTGATCAGTCAGGGCATCAAAATTAAAAAAAACACAACAATAACAAAAAACTACCACATTTTAGCATCATCTTTTCCAAAGAGTGGATATTTAACTCAAAAAATGTAGGTAGAACACAATCCCAAAATAAGAAATAATCCTTTAAATTGGATAAATTTCACTTGATAAAAAAAACTCACCACTTTGTCCTTACTTTGCAGGGGACCATTGAAAATATTATTGGACCAGCGCTTTACTTAGCATCTGGGGACCATTGTCCTAGATAAGTTAGCAGCCTCTAGGAAAGAAAGTTAAAATCACCTTTGCTTTCTTTACTCTTTATTTTAATTTATCATTTTGAAGCTTTGATTTCCATGTATGTCCTAGCAGCCTATTTTGGTTCAATTAAGCATTTTCTTTCCTGTTTTTCTCTGTTCTGCTCCAGGGGAACCATTCTAACTGCTAAGAATTCATGGCATTAGATCAGATGGTCCTTTCTTTCTGTCCTTCATCCACTGGCAGGTTTAAAACCCTTTGATGATTCAGCTCTATAATATTTAAAGTTCTATTTCAAATCCTTCAAACTTAGAGTTTTAGGAAATAGCTAGCTGCGTGGGTAGGAAAGAGAAGAGTCTATTAAAATCTCCAATCCTCTTAGTGACCTTTTCACCGAGTCTCTCAACAAATCTGTTCAAGTTCTTCCCTCTGCTGAAAACAAAGGAAAAAGCAAATGGGAAACTAAAACCCTACCAAGACAAATCTAAGAAGAGCCCACCCATAAATAAGCCTTATTAAGAGGGACTATCATAAGGGCTACTTACTTTGCACATTCTGAGCATCAAAATCTCAAATCTAAGAGCTGAGTGGGGTCCAGCCAGTTCAGGCAATTCTCCTTTACAATACCTGAGGGATTCTTTTATTCAGGATTCTATGAATATGGGGAAATGACGAAGGCTACATTCTGTACTGAGAGCTAGACATTGTTTACACAAATAGCAAACTTTCAAGACTGTATAAGAGTTCTGAAATGATTTTCCTTTTCCTCTTCGCTTACCGATTACTGAAAACTTTGAACAGATGTAGCCAAGCAAATATTTCTGTTCAAGTCTGCACTTCCTTTTGTGTAACATTGTTCTCATTCATCCAGGTCATTCAACAGGTTGTTAACCTATTCCTTTAAATTTTAGTTGATTTTTTTTTTTTAAATTTCAGAATTTTACAGGAGTACAAATGTTTTGCTTACATGAATTACTTTGTACAGTTTGAGTCAAAGTTATATGTGTCCATCACCCAGATAGTGTGCATTGTACCCATTAGGTGTGAATTTACCCATCCTTTCCTTCCCCCTCCCACCTGTTTGATTTCCATTGAATTTTACTACCGTATGTACACTTTTTTTTTTAAAAATGTACTTATTCAAAGACTAGTTATTAGGCACTGTCTCTTTGACAACTGGCTTCTATACAAGGCTTTGCTTCCTTTCAGTATTCTTGCTTATTGTTAGTTGGGCCTGTATAATCCCCAGCCGTCTGTATCTCTGAGCTAGGCATTTTAAATATTTCTTCTTTGGGGATCAATATCCTTCTACACGCTAAAGCAATAGTTTGTGAGGAGGGAGGACTAAATCCCTTTTGACAGGAAGAATGACTTGCTGTTTGAATAAAAGCTGGAAACACATTTACCCATTTCTGTGGGACCACGATTCTATCTATGTAGCACCATTAAAGACTCTCCTTCAATTCCCCCCAACCCTCCCACATAGTGGCAGTAATAGTAATGATGATTATATCTACAGGAAGCATTACTATAGTACTTCCTGTGTTCCAGGCAGTATTCTAATGTTTTATTTTTATTAAGTGATTTAATATTTAAATAATCCTTTGAAGTAGGTACTATTATTCTCATTTACAGATGAAACTGAGGCACAGAGAGATAAAGCCCAAGGTCACCCAGATAATGGTAGTACTGTAATATGGGCAAAGGCAGTGCAGTCTAGAATCTGGTTCCAGACCACTACTTTTTATAGTGGAAAACTAACCTAGAGATATTGCTTTTCAATGACTTTATGTTCCCAAATTATGCTTGTTACCTATTTTATTAGTCAGAGTTCTCCAGAGAGAAAGAACCACTAAGATGGATGGACAGACAGAGAGATAGATAGATACATGAGAGAAAGTTATTAGGGGAATTGAATCCCATGATTATGGAAGCTGAGAAGTCTTACGATAGGCCATCTGCAAGATGGAGACCCAGGGATACCAGGAAGTAGTTGCCACGCAGTCCAAGTCCGGAAGTCTCAGAGCCAGGGAAACCGATGGTGGAGCTCTCAGTCAGGCAGAAGGCCTGAGAAGCGGGGAGGGCTGCTGGTGCAAGTCTGGGAGTTTAAAGGCCAGGAAAACTGGAGTTCTGATGTCCAAGGGCAGGAGAAGAGTGTCCCATCTCCGAGAAAGGAGAGAGAGAGGGGGAGAGAGAGAGAGAGAGAGGGAAAGAAAGCTGCCAATGTGCCTCTTCGCTACCTTTTTGTACCCTTTCGTTCTGTCTGGGTCCCCAGCTGATTGGACGGTGCCCACCCACATTCCCGCATTGAGGTCACATCTTCCTTATATGCCAGCCTCCTCTGGAGGCTCCCTCACGGGCACACCCAAAATCGCTGCTTTACCAGCTATCCAGGTATCCCTTAATCTGGTCGAGCTGATACCTAAAATTAACCATCACACAGATTTTGCAGACAATGAACTTGAGACCAAGACATATTATAATAGAGTAATAACCACCTTGTAAAATCGCTGCAGACCTTGGGGAGGCAGAGTTTAGAGAGTACAGCTGTGAAATCAGATATAAAAGGATTTAAATATTGGAAATATTGGGTGTCACCTACTGGGTGAGACTGCTGGAAAGTTTCTTGACCTCTCTAATCTATTTTCTCATAGTTATACAGAATAAAACCATTTCTCAGGGTGTTGTGAGCTGGAGCACAAAGTGAGAATGGCAGCTGAATAACTAAATTAACAGCAGATTTGAACTCCTATGTTGTCCTTTCTAGTATGTTTAAATAAATAAACATATATATGTATATATGTTTATTTAATATATATGTATAACATTTACTATTCTGTGCTATTTTAGGTTTTTTATATGTATCAACTAATTGAAGCCTCATATAACAACTCAGTGAAAAATTATCATTATTATTAAGTCTATTCTAAAGAAAAAGAAGCTGAGGCACAGAGTGGTTGAATAGCTTGCCCAAGGTTACACAGAGTTGGGATTAACACAGCTGGGATTCGGATACAAGCACATTGGGACCAGCGTGCATTAATTGCTATGCCATTCTGCTTAACACCAGTGAAGCCATGGAATGAGAGGGCTGTTGGTATTTTAGCGTGATGTCTTTGCATAAAAAGGGGGTAGAGACTGCTACCTCAGTTGTTTGAGAGATGTTTTTTGGCACACACTTAGAGGTAGAGCTGGAACTAGAAGTGTTCTTTTATCCATCCACAGCTTTTTATTTCATAGTCACAGTGATTATAACTTTGGATCCTAACACATAGGACTGATCAAGTAGGAATTTGAGGCTTTTCCAGAAAATTCAGAACCTAAACTCACCATGGCTATTCCACACTGCAAATGATTAATCATTCCATTATCATATCACTGCACAATGATGGATAAGCTAAGCTCATATTGCATCGTACTCTTAGGTAGAGAGAGAGGCAGTGGATAAGACTAAAAAGGGATTTTCTGCTTGGTTTGTTAATGAAATATCTGAAAGCACTTTTCACAACAACAAAATGTTCCATTTCTGGTAATGTAGACAAATTCCAGCTGAGTGATTAAATTCCACCTAATTAAAAATTCTTTCTCTGATTTCAGATTCTCTTTGTTTACGATACTCTTTACCTTCTGTCCTAAATTGTTGTTCACTATGTTTTCCTGCTGCTAAATTCTTTACTGCATTTCTCCCTGGAGGCAGTTGTATACTGACAATGGTTAAAATAATCCTATATGTAAAGTATGCATGGAATATGTAAATATTTGTACTTTAACTCTGGAATATATCCAAATTAAATTGTGTAAATATATTATTTTCAGAATTCCTCTCAAATGTATCACCCAATCAAAACTGCTTTTGAATTTGAGTTGAAGATTGGACACACAGTTGTAATTATTTATTAATCATACATTTAATATTCCCCATGCTGCCATAAAATGTCTGAGGAGACATGCTGCTAAGAATAAACCTGCTCAGCATTACAGTACAATGCAGACAATTTTCCACAGAGAAAGAAAAAAAAAAGAAACACATCTTTTCACCTATTGCAGAGCAAAACGCTAACGATTTTGCCAATTTGAGCAGAGAAGTAATTAGTGGTTTGGGATAGAAGCCAAGCATATCGAGAACTTGAAAATGTGTTCTACTCATGTATTGATATGCCTGTTTTGGATTTAGCTGTAATTTCCCTATAGTTTGTAAGTTTCTTTCTGTCACAACCTTAATATTAATAACTTGCTTTTCTGAATATAGTTATTTAAAAACAATGGCCATATTTTGTATGCATACAAATTGTAATTATTTGAATTTTAAAAACACCTTAGTCAATTAAATGTATATTTTA
>NW_012141635.1:76387-80013 GCF_000956105.1 Propithecus coquereli
TTTAAGGTTTTTTGTTCATGAATGTCTATATCTCAGAGATAATTTTAATATGTTATTGAAATATATAATCATATCACAATATTATATTGCAATTATATTGCATTGTAATAAGAAAACCATGTATTTATTATTATAGCCTTTTAAAACAGTTCCATCCATGTTGCCACAAAGGAAAGGAATTCATTATTGCTGAATAATATTCCATTGTGTACATATTCCATATTTTCTTTATTCATTTATCCACTGATGGGCACTAAGGTTGATTCCACATTTTGGCTATTGTGAATAGTGCTACAATAAACATGGGAATGCAGATATCTCTTTGATGTACTGATTTTCTTTCTTTTGGATATATACCCAGCAGTGGAATTGCCAGATCATGTGATAGTTCTATTTTTAGTTTTTTGTGGAACCTCCACACTGTTTTCCATAGCGGCTGTACTGATTTACATTCTCACTAACAGTATATGAGGGCTCCCTTTTCTCCATTCTTACCAGCATCTGTTATTCTCTGTCTATTGATAAAAGCTGTTCCTAATTGGATGAGATGATACTACAATGAGGTGTTGATTTGCATTTCTCTGATGATTAGTGATGCTGAACATTTTTTCATATACCCGTTGGCCATCTGTATGTCTTCTTTTGAAAAATATTTATTCAGATCTTTTGCCCATTTTTAATTGGATTATTATTTTTGCTATTGAGTTATTTTAGCTCTTTATATATTCTGGTTATTAATCCCTTGTCAGATGGATAGTTTGCAAATATTCTCTCCCATTCTGTGTGTTGTTGCTTCACTTTATTGAATGTTTCCTTTGCTGTGAAGAAGGTTTTTAGCTTGATGTAATCCCATTTGTCTATTTTTGCTTTTGTTGCCTGTGCTTTTGAGGTCTTACCCAAAAATCTTTGTCTAGACTAATTTCCTGGAACATTTCCCTAACATTTTCTTCTAGGAGTTTCATAGTTTCAGGTCTTAGGTTTAAGTCTTTAATCTATTTTGATTTGATTTTTATGCATGGCAAGAGAGAGGGGTCCAGTTTCATTCTTCGGCATATGGTTATCCAGCTTTCCCAGCACCATTTATTGAAGAAACTGTCCTTTCTTCATTGTATATTCTTGGCACCTTTGTCAAAAATGAATTGGCTGTGAGTGTATGGATTTATATTTGGGTACTCTATTCTGTTCCATTGGTCTATGTATCTTTTTTTTCTTTTTTATTTAAGCATATTATGGGGGTAAAAATGTTTAAGTTACATATATTGCCCTTGCCCCACCCAAGTCAGAGCTTCAAGCGTGTCTATCCCCTAGATGGTGCACACTGCACCATTAGGTGTGTATATACCCATCTCCTCCCCCCCATCTGCCCGACACCCGATGAGTGCTATTACTATGTGTGCACTTAAGTGTTAATGAGTTAAAACCCATTTGATGGTGAGTATAGGTGGTGCTTGTTTTTCCATTCTTGGGATACTTCACTTAGTAGAATGGGTTCTAGTTCTATCCAGGATAATATGAGAGGTGCTATATCACCATTGTTTTTTGAGGCCGAATAAAACTCCATGGTATACATATTATTTATGTTGGCACCATGCTGATTCGGTTACTATCACTTTGATATTTTGAAGTCAGGTTGTGTGATGCCTCCAGTTTTGTTTTTTAGCTCAGGATTGCTTTGGCTATTTAGGGTCTTTTGTAGTTTCATATAAATTTTATGATTGTTTTTTCTATTTTTGTGAATAATGTCATTGGTATTTTGATAGGGATTACATTGAATCTGTAAATTACTTTGGGTAGTATTGTCATTTTAACAATATTCTTCCAATTCATGAGCATGGAATTCCTTTTCAATTTTTGTGTACTCTTCAATTTCTTTCATTAGTGTTTTATAGTTTTCATTGTATGGAGCTTTCACATCTTTGGTTGAATTTATTACTAGGTATTTTATATTCTTTGTAGCTATTTTAAATGGGATTGTTTTCTTAATTTCTTTTTCAGAATGCTTGCCATTCGTGTACATAAATGCTACTCATTTTTGTATGTTGATTTTGTATCTTTCAACTTTACTGAATTCAATTGTTCATTTCAACAGTTTTTCAGTGGTTGTTAGGTTTTTCTAAATATAAGATTATGTTGGAGGGGGAGAAAAATGGCGGAGTTAAGGTAGCCTCCTGGATCCCTGCTTCCAGAGAAAGAGACGTAGATCTCGGTCTGCTACACACGATCGGATCGCTCTCCTGCAAAAACAGCAAGGTGACTCGGTGGAGATTCAGCGGGGGACACACAAATTAGGAAAAAGAATAAGGTGAATGGGAGATAGGAACGCAAAACCTGGAAAGCGCGGACAGACAATAGAGAGTGGAGCGTGAGACGGCCGCGCCAGCCTGGCCAGTAAGTGCACTGGGTAAGTCCCTCACGAGACAGTGTAGCTTCCCCACTGACTTACAAGCCCACCGTGAGTCAGGGCCTGTGTGAAGTGGATGTAGAATTGGGTCAGGAAACGTGGGGCTCAGCGGAGAGGGGACACGAGCTGGAAGCAACTTGAACTCCCCGGAGGCCCGTGCCAGGACTGCACCGGACAGGGGAGGAGCTGGGCGGGGCTACCGCCGGAGGCAGTTAGGACTCAGGAAGCTGGTCTCTGGCACCCAGCGGGTCCTGAACGGGGAGGTGATTACTGAGTAAAGGACTCTAACCTGGAAATTGCTGCTGGCGACTGGGACTGCTCAGGGTGGGCCAGTAGAAGCGAGAGCTATTGCTGGACTGGCGTGAGATTGGGGGAGGGAGACACAAAGGAGACGGCGGAGCACCCTGGTGACTCGACTCCCTGATCAGGTACCTCCCGGCCCCTGAGCGGCTCCCTCTGGAGCCAGCACCCTGGGGGCGGGCTAACGCCGGCTCAGGGCCCACAGCAGGTCGCAGTACGGTGCAGAATGGCTCCCTTCCCCCAGCCTGGGAGCCCTTGCAACGAGCTCTGCCCTTGCAGGACCTAGTCAATTAGCCAAGCCGGTTTCTTTGAGCGGTGAATTCTGAGTGCTTCCTCAGTTGTGAGGGGAAGAGGCATGCGGAAGCTGAAGGCGCTGGGGCGTTGGGCAGGTTGGGAAGCCACCCCCTCCCCCTGGCCAGCGTCTTTTGCGCGGCTTCCGAGCTTGCAGCAGCGAGACATAAAGAGCCACTCCCCCTCTGTGACAAGCGCCAGTCCCTGGGGCTTTGGCACTGACCAATAGCTGACAGCCCAGTGACTTTCCTCGCCAGACCAGTTCAGGTCATCTGGTATGATTGCATTTCCGCCTCCGGTCAGCTACCAACAGAGAAACCTGCGACTAGGGAATCAAAACCCCGGCAAGAGACCAAAACAAGCTCCCCAAGTAATCCCTCCCATCAAGAGAACCTGGACAACATAGTAGTGGCTCCCTCTAGCGGCAGAACAAAACAAAAGTAACAGCTCATCTAGATGGGAAGGAGACAGCGAAAGAATTCTGGAAGTATGAAAAATCAAATGGAAAGCACACCCCCAAAGAGGAACACCAGCTCTCTAGCAATGAGCACTAACCAGGTCCAAAATACTAAAATGACAGAAGAAGAATTCCAAACATGGATTGTAAGTAAGCTCAATGATATGCAAGGAAAAA
>NW_012141635.1:93938-109044 GCF_000956105.1 Propithecus coquereli
CAAGGGCAACATATGTAACCTAAACATCTGTACCCCTATAATATCCTGAAATAAAAAAAAAAAGATTATGTTGTCTGCATATAAGGCTAATTTGACTTCTTCCTTTTCAATTTGGATGCCCTTTATTTCTTTCTCTTGTCTAATTGGTCTGACTAGAACTTCCACTATTATGTTGAATAAAAGTGGGGAAAGTGGACAACCTCGTCATGTTCCAGATCTTAGAGAAAAGGCTTTCAGCTTTTCCCCATTCAGTATGATGTTGACTGTGGGTTCGTCTCATATTATCTTTACTATTTTGAGGTATGTTCCTTTTATACCCAGTTTGTTGAGGTTTTTTATCATAAAGGGATATTAAAAATTACCAAATACTCTTTTGGCATCTATTGAAATGTTCATGCGGTTTTTGTTCTTGGTTCTGTTAATATGATGTGTCACATTTATTGATTTACATATGTTGAATCATCCTTGCATCTCTGGGAAGAATACCATTTGATCATGGTGAATAATCTATTTAATGAGTTAAATTTGGTTTGCTAGTATTTCATTGATGATTTTTGCACCTATATTAATCAGTGATATTGGCCTATAGTTTTCTCTTTCTGTTGTGTCCTTATCTGGTTTTGGTATCAGGGTAATTCTGGCCTTATAAAATGAGTTTGGAAGTGTTCCCCCCTCTTCAATTTTTTGAAGAATTTGAGAAGAATTGGTATTAGTTCTTTAAATGCTTGGTGGAAGTCAGCAGGGAAGCCATCAAGTCCTGGGCTTTTCTTTGATGAGGGACTTTGGATTATGTTTTCAGTGTCACTACTTATTATTTTATTTTTGAGATTTTTCTATTTCTTCATGGTTTCATCTTGGTAGGTTACATGTGCCCCAAAATTTATCCATTTCTTCTAGGTTTCCAAATTTGTTAGCATATATTTGCTTGTCATAGTCTCTAATGGTTATTTATATTTCTGTGGTCACAATTGTTATGTTTCCCTTTTCATTTCTGATTTTATTTATTTGGGTCTTCTCTCTTTTTTTGTTAGTCTAAATAAAGGTTTGTAGATTTTGTTTATCTTTTAAAAAGCAAATTTTCACTTAGTTGTTCTGTATTTTTTTAAGTCTCAATTTCATTTATTTCTGCTCTGGTCTTTATCATTTCTTTACTTCTATTAATTTGGGGTTTTGTTTATTATTATTTTTCTAGTTCCTTGAAGTACATTGTTAGGTTCTTTATTGGAAATCTTTCTATTTTTTTTTGATGTAGGCATTTATTGCGATAGATAGATTTTTGTATGTTGTATTTTAATTTTCATTTGTTTTAAGAATTTTTAAAATTTCTTAATGTCTTCATTCACACATTGATTGTTCAGGAGTATGTTGTTTAATTTCCATGTGTTTCTGAGGTCCTCTTGTTGTTAATTTCTAATCTTATTCCACCATGTTTGGCAAAGATACTTGATATGATTTCTCGTTTTTTGAATTTGTTGAGACTTGTTGTCTGTCCTAAAATGTGGTCTATTCTGGAGAATGCTCCAGGTGCTGATGAAAAGACTATGTACTCTGCAGCAATTGGGTGAAATGTTCTGTGAATGTCAGTTAGGTCTATTTGATCTAGTGTATAATTTAACTCTGGTGTTTCTTTGTTGATTCTCAGTCTAGATGATTTGTCTGTTACTGAGAGTAGAATGTTGAAGTTTCCTGCTATGATTGTATTGCAGTCTATCTCTCTCTTTGTATTTTTTAATGTTTGATTTATATACTTGAAACCTCTGATATTGGGTACATAGATATTTATAATTGTTATACCCTTTTGCTGTATTAACCTCTTTATCATTACATAGTGACCTTCTTTGTCTCTTTTTAAAGTGTTTGACTTGCAGTCTATTTTATTTGATATAAGTGTACCTATTCCTGCTTTTTTTATGGTTTCCACTTGCATGGAATAGCTTTTCCCATCTTTCACTTCCAGCGTGTGTAGTCTGTGTGTTTTTATAGATGAGGTGGATTTCTTGCAGGAAGCATATAGTTGAATTTGTTTCTTTATTTATCCACTGCTCTATGTCTTTTAATTGGAGGATTGAGTCCATTTACATTCAGTGTTATTGATAAGTAAGTATCTACTACTGCCGTTTTGTTTCTTGTTTTTTGATTGTTTTGTAACTCCTCTCTTCCTTCCTTTCTTACTGTCTTACTTTGTGTTTAAGTGATTTTCTCTGGTAGGATGTTTAAATTCATTGCTGTTTATTTTGAGTAAATCTATTATAGGTTTTTGTATTGTGGTTACCATGAGGCTTACAAACAATTTGGATATAACAAGTTATTTTAATTGGATGACAGCTTATCTTAGATCATAAAAAGAATAAGAAGAAAGAAAAAATATTAAAAACTCAAGATTTTAACTCCATCCCCCCACATTTTGACTTTCAGTTGTCTCAATTTACATATTTTTGTATTGTCTATCTCTTAACAGGTTGATAGATTGATTTTTTTAGGCTTCATACTAGACTTATAAGTGGAGTGTGTGCTGCCATGGAGTATTCTGGGGTTGACTCTGTACTTAATTTTTACCAGTGGGTTTTATACCTTCAAATGTTTTCTTTTTGCATATTAGTGTTTTTTTTTTTTTCTTTCAGAATGAAGGGCTCCCTTTAGCATTTCCTATAAGACAGGTATGGTGCTTGTGAATTCTTTTAGCTTTTGTTAGTCTAGGAAAGACTTTACCTCTTTTTCATGTTTGAAGGACAGAGTTGCTGGATAAAGTATTCTTGAATGGCAGTTTTTCTATTTTTCCTTTTGACATTTTGAAAATGCTGTTCTACTCCCTCTTAGAGGGTATGGTTTTCACTGAGAAATCTGTTGCCAGATGAATTGGAGTTTCTTTATATATTATTTTCTTCTTTTCTCCTTCACTTTTAGGATTCTTTCTTTGTTTTTGACTTTGGAGATTTTGATGATTATATACCTTGGGGTACTCTTATTTGGGTTGAATCTGTTTGTTATTCTCTGACCTTTTTGTACCTGAATATTTATATCTTTCTCAAGTTTTGTAATCTTTTTTGCTATTATTTCTTTGAATAAATTTTCTTCCCCTTGCTCTTGCACAACTCCCTTTTGAACTGATTCTTTCCTCTGCTCGATCCATTCTGCTATTGAGAGTCTTTAATAAAATTTTCAGTTCAGCAAATGTATTTCTCAGTCTAAGGTTTCTGTTTGATTTTTAAAATTATTTTAATGTCTTTGTAAATTTCTCTGATAAATTTCTGAATTGTTTTTCTGTGTTTTCTTGGAGATCATTGAGTTTCCTTAAAACTACTATTTTGAATTATTGATTAGAGAATTCGTATATCACTCTCTCATTAGGGTCAGTCAGTGGTTCCTTGCTTTGCCCCTTTGGGGAGGTCATGGTTTTCTGTTTCCTGTTGTTTCTTGTGGATGTTAATCCACTTTTTGTCTTCACATTGAAGGATTAGTTATTTATTAGAGTCTTCTCTTTTGGAGTGTTTTGGCTTTTATTGGTTATGTTTGCTTAGCAATTGTTCATAATTTACCTGATGAATTTCTTATATTTTTTCTATTAAGTCACTGCCTTTTTGGGGGCACTAGATGGCACCTAAAGCCCAGGTTTTCTTCAGTTCTAGTAACTGATCAGAGTACTGTCCATCTGGAATTGGGAAGGTCCCAAAGGGGATATCTCAGCAGTGTGGAAAGGCTGACTAGGGGTTTGGGCCCAGGAAACTTGCGGATTATATTTTTACACAAGGTGCTTCTAAGCAGACACTCTGATTTGGTGTCTACTTTGGCTAAGTTACAAAGCAGAGTTTCTGGGGCTGGAGACAATGAAGCCATCTTGCATCTACACTGTCATTTTGGAACTGGAAGTACTTCTCAAGAAAGCTTTTAAAAATGTAAGAACTATTACCTATTGAACATTTTCTATGGTCTGTGGTATGTATTTGAAGAATGACATGCATTATTTATTTCTCATAAGAATTCCATAAAGTAGCTTATAATTATTTTTATCCTTATTGTATAGGCAAGGAAATTGGGGCTTATTGTAGTCAAATGAAGTGTGCAAGATCAATGAATAGTAAGTGAAAAAATAGGATTTCATGCTCTTGTCTGACTTCATGTTCACGGCTCATCCCCATTTTTAATGTAGCTTTTAATAGATTGTTAGGAAAATATTAGACACCCAGATAAAGGACAATAATCACTACCTTAAAGATAAAGAAACCAAGGTGAACTAATCTAAAAGGACAAAGATGGTCAGTATTACCAGCATGTCAAGAAAATAGGTTCTAAGCACTCAAATTTGAGTGAATATCCCAGATCCACAATCTCCCAGCTGAGTAAATTTGAAGTCCATTTTTATGGTCCATGAATTTCAGTATCTATCCTTATCAACAAAATGACAAAAATAATGTCTATATAAAGAGTAATAAAATAAAGTAAAACTTTAAAAAGTTTAAAATAGTGCTTTTACCATCATAAGTACTTGGAAAATGTTATATATTATTTTCTTACTGCTGATAAAATACAGCAGTTCTTTGAGAAATGGCTCCATGTAAGTCTACATTTGCTAATGCTACAGAACCTGCCTGTGTCACCTGATGAACAGGATTTTGCTGCTTATATGTTTAAACTTGGAAAACAACTATGAAAATAAAATGTAGATCACCCAATTAGTGGATAAGTTTGTGGAAGGCATTAGTGTTTTAATAGACTGACCAAGCCAGTTACGATTTTTATCAACTTCCTCTCCTCAAAATTAGGGAAATTCCTCCTATTAACACATTCTCCTACTTTTAATCAGAGGATGTAACCAGAAAACCAAGATGATATAGTTTGTCCCTAGAAAGAAGCATTTCAAATATCCATATTACTATAAATGTGAATTTTAGCACGTCTCTTATCTTTCTAAGCCTAAATTTCATTATCTGCTGACAAACCTAATGTTTGAAAGGTCAAATGCAACAAAAAAATGGTGATGCTTTGTAAACTGGAGAACTTTCTAGGTGGTTATGCCATGTCTTAAACCTTGTGTAAATTCAGGTATTATATAAGACATAAAAATCAAAGTTTTATATTTCTAATGCACATGAACATTATTATATGTGGAATAATTACAAAGATTAAGTAGCTTAATCTGCTTAAATAGCCAGTAATGAGCTTTTATTCATTTGGTTAAGGAACTTACATATATTGAACACTGGTTATGGAGTAGACAGTATAGTAGTGAATCAAACTGAAAATGTCCCTGCTTCATGGAATTTACTATCTACTAGAAGGGATGGACAAAAACATGTATATGATTATATAATTAAACATGATAACTTCTATGAAGTAAATTAACTGGATTCTATGAGAGAGAATAACATCTGGGGAGTGCTAGCTAACTTGGATTGGAGAATTAGAGGGTATAATATTTGAATTGAATCCTAATAGATTAGTTGATTTTAGCCGAGTGAAGACTCTTAATTGAAGTGGGGAGAAATGATGAACCTGTACAGACAGAAGAAATAACACGTGCAAAACCTGAGGGAGGCAAGAACTTGGTATTTTCTAAGAACTGAAATTGGTTCATTGAGGTTGCAATATAGAAATCTGAGATGAATTTGAAGATCTGGACAAAGGCCAGATCATGAAGAGTTTGGAGCCATGCTAAAGAGGTTGGATTCTACTCTAAATGAAATGGAAAGCCATAGAAAGGGATAGTGGAGGGAAGAATAAGTGTTCCATCTTGGACAAGTTGGTTTGTTGGGCCCCTGAAGCATGTAAGTGATTAAGTCAAGTATTAATAATTAGTTGGATGTACTTCTGTGACTCTGGGGATCAGGACTGGCCGTATCAATTTAGGAGTCATTAGCACAGACTGCCTTTAAAGTCTGTGGTCATGGATGAGACTTTCTAGAGAGAGAGTCTAAGATTAGAAGAGAAGAAATACTATATCTGAATACAAGGAACTCCAACATTGAGAATTCTAAAAGAGGACTAGCTAGGAAAAAAGACTGAAAAAGAGTTGCCAAAGAAATAGGCGGAAATGTGGTGTCAGAGAGTCAATGAAGCCTGTATTTTGAGAAGTAGTCGTCAATTGGGTCAAATGCTTAAAAGCTTATATAGAGTTCTGTGTTAACTTTAGCAAAAGCAGGTTAGGCGGAGTGTTGCAGGCAAATGACAAATGTTTGATGTTGGAAGGTAAACAGGAAGTACAGAAGTGAAGCCAGAGCAAAAAGATAATTCTAAAAAGAAATTTCTATAAGAACAGAAAGAGAAATATGGAGCAGCAACTGTTGGAAGATGAGACACTTTTTTTTATTTTTTAAAGACAAGAAATAATAGAACATGCTTATGTTAACAGAAATACTAATAATCCAATTGACAGGAGAGGTTTAAGATGAAGGAGAGAGAAAGGATAACCAAAAAAGTGAGTCTCTTGGGAAGACAAGAGAGCCTGGGACTCAGAATAAAATCTTTATTAAAAGATTTTAACGGTCATAAATAGACAGCAGTGCAAATCTACTCAGGTGTACAAATCAATTCACTGATGTTCAGCTTCAAGTATACAGTCTAATGGTATATAAATGGATTTATCCAGCTTCGAGTTTTTCTAGAGTAGTACAAGACAGTGACAAGAGGCCAACAATGGTAGTTTGCAGGGGAGTGATTATAGTTAGTTGAGCTTAGGACTTTTGGTAATAGACTGATGTAGATTTTGTACTTGTAGCAGTAAGCTTATGTGGCCTAAATAACTACTTTTGAGCTATACTCTGTGATATATATTCAGTCTGAAGGCTAATTATCGGTTTCTTTATTGCTATTTCTAAAATATGTCTAGATATGAACATTTTAGTGGCTAAAATGTAGTGCCAATTTTTCTCATTGGCATGCTTCTCTTCAATAAAGTCAGTGATCTAAGTTGTAAGGATAAGTAGTTTTATGTCTCTCTATAAAAGTTACTTTTATTTTGAATTCTAAAAATCTGTCTTGTAAATATTTTTAAAAATTTTTTTCTGCGTTGATCTTCATGCAAAGATGTAAGCTCACTGCTGTGGCAGCGGGCATAGTGGCTATTAAGAATAACCATAGGCTTAGAGGTAAGTGTGAGATGGCTTTGGGGCAGCTGCCTCTACTTGTAACGTGTTTCTAATGGTAAAGGCCAAGGAAGGTTTGATGCTTCCAGAAGCTTCCTGTCATTTAATATCACGGACGTTTGCCTGGTCTACTGAATGAAAGATGTTCTAAGTTTGCTTAAAGAAGATTAAAAATATGAGTCTAAATATGAATATTTAACCTCATAGGTTAGGGCATACATGTAGTGGGACTAATTTCTCAACATTTTTAGCGGGATACTATTTCCCAAATTCTAACTTAAGATATGCAGTCAGTAGAATTTTTTAGATAAACTAATCACACACACACACACACACACACACACACACACACACACACACACACACACACACACCACACACACATTCTCCTGCAAGGCTCCTTCCTTTCCGTTTATGAAAATCCATTCAGCAAATACCCCTCTCCTGTCTCATCCTTGACTATAAGCTCCATCTCAGCCACCGTTACTTTTTGTCCTTTGAGGTGACAGCATGCTGTGGCATCAGTGAGGATGTGTTTACAGCAGGGCAGGCCTCTTCATGTAAGTAGCCTTTCCAAATGTCTATTTAATTGGATGATGTGGTATTTTCCCTTCCTGCCCAGTATAGTGAAAATTTTAAAGACAGAGGTCATTACCTGTGGTTGCTCTAATATTAAGATAACTGTTTTCCATGAATAGATAAATTCATAAATAATAATCACACATTTACAAAATCAGTATGTTATCAGTAGAATTCTGCAAGCAATTTAGTATTTATTTACTCACATGCATATATTTATATTTTAACTTTCTCCATTCTTTCCCCCACCTACTGGTGATTTAGTAGATTTTTGGGAAATGTGAGACAGCTATTCACAAATTCTGGGAGAGATACTTGATAGGTATCGAGTAAGTGATCCTCTTAGTAACACTGTGTGTCATCCTCCCAAATTATCTCATTTAACTCTGATAATAACCCTTGAGAAGTGGGTGTATTATTATCATAACTATCCCAATATTACACATGGTAAATTGAAAATGTGAAGAGTTTAGGGGCTTAAGTAACAGCCTGAAGTGACAGAACTAGTAAGTAGCAAAAGCTGCATTTATTCTCAGGACCCGATATTCTGATTTCTGTGTTCTCTCTATATCTGCACCCTTTCCAAACGCTGTACTGCATGAACTGGGGCCAGCCATGTGACCGGATTTAGGCGGAAATAGGGAGATGGCAGATAAGAGCTGGGCAGCCTGGCATATACTTCTCTTTGAAAACTCTTTTCGTGGAATTTGTCCTTCATACACAATGCAAATGCATGATTTAAGCCATATCTGCCATTCCTCTTGGCAGAGCCCTGCTTTTTATGTCTCTTATTCTATAGGATTTTATGAGGTTTTAACAACATAATATTTTAATACCATATCATAAAGAAATCACGGTATGATAAAAGAAAGAAAAATTATAATGTAGTAGTTTAGCCCCAAGTTGATAACCCCAACTATAAATGTTATATCATTTATAAGATTGTTTTTTCACCAGAGGAAAAGTATTTGTGTTTGTCATATAAACATGTGTGATGTACATAGTTAGTAAAACTGATAGTATTAATAAAAATCTTAATAGGCTTCATGATTAGAATAAAATGATATTTTGATCCAAATCCCTAATTAGAACAGTACATTTACCAACTGTTCTCATGGGAAATGGAGCCAGGATTCATCATTTAAAACGATACCTAATTAATCCTTCTTTGTAACAGATGTCAGCCTTATTTTCAAATCTTTTGTAGACAATGACTTGCTGTATGAATCTTTTAATTGTCTATCTTAGATTATTTATTTTTTAACACTATAATATATGATTAAATAAAGGAGATAATAGATAATCAGTTTAACTGTGATTTGAGTCTGTTTAGCTACTATAGTGGAGAAATGAAGTGTTAAACAGTACAAACACATTCATGATTCCATCAGAATCAATTTAAAATAAAGTGCAGTAGTAAATGTGCTAATCATAGCATAGTGGAGAAACACTGGGCTGGGAGTTAGGAGACCAGAATTCTAGTCATGACTCTGGTCCATATTATTGAATAATCTCAAGCAATTCATCCCACCTCTTCAGACCTCAGATATCTTGTATCTGTGTAATGAAGCCCCTGGACTGTAAGATTTTTAGGGTTCCTTCCAGGATGGAAATTTATTATCTTTAAAAAAAATTATGTTTTTATAATTCACATTCTATTTTAATTTACTCTGTATATATGTGTGTGTGTATATGCATACATATATACAGAGCATGCATGTATACATATATGTCTAAATGTATACATATATGTCTGCTTAGTGTTCAGACTCCATTCCATGGTGTCTTTTGATGAAAGAGAAGAGCAAGATAGTGACAGCCAATAAAGTTACTTATGCTTTTTGACATATATTATCTATTATAGGCAGAAAGAGAAGCACTATTCAGTGGCAGGTTTCAGCATATACCTATGGAATATTTATATTACATTCTGAATACATTTTCATTGTTTAGTTAGGAAAAACAATTATGACAGAAATTTAGAATATGTAGCTTTAATTCTTATCAATGCTTCCTTACTATAAAGTATTGCATATTTGTATTCCAGTAACTACTTGTCAAAGATGACAAAAATATAATATGAAGAATAGAAAACAATATGAAATAGAATGTGTCAAAAATGGTGTCAATACTTGCTATAATAATTAAAGGTAACAGCTTGTAAGTAGGAACTTATGTATTGCTATTCTTGAAGAATTCAATGATATGATATATATTTGGATGAAGACTGCAAAAATTTAACCTGTGATTCTGTTGGCTTTGAATGATCTCTATATTGTTTAACGAAAAAATTTCATGAATTTGGTAGTCATTATAATGCCCAAATATCTAACAATAGATAACAATTGTTAACATTTATTAAGAGCTCACTCTACACAGGGCTATGTTTTTTCGTTTGTTTGTCTTAGCATTTTGTTAAAGATGTATATATTTTTTATTTCGGAATATCACAGGGGTACAAACGCTTTGGTTACGCATGTCTTTGCACTGCCTGAGTCAGAGATACAAAAGTGCCTGTTCCCCAGACAGTGCGAGTTTACCTATTCCTTACTACACTCTTCCACCTACCCAACACCTGATGAAAGTTACTTCCATATGTGCAGATAAATTTTGATCTATTAGTACCAATTTAATGGTGATTACATATGGTTTTCGTTTTTCCATTCTCATGATACTTCACTTAGAAGAATGGGCTTCAGCTCCATCCAGGATAATGCAAGAGGTATTAGTTCACCATTTTTTTATGGCTGAGTAGTACTCCATGGTATACATGTACCACATTTTATTATTCCACTCATGGATTGATGGGCACCATGTTTTATACATATTCTATCTTTTATCTCATTTCATCCTCAAAACAACCCCTTGAAGTAGGTCCTTTAACGTTACTTTGCACATGGAGAAAACTGAGGCTTGGAGATCTTAAGCAAGTTGGCCAAGACAGAGAGGAGCCAGGATTCCAATTTAGGCAGTTTGAATCCAGATCCTTCTCAATACACAGTGACAATAAAACCTACCAACTAACTGACAATAATGCAGATCATTCCTAAATGTGTATCTTTAGCCTGACCTACCTGTATATTCACCTACCTTCCAGGCTTATCCACTAGAGAGCCTCAGATTTCCCTTCAATCCACACAGCCAAACTGAACTCATCACCCTGTGCCCTGAGCCTGATCCTCCTCCAGTGATTTTCCTACTTGGACAACGGTTCCTTCGTTTATCTATGGCTCAAGCCTGGAAATCAAAGCCGACTTCTCTCTCCTCACTCGCTACATCCAATTATTCACTACATCAATTCGATCCTGTCACTTAAATACTTCCTAAATCCAATTGCTCTTTTCTATTGCCATGGCCACCATTCTGGTCCAAGAGGCCACCATTTCTCATGTGGACAACTGACAAATTTTCCAACACTGCTACCCTCCTCCCAGTTTTGCTCCTCTTCAATCCATTTTCTACACCTTAGCTAGACTGATGTTTCGAAATCATATATCTTATAATGTAACATGACTGGCTTAACACTTAATATCTTTTTATTACTTTTAGATAAAGTCCAACTACCTAATATGCTTACTAGTTTTGACCCCAAGCCAAAATCATCCTTTGCCATGATTATTTCCCATCTTATGTTACAGCCATACTATTTTTCTTTAGTGCATTGATTTTACCCTTACTTACTTACTTTCACATATTCATTTAAAAGTTATTTATCAATGACCTCTAAAATGACAGCCACTATTCTAAGCACTTGGGTACAATGGGGAGCAAGACTGAAGAAGTCCCTGCCCTCATGGAACTTTTATTTTAATGGTCTGGAGGGACAGACCATAAACCAAGAAAATGATGTGTTTTCAGATGGTGGTGAATTCTATGAGGAGAACAGGAAAAAGGGAGAGAGAGTGTGTGGATATCTGGGCAGAGTGTAGGATGCACATGTGTTTCTAGATTCCTGGAATATTCTTACATTCTTCCTTTACCATCTCACCCTACTTTCCAGATTGTGCCTAGATAACTCCTACTTACAGTTCTTAGCTTAATTATTGCTTGATTGGAAGAAAAGCCTTTTTCTTGACTTCTCTATTACCCAAACTAGAACGGGCGCCTCCATATTCTATATACCCCCATGGTTCTCTGCTTGTTCTTTTGTAATTCTCATCACGCTTTAAATTACTTATTTGAAAATCTGTTTCTTATATTCTAAATTCCATGAAGAAGAATTATTTGTCTCTGGGTGATGCCTCAGTACAAAAGACAGATCCATGAGATCTCTATTCTATGGAGCTTATGTTAATATTAGAGTTTGGGAAATCACATAAATAAATAATATAACATCAATTAATTAAAAGATTTAACATCAATATTTAATTGATTATAAGATTAGTAAAGCAAAAACATAGTTTTAAAAAAATCTACAATTGAAGGACCTCCTCCATCTGAAATTTTAGGTATGGCTTCCCTAAGGAAGTGACAATTAGCCTGAGGCATGGATGATAAGAGTTAGCCAGGTGAAGATTTGACTTGGGTAGATGGGAAAATACCTCAGCATAGCATGTTGGGGAGTGGTAGGGATCAAGGTAAGGGTTATACTTAAACTGGGACTCAGAGGAGTTTCCCTGAGGAGATAAATTTGAGTTGAGACCTGAATGGCAAGAAGGAGCCAGCTATGTGAATATTAGCACAACCGAATTTTAGAAGGAGGAAAGAGTTCAGAAGCCCTAAGACAGGAATGATCTTGGTGCAGTCAGGAAATTTATGAGCAGTAGCATGGCTGGGCATAGGATCAAAGGGGATAGTGTAAGAGGTGAGGTCTGAAAGGCAGACAGAGGCCAGATCATAGGGGGCCTTGTTGGCCATTGCAAGGAGCTTGGACTTTATTCTAGGTGTACTAGAAAACCTGGAGGATTTAAGGTAGGAGAGTGGAATGACATAATTTATATTTCAACATTACTCTGGCTATTGTGTAGACAAAGGATTTTAGGAGGCAAGAGGATAAGTAATGAGACCATGTAAAAGCTCATAAGTAACATAAGTGACCACCTCTGTAATATGAATGGAGGATCAGAAAGGAATGCTGTATATTCTATCAGGGAGATTATTTTCTTTGGGAACAAAGAAGAAAGATGCAATGAAAATACTTAGGAGTCAGGCAGACTTAGTTTTCAACTCTAACCTAGCCATAGGATTTTGTACAAGGGTAATTTATAAAATGAGAACAATAATGCGCACCTCACAGCGTTGTTGAGAAGACCGGTGAGGTAATGCTTTTGATCCTATCATAGTATTGGACATGAAGCAGACCAATAAACATGTTTCCCTTCTTCCCCTTTAAAAGATAAATGCTCCATGTAAGAAACAATTCCTTAAGTCACCAGTGACTATTAATTTAACAGCAATGATGAGCAATTCATGAGGGCCTACCATTTGCCAGGCATTGTGCCAGGCAGGAAACAAGACACAGCAAGCTCTCTTTCCCAGACATCTTATAGTACAGTAGAAAGTACAGGCATTAAACATGTAATTACACAAATAGTTATATGATCATAATTGTGATGAATCCTGAAAAAGATAAAGTTCTTTAAAGTGCATAATAGCAACACTTCATTTAATCAGAAGTTTTAGGAAGGGTTCCTAGAATGGCATTTAGTTAGAGATCTGAAGGGTGGAAGTTTGGTAGGTGATGATTTACTTGGTCTGGTCTTTTCAAAGTTTACAGTTTGCAGAATAGGTTTTGATGAAGATTGGAAAGAGAAACCAAGAGATGGAATCTGGCCTGAGGAGAGAAATCCTACGCCAGGGACTCAGAGCAATGAGATGTGGGGGTACGTGATCTGTGATGGGGAAGAGGTTTGCAAGTTTAACGTTAGACAGTAGACAATGTATAGATCATAGATGGCAGAGGGAGGGTCATGCTCGTAACTTCACACTCATCCTTTCCAGCTTCCAAGACGTTGTGAGAATAAATGGGGAGGAGGGATTAGACTCAGGGAAGTTGGGTTAGCATATTGTTTAGGAATCTGGGCAACTTTTTCAGTCAAGGTGAACTGAATAGCTTCGGATACAAAAAATTAAATGATAATTTCTTCTTGCTGGTTTTCATAAAGAATAAAAGATCTGTTCAGAGCTCACGTACAATTGCCCTGATTATGGTGTGAACATCAAAATAGAAATCATGATCCAAAATCTAAATTGATTCATGAATAAAAGACCTAAAATAATATAAAAATTTAAAATCAATTTGTACAGACTTATCTCAAAAATATTAATAATTTACCCGAAAAAACATTATATAAGTTCAGGGATGACAAAAAACTCCAGAATGGAAAGAGGCCGTATCTCTCCTCAATTCTGCCTTTTTTCCAAACTTTCAGATTGAAATGAAAGTGGGAAGTGCTGAAAATTAACTCTTTGATCAAGCAACTTTTTGTTTTAGAAAAATAATATTAAAGAGAGAGTGTGAAGTCCTTACTGTCATTTGGCAGATACATTGTGAGCACTTTAAAAAACAAACACACAAAGTAATAACAAACAAACAAACAAACAAGGTCTAAGTCTATCCTTCAGAAAAATATGTTTCCTATTCAAAAACTCTTCACTGGGAAGGATTTTTCTCTGGTCTATGAAGCTGCATTCATTTTCTGTCCCTGCCCGTGGCATGTAGTGATGGCCGCGTTGACAGCGTTCCTGCCTGTGTGCGCTGATGCGGCTGAAAATCCCAGCGGCCACTCGGCGGTTTTGCACATTCCGGTTTCTAGTCCAGCCCGTCCTTTGAGCGAGGATTCTAAGTGCTGCTGGCCAAGCCTGCTCTGTTGGTGGTCTTGGCCTCAAAGTCAGAGTGTTGTCAAACTGAATTGTTTCATCTCTGATCATGGCACTCCTACTTGTCCTAGAGGATGCTGCGCCTTCTCAGTGCCCTACAAGGTTACAGTCCTTTAAATTGGGTCATTGGAAACATTTTTCTTGCCTGCTGCCGCGAGCTTAGTCTCCTTCAGTTTTGTGTAATTATTCTTCTGTTCACCTGGAATATTCCCTTCTTTTCCTGGGAGAGGAAGATTAACTTTTTAAAAATGTGCATCAGAATGGAGCTCTGCCACTTGGAGATGTTTAGTTTTAACAGAGGGAGACAGAATGCAAGAGCACTTTCCCTCATTGCCCTCATACTTATTGAGAGAATATAAATTACTGCAAACCTATGGCCCAATTGACTCCATACAGGAACTCAGCTCCCCCATGTGCTTTTTTGAGGATAGCCTATGGCCTTCTGCCTGTGAGCTTGGTGCATACATTATGCGTACTCACAAGAATACAACAGATAATTCTTCAAAGGCGATGTTGAATTTTACTCTTACATGTTGTTTTCTTTTATTCACCCCTAACCCCTGTGATTTAGGGTCTTTTCATATCTTAGAGCATCAGGTTCAACTGGAAATTTTTTCCTTCCTTAAGTG
>NW_012141635.1:111959-114576 GCF_000956105.1 Propithecus coquereli
TTTTAAGATAAAATTTTCTAGGTATCTTACGACAAAGAAAAGGCTTATCTTCCTTTTCCTCCTTTTTGACATGCCATTATAATTGATTTATGTTTATTAAGGACTCACAAGGTACTAAATAAACACTGTACCATACAGGGAAGTGGGTTGAATGGCAACATGGTGTAGCAAATGGGCATGGGCTTTAGAGTCAGACTTAGCTTTGGACGTTGGCTCTGGCCCTTTCTAGGCATGCAACATTAGGCAGGTTACTGAACATCTTGAATCTTAAATTCTTTTTTTTTTTTAAAGGCGTTCCTAATTTCTACCACATAGGGCTGTTGAAAGAATTGGATAAGATCACATGTATAAAGTGTTCAGAGCCATGCCTGAATACAAATGCCTTTGATCCCAAATCAATTTCTAATTCTAAACCAGGGGTTCTTAAGGTTTGGTACCTGCACCGGCAGCACCACCATCACCTGGGAACTTGTCGGAACTGCAAAGTTTGGGGCCTCGCACAAACTTACTGAATGAGAAACTCTGGGGGCAACGACAAGCCCTTAAAGTGATTCTGATACACAGGTAAGTTTCAGAACCACCGTTGTAAGCCAATTTGTGTAGGGACCACCGAGATTCTGTCATAGCTATCCTTAGGGTGCACTTCGTTTTTAATCCATAGTCTTGCAGTTCTTAAACAATGAACCTAAGGCCATGGCAATGAGTATGTTGGTCACTGTCTGTACTAAATGTATTTTCCACTTACTATTTCATGCTATGTATGTGTATTTTTTTGTGTTTTACAATCAACCAGAATTAACCCCCATGTTGTTCCCGGATTGTCTATTTTGTGGATTTACAATTTTAAAAAACTGACAATACACAATGAGTTTTAAGTCAATATAGTGGGTCAGAGTTGAAAAATCATTGTTTAATTGTTTGGCTGGTTAATGCTGTGAAAACTAAATTAATCAATCTTGACTAAAAGTGGTTCCAGCTGATTCCTGTACATTTAGTCTTGCTTAGAATTACTATTACATTATTTAAACTGTTGAATTCTCAGCAATTTAAATGGACAGGTGTTTTCTCCTCCTGATAACTGCATGCTGCTTGATTAGCCCTGGTATGAGTCTCTTCTGGGCACTTTTCCTTTAATTAAACCCAATAGCTTTTTTGTCTTGGAATGTCTAGAAACATCCTAGGATTACTTATGCCCTTTCCATTTATAAAGAAATAAGTTCCTGGCTTCCATAGGATGATATACGTGGAAGTGCTTTGAGAAAGTCAAAAACATAATATGAATACAAAGTACTGGTATTTTCTCATTTGGGTAAATTAACTTGGTGATTTGGAACAGCAAGGTGTTTCAGCTTTTTCTCTTGTTCTAGGTCTTCCTTCCTTCCTTCCTTCCTTCCTCCCTCCCTCCCTTCTTCTTCCTTTGAAGTACTATAAGAGTTTCTCTTTTGGATCCCCAAAGCCCTAAAGTTGTTTTATCACTAACACAAGGAATAAACAAAGCAACATCGAGTGTTTTGGGGCTAGCATTTTGCGGAAAACAACCTCTGACACTGATCTGCTTTTGGAAATAGACAAATCAACTCAATCAACTTCAGGGTACAGGGACACCTGGATTATAGGGCTATTAAATATAGAATCATAGACAGTGGCAATATCCTTGGCCAGGATACTTTCAAACAGTTGACTTCAGAGGCTTCGGATGGGATCACAGAGTTCCCAGGATTCAGGTTGGTTCTAGAATCAGCTGTTTGATGCTCTTCCTTGAGCAGATTTAAAAGTTTACTTCTGTTGAAACACAGAGGTCTACTCATAAAAGGAGGTATCCCATAGGAAAAAAAAAATAGTTAAAACTTACATCAATTAATTTTATATTTATGATTTCTACAGTTTTCCAGTGCTTCTGATCTATCTTATCTATTTCTTCCACAATCATATGGCAAGAGATATGTATAGCCATTATATAAATAATGTACCCCAAAGATTCAATGATGGCTCTTAGCAAGTTGTGGTAACTCTGGATGAAATTGCTAGTGAAAAACAGAAGTGATTTAAAAAAGTATGGCAGAAGAGTAAGCAAGCTCAAAAACCTCAGTTAACAAAGTTAATGCCACGTTGGCTAATGCACAAACAGCTTCAATTCCCTTTAATTAGTTCAGAGTTAGGTGACAACATATTTAATCAGTGAGCTAACAAGTGTAGCAGCTGATTGCTCTCCCTGCCCTGGGTGTATGTGTTGACTGAAAAAGTAAATAAAATTACTTTCACTACAATAATAAAGTGGCATCCTAATTTTATTACAGTAACAACCTTTCAGAAATACCATACAGCAGTGAAAATTGATTATTTCCTAAGTACATTTTTTTCTCACCTTAATATGTCACTGTTGCTTAACCCGTTGTAGAAGTGATGGCTGAATTGGAGTCCGTCTGTCATGAGACAGACCACACCTTCCCCACGGGCTCTATGTCTCTTCTGCAAGGCGCTGAGATGGTTCTGAGTGCACTGCTTGAATTCACATTAGCAGTTATATTTCTGGTGGCAAAACATGGCCCTTGGCAGACACAGGGATCTATTCAAAATTCAGCGTTGTTCCAATTAGTTAAACACACCTGGGAATCAG
>NW_012141635.1:114626-117030 GCF_000956105.1 Propithecus coquereli
TTCTTCTGATTCCATTACTCAAAGTAGATTCTTCCTTGCCAAGGGGAAACCACAACAGCCAAACCAAGTCTTTTGATCAGTGGCCTTTGAGGCACCAACCATGTCCCTCTCCTACCACAGATTCTTCAACAGGCATTTTATAATGATAGAATTCCCTTTTGTTTCCAACTAGAATGGATATTACCATATCCCCGAAAGTGGGGGATTTTGAAAAGGATTTTAAAAAGAATTCTTGAGAAACCCGCGGAAGAAATTAGGCTTAACTTTTCAATAATGTGCAGAAAGAAGTAAGGGGAAGAAAAGCTTCTTCAGAGAGAGAGTCTGCATGGAGAAAAGGGATTAGATACGATCTTGTTTGTGTGCTTTCTTCCAACTCGGATTCTGCAAAGTCCCAATAGCTGCTTGCATCATATATTTCTATACAGGGGTAGGAAGCGACATAAAAATATGTATTTTTAAAGCTTTAAACATCATAGATTGTTGAAATTGAATGAACACATAGAAAATTTGTATATATAAAGCAGATTTATTTTCATTATGTAAGCATGTAAACTAAAAATAAAAAAGTTTCTATAACTTTAAAGAGCTGAAATGATTTTCTTCTATAAAAATTGTGTTCTCAAGTTTCATTGCCTTGTGCCGGTTTTCAGCCCAGAGTGAATTTTTATGGTTGAGTCATAAACCTCTGAAAATCATATCACTAGTTTATGGTGGAAGGCTGACACCGCTTTAATTACAGCGTGGCAAGGGCCGGGGTGAGAAGCGTCGCATTAACTCCTTGACTCACTCTGTGCCTCGGCTAGAGGTGGGCTTGGTGACTCAACCCTGAAAATACGTATCTTAAAGTCACTAAGCTTGTACATGGGTTCTATTTTATTTAAGTCTCTTTGCCCTCCCAAGTAATACCATCTTAGTTTCATTCGTGAGATTTGGATCAAAGCAATCTGCCATCTCCGAATAAACCAACTTTCCTAGGATGTTGTGGCAAACATACTTCAGACTTGGATTTGCAAGCTGCATTTTACGACTATTATCATTGACATCGTTGTTTGACTAACATTAAAAATAAGGGGTTAGGTCTTCCAATTTGTTGCTGAGAAACGACTTCAAAATTCGTACTTCACCAGAGGAACATCCAAGGCTTTTGGCCACAACTGCTTATTTGGCAACATTGCCCATATTTTGATGAACAAGCAAATGACCAAGCAACTGTTTAAGAGGATCAATGAACCATAAGTGGCCTAAAATAACTGACTCATGAAAGCAACAAAGCTTTTCACGGACATCTCAGGTACCTCAAATATGGAGGCTGCTCTTGCATTCACTGGTAGAGCGTATTTAGAATATAAACAGCTGAGGGATTGCGACCATGTATTCTGCAGTGCTTAGTACATTGTAACCCTTAAAAATCATAAACCAATTATAATGACATGTTTTAAAAAAAGGAGAAAAAGAAGACAGGCATTTTCTTTGTAGTAAGATACCTAAGAAATTTCATCCTAAAATGGCTGAGGAAACAGCCCTAATGAAATAAGCTAAACTGGGACAGATCCATCAAGTCAATAACTACATTAGCAATTACATCCTTTTAGTGAGAAAGCATTCTGGGCCTTGTCTCCACAGCTATTGAGGGGCTGTCTCCTCAGCTGTGCCGGGAGACTCCAATACCTTTGGCTGCCTCAGCTCTCCAGGGCTTTCAGTTAAAGCAGCTGATGGATTAAGTTGGCAGCTAACAACGGCCAGCCACTAGGGTGTATTGGGACAGTGTCTGAAAGCTCATGGAAAATTCTGAGAGCTTCTATATCCAAATGAAATATAGAAATGGATTTGGTGGCCATTTCTACAGTGAGAAGTTCCCTTAAAAGATTAATAAAACTGGTCATCTTGTTTTCTGTGAAAGACTGACAACAGCAATGTAAACAACGATATGCTTACTGGGGTTGGAGATGCTGATAAAACATGTTTTCAGGGTATTCTTTGCAGAATCATAATCTGTTAATCCTACAAGGGATTTTAGAGAAAATCTTGTCCAGTGACTTTTCCAAGGCCACAGAGTTAGTTAGTAGAAAAAATAAGTCAGACCTCAAGACATGTGAAAACCAATTAGTGTTGTGCAGCACTATTTCTCACCTTATCCTGCTGCTTCATTCTGTTTGGGAGGTAGCCAAAATTCTGTCCATGCCCTATTGCTTATTCATTGTGGAGATTTGCTTCCTTCACTAATTCTCTCCTCTCCTCTCCTCTCCTCTCCTCCCTCCTTCTCTCTTTCTCTTTCTCTCTCTCTTCACATGTGATTGTGTGATTTGGGGGGATCTTTTGCATATATACTTCTCAAAAGGTATAACATTATGGAAGATGCATAGCAACAATACTATGGAAATTTTTTTTGTAGAAACTCTTTTAT
>NW_012141635.1:121005-122976 GCF_000956105.1 Propithecus coquereli
CCCAAAAACCCACAATTAAATAGAGCCAACAAAATGTTATATAGTATAGGTTTGCTCCTCATGTGTGTGGTTTACATGCCACTTACACTAATAATATTAGGAAGACTGGGAACATATTTAAATCAGAAGAAACTAATAATATTTGTACTATCTGTAACATGGGTATATGTGGCAGTAGCCTGACCTTTGAGATATCTTTATTTCTACAGGATGACTTGAATGGTTTACATTGCTCTTAGCCTCTCTTGGCTACATATTTCTGCCTCCGTTGAATTCATTTAATTGTGGATCATCTCATCGTCACAGACATGTCGTAGCTGTTTTCCAGTGGCTCTCCATAGCTGGATGACATTGAGAGTCCTTTGTGTCCCAAGGTATCTGTGACCCAAGGCTCTGTGATTAGCAGTCATTTATTGAAGTTTGTGGGCAATGTATTACATTGCAGCTGTTATGCAAAAAATTTAAAATTGAGATTTTACCACATTCTAAAAAGTCCCTGGGCCATTCTCAATGGCTCATCCATATAAAATACCAATTTTCATACCTGGCTGAGTTTTTCTATTCTCTCTTTCTCTGGAAACCCATTTCATTCTCATGATCCTCCTAGAAACACCCAAGCTTGTACTTAATTATATAGAGAAATGTAATTCTTTTCATTTCTCTTTTCTGCCTTTGAGCTTTTTTTGCCCCACAACCAAATGGCCCATCAATGTGCCCTGCTAAATTCCAGAGAGAATTTATGTTACTCTCAGGAGGTAGAAACTGTTGCAGCCAGTTGTAATTTCCAGGCACCTTCCCATCCTCCCCCTCATTATATATTCATTCATAAAGTTTTTATTAAGCACCAATTTATTAAGCACACATTGTAATGGTGAACAAATGAGTAAGCGTAAGATAAGCAAAAATGGTGAAGAATATCTCTGCCCTTGTATTTCTCACCTTTATCATTCTTGTCTACTAATAACAGTTGTGACTTTGGGAAACATCAATAGAGTGAAAACTAAGGTAAAATATATTCTCTACCCATAATGTGGTGTTATCAAAATGTTGCTTCTAAGTCATTGTCTTCACTATTGGAGAGCCAAAGTACTATATGAGCATTGCTTCTCTTGATTGTGATAAGGTAAAAACAAAAACCGTTATGGATATCAGGCCATAATCAGGGGGAAGGCTGATCCTGAAGGCTCAATATAATATGGCCAAAGAAATGAGAAACAGAGCCAGGTTAGAATTTAAGTTCTTTTCTTTTTTTACTCCTGGACTCACAATTCTCCTTTCCTTGCCACTAATGATACAATGTCTCAGTGTTTCTTTGTTTCCCTGCAATATTAATTTAGGAGACATTAAGAGAAAGTAGTGCCCATCAATACATGAGTGAATTAATAAAATGTGGTATATGTATACCATGGAGAATTAGCCACAAAAAACAACGGTGAACTAGCACCTCTTGTATTATCCTGGATGGAGTTGGAGCCCATTTTTCTAAGTGAAGTAGCGCAAGAATGGGAAAACAAGCACCACATGTACTCACCATCAAATTGGTACTAATTGATCAACACTTATGTGAACATATGGAAGTAACATTCATTGGGTGTTGGGCAGGTGGGAGGGGGGAAGAGGGGATGGGTATATTCAGAACTAATGGGTGCTGTGCGCACTGTCTGGGAGATGGGCACGCTTGTAGCTCTGACTTGGGCGGTACAAAGGCAATATATGGAACCTAAACATTTGTACCCCCATAATATTCTGAAATAAAAAAAAGAGAAAGTTGGTGATTACTTATTGCAGGATTGTGAAAAGGAGCTGGAAGAGTTAACAATGTTGATATGCAGTAGGAAGGGAGTACCAAAACCTCTATCAGGTAGCACATTAATATATTAATCAGTGACTTTAAGATTTTAAATTTTGTAATAATAAAAATTTAGCACTTATATGGCATACATGAAGTCCGAAAACCCTATTTTTGATGGC
>NW_012141635.1:123376-125004 GCF_000956105.1 Propithecus coquereli
CTCTTGAAACATCTGATATTTAGTAGACAGAAAAAAGTACACAAAAAAATAAACATTTTTATAAATAAACAATAAACACCAAAGGGTATTGTCGATTGCAGTTAAGTCCTCCCACAAAAATAGATTAATATAAAAATAAGCCTCTCTTCCATAAATTGGCAAAACAGGATGTGCAGTGTTAAGGTTCTCTTCAGGATTGTGAAATACCGTCACTTTAGTGATGAAGGGAGGCTAATCATAGTCACTAATGACATTTCTGGGAAAAGCAGATATTTCACTCCTCCTTGTTCAGAGTCCAGACACAGGGCAGAACAAGCCAGAATGGACAAGGGCATGGAAATATTTCTCCAAAGCAACTCTACAGGCATTTTCCTGAAGTTTCAGCACAGAATGGGGCTTTTCCTTGCTTACAAGAAAGTTCCATTTTTCATTCTCAGGAGAGCTGTGACTGCGTTCTGTTTTTAATGCCTCAAAAGGAGCTAAAGCCTTTCTTCAGATTAAAGTCAGTATCTGAGTGACATTAGGAAGGAATCCATCAGTTATCACCCAGGGAACAGACTTGTCACCAAGGGAACAGTTTTGGAGGCACAAAGGCCTGAAGGTATTTTTATAAGACAGAGGGGTTAGCCATTACCAGGATTTTTAATGGATAAGGTTGCAGGTTGAGATAATCCTGTGGTAAGGGAATTCATTGTCCTTTAAAAAAATAATTAAACATCATCGTTGAAAAAGTTAAAGCCAAACTAGAGTGAATTTAATTTCCCTTGGAAACATCACTGTTTCCTTTTCCATGGTGTGAATCCCACACGTTATACTGCTGTTTCTGTCATCTACAATCTCTAGCCAGCAAGGATGCCATTGTTGAGGGCAGGAAAGGAGAAATCTTATGTGTTCATATTTAAAACAAACAAACAAACAACTGAAACAGCTGGAAGAAGCAGACCGCAATTCATCCCTGCCTGGGGCTTAACATCCTCTGGAAACTAGGAACATAGTTTTCCCCCTTCAGCATGGTGTGGAAAGAGGAGCCACCGATGAAAATGACAAATGTACAGAAAAAGGATTTGCTTGGGTCAATGTGAAGCAGTAACGATGGGCAGCCAACATGCCGGCACCTTTTAACAAAACCCGTTCTTCCCTCCTCCCCTACCCCGTGCAGTTTACTCGACCCCCCTGCACGGCAACTGGAGTCCATCACCCTGAGTGAAACCACCCGGACACGGAAGGACAGATACCGCATGCTCTCCTTGTAGTCCGGGGCGAGGCGATGTGCAGCGTGGCGTGCGGAGCGGAGCAGCGGGGGCTGCAGACTCGAAGTGGGTGTGGGAGGGGCGGATGATGAGAAGCTACCGAATCGGTGCCACGTATGTTGTTCCGGTCACGGGTACCGCAAGGGCGTTGACTTCACCACTGCCCCGTCTATGCGTGTAACAAAACTGCACTTGGGGTCCATGAACATACACGAATAAAAATTTTAGAAAATCGTTCAGTTGTGAGGGAGCAGGAGAGTGAATTGCTCAAGGACACGGGCAGGGGCCTGGAAGGCTTTGCTTTGAGTCTCGGTTCTACTGGCCCGTCCGCTGGGCTGGCTTCGGTGTTCGTGAGACGGGGCGGTGCCTGCGTCGCCC
>NW_012141635.1:127644-163626 GCF_000956105.1 Propithecus coquereli
AATATTATTAATAATGTTAAGAAAAAATAAACCAATAAAGTGACTGTTTACTGTTAAAAATAAACATGTAACACTTCCGGAGTCGTGATCTAATGGGGCAGCTACATTTTACAGTTTTTTTAGCAATACTTACAGGACATGGCTCTGACACTTATTTGTATTTGTATCCTTTCTAGACTGAGACGATTCTGATAATATTTTAAAAAATCCAACATTAAGTCATGTGTGTACTTTTTATGTTTCAAAATTTTGGTTTCTTCTTTATCTATCCTCATCTGCTGGACATAATGTTTGTGTAAGACTCTGTGTGTGTGTGTGTGATACAGAGAGAGAGAGAGATGAAAGATTGATTCTATAGGTTCCAGTCTTTTTACTGGATCATTCCAAAGGAAATGTAAACTTACATTTTATTGAGTGCTTACTATGTACAAGGCACTGTTCCAGTCTCTTTACATGCTATTTTTATTGGTCCTCACAAAAACTTCATTTCATATATGAAAAACCTGAGGCCCAGAGAGGTTAAATAAATTGCCTACAGTTACAAAGCTGGTAGAAAGCTGAGTTATAATTTCAAGCTTGGTTCTTAACTTCACATTCCGAATTCTTTCCATCTTTCCTATTGCCTCTATGAAGATTTCTCATGTCTTCACCCAATTCTTCAACTGTGGAAGATACTAGATAGCTGACATGCAGATTTTCCCTGATTCTGCTGAGGGTATAGGACATGAAACAACCAGATGACGCTGTATGCAATGACCAGATGACAGTGAATACAGCATGATTGTATATGGTTAGACTGTATCACATTCGTATTTGGAGAAGAAAAGTACATTGTGGCTGATGTTAGCTGTGAGGGGAGCACACACACCACACACCCCTTAACAGGAGCTCAGTAGTCTGTGTGACATTCAGGTTGCCAGAGGGCATGAGTAAAAGCAGAGGTGATTATCAGCACCGAGAGTGGCCAAACTGGCTTGGGGTGTCCACACTGTGAAGGTGAGGCAGAGCCACTGACGGGAAACCTCGAGGCCAGGCCGAGGATTCTGGCAGGGATCACTTTAAAAGTTCCTTTTTGCACAACGGTCAGCTTGGCTCAACACTTGGAGTGTTGTCTGGGAGCTCTTTATTGAAGTCTCCAACACTATGTTGACAGGGATGTGTAAGAAACAGAAGCAGTTTGGCCAACTATGAAAAGCTTATGTTGCAAATAAGAATAAATTCTAAATAGTCATTTTGTTTTCTTGTTTGGATTGGGTGAACATGAGCTCTGTTTTCTGCAAAGCTGATAAATTAAGCACGTTTTTTGTCACAAAAATTGACAAGATTAAGTGTCCCGTGGTCATCACATTTCTGATTATGGAAGGATCATTAACGAGCAAACATCTGGCCATTATTCTTGATGAATCTGTTCCTTGATATCACTTGACAAGGAGAGTGGGAGGGGTCAGTGAATTCAAGCACAGATAAACCACGTTGTGTTGACCCTGGCCATTGACTCTGGTGGTTTTTGTTAATGAAGCATTCTGCATAATTGATTATCTGATACTGAAAGATATATCTGTCATATTGTGCCGTAGGGCACATGCATCGTCTCAGAAGAAGAAAAACTACTCAGAAGATTATGTGCTTGGAGCTCTGGTGGGTGACTCGGCATGGTGAGTACAGAAGATGCTGGGAGCTGATGTAAAGCATTGATTAGTCACAGGTGCCTGACACAAAGCTATGGATAATGGAGTGAAAAGTAGAAGGTCTTCTTTAATGCACAGAAAGCGTTACACTCAATGAGGGGTATGCATGGGCTGAAGACCATTCCTTGACTGACGACTTGCTGTGCAGCCAGTGGCAGCTGACGCCTCAGTGACTCGCTGAGTGTACTATCAAGAAGGGCAGCATCAGGGCAAAGTCCTGCCTGGGGTGTGCTATTTCTGGACCTTGCTGCTGGAGGCAGACTGCTGTGGTACATCTTTCTGGAGCCTCTTCTGCCACCTCATTAGGCCATGTGTTTAACCTCAGAGTTCAGGGAGGATGAAGAAAAACCAAGCAGGATTCTCCTTGAGCTCAGACAGGAGAACAACTTCTTCTTCAAACCTGTGCCCCTTCAACTCCAAAGAAGTGTATACTAATGTTGGGCCAGGTGGAAGCATCTTTTTGCTTGGCAGCCCTTGGACCCTGTGCTCCTTCTCACATCTGAGATTTACAACTACTGTCATGAGAGTTGGAAGGGACCCTAGCCACCACCCAGGCAATGCCTCATATTACAGAATCAGACAAGGAGAGATCAGAGAAGTGACTTGCTAAGTCCTGTGACGGAGTTGGCAGCAGATCTGGGATCAAGCACAGTGTTCTTTCTGCTGTCCTCTGTCTCTTCCAGGCACAAAAGGGTAATGTATTCGGTCTATAGAGATATAATTAGGTGAAAAATAAGGGCAGAAGCAATTGCTGTTTCTTATTTCATACAAAAGAGGCACTCAATGGGTCTTTGCCAAAACCTTTTAGGTCCAGTTTGGCATCTCTCATTTCTCTTCTCTACTTCCCCTCCCAGTCATTTTGGTTGTCCTTCCACCTGTCCCATCCAAGACACTCAGCGCACACTGCCCTGGTTCAGGCCCAGAGCAATTGCAGCAATGTTTTATCTGCCTTCCTGCTTCCAGCCTCTTGCTTCTTTGGTTCCCCTTTCACAGGCCGCTTAAATCAGACTTTCATATCCTGACTATGATACTCTGCTGCTCAAAGTTTTTCAGTGTCAGATCACTTCTTACAGAGGAAAAACAAGAACCTTAGTGTGGTATTCAATTTCATCCATTATCTGTCCCCAACTATTAGGTAATGGCAAGCGAACCAGCCCGGGAAGCTGAGGAGCTGAGGGGCATCTTGGCTCAGCCATTAATTAGCTGTGCGACACAGCAAAGGCACTTAGTCTCCCTGCGATTCAGTTTCCTCATGCGTGAGGCAAGAGGTTAGCACTGGATGGACCCTCACGTGTTTTCAGGTTGATCTAATTCTAGCCTCAGTACTCCCTATTCTCAGTCATGAGCCCTGTGCTTTGGTCAACTATACCTCTGGATATTTCCTAACAGAAACCATTATTCTTTTTGTTTAATTTCATCACAGAATGGCCATTTCATCCTGTTGAAATCCTATCCATCCTTTAAGATGAAGCCAAAAAGCTACTTGGAGCCATTTCTGATTGCATTTCTGAAGCAATAGAAACTCCGTCTGTGTTCTCTCAGACCTCATTTCTGTACATCTTCTATAGCACTTTTTATATCCTGTCTGGGCACCTACCTTCTTTTTTCCTCCCTCCTTAAAAATAGCAATGTGTCTTGTTCATCTTTGCTTCCTCTATAATGCCTTGCTCAATGCTTTTCACAAAATAGATGCCCAATAAATATTTGTTGATTTAAAAAACTGCAGTTTGTGCCAAGAACAAATGTTCCCTTTCTCACTGGGAACTGGGGTAGTACCTAAGATCAGCAGAAAATTAAATAATGAGATTTAGCTATAACTCACCCCAATATTTTTGCTAATTGGCTTATTTAGGGGTTGGAGCTTTCAAAATTGAGCTGATCTGTTTATTTCAGGACAATCTGCCACATATGTATTAACTGGTGATGTTCATTTTATCTATTACTTTCAACTTTCATTTTTGTAGGAGGGGTCTTAACCTACATCTAAGCACTTTCCATAATGGACCTAAACACATCTGAGCATGCGTGGCTGACGGATGAGACGGCCCATAAGGATTTGATTTGCATGACGGAACAAGGAAACTCCTAGAAGAGAATTTATTCTAAAGGCAGAGGAACTCAGACAAGGTTGGTCAGTAATAAAGACCCAGAGGTCAGGAAGGAGATGTCCTTCTGAGAAACAAAACAATAGGTAACACTTACTGAGCGCTTACCACCTGTCAGACATGGTGCTGAGAGCTTTATAAACATCATGGTGGTTAATCTCCATTCTATCCTGTTAAGATAGGAGCTATTGTCCCCTTTTAGTAGTGATGACACTTAGAGACCTCAAGTGTGTCTATTATACATTTAGAAAGTGGCTGAGATAGAATCAAAACCGAGCTGGTCTGACTATAGAGCAGGATTTGGCAAACTACAAGCCAAATCTGGCCTGTGGCCTGTTTTTATATGGCCTTCAAACTAAGAATAACTTTTTCCATTTCTAAAGATTTATAGGAAAACAAAACAAAACAAAACAAAAACAAAGAAGAATATGTGACAGAAGCCACATGGGGTTCAAAAAGCCTGAAATATTTACTGTCTGTACAGAACACTTTTGCTGAACCCTGATTACAGCACCAAACTTTCCCTGGGCTCAGTTCCCTGTGAGACTTTTCTTAGATAAAGTGCACCGAATAATACCTGAAAAGTGATTTTACTGAAGTTTCTTTAAGATATCGGGGAACAAGAGCACTGCTTTTGTCATACGTGGCGAAACGTAACACAAAGAAAGGACAGAGGCATGCAGCACCAGCAGCGTTTGCACCCTAAGGGCTGTCGGTCGCACGGGAGCACGAGGGCGCCGCGGGCGGCGGATGCCCGGCTTCCTGCGCGGGGCGGTGCCCGTGCCCGGCCACGCTTGATGTTCGGGTGTGAGGCAGCCTGCGGTCGCGGACCTCGCGGAGGGAAGAGGAAATGGGAGAAGAAAAGAGACGGTGTCACGTGGTAGCTGATGATACATTTTTATGAACAAACATTGATTAAAACCTAGGTCGTATCTAAGAGGGAAGGATGACTAGGCAGAACGCGAAGGATTCCAGTTTTCTCCGCATGCCAGCTTTCCTGCTGTCCGTGGCAAACGTCAGGGTGAGCCTATTTTGAGCCTTGCTGTTAACACTCAGGGAGGAGTAGGAAGTCTTGCTTTAGCCCCAGATCTAAGCCTCATTATACACCGCAGCTTGCGAACATAGGTTATACAGCAAGCTGTCAAATTAGAACGTTATGTCCTAATTGGCTGGTAAAACTTTTGCATATATTTCTGGAAAGGAGGAGTGGTGAGTGACACCCTGAGTTCTGAGAAATAAATGTATTTAAAAAAGCTAAAAATTAAAGAAAAAACAGCCACTGACAGGAAAAGAATGGTTTGGGATCATAGAACACTTGTCTTCCTATTGTCTTCGAGTACTTCATTGACACTGCATTGACCTTCATACATTATGTTTACTGTGTTATAAAATATGACAATACTACTAATGTACTGTGAGAAAAAATGGTCCTTTAAAATGCCTTTATAAGACAACAAACTTTGAATTTAGATCAGGGTTTGCTATTTACTAGTTGTGTGTGTGCAAACTACATAACCTCTATCTTTCATTAGCAAAATGGTGATAATACTTTTATTTTGAATGATTTTTCTGAGGATTATAAATTGTGACAATTATCTGGAAGTTGTCTGACACAGTATAGCTATCCAACAATGATAGTTAGTGATGTGTTTTCAGGGATACCTCAGAGTCCACAGCTCATGGTTGTGCTGACTCCATGTGTATTAGAAAGATATGCACAATTTGACTGGAGTACACTTCTAGAGACCATCACTCTACAGACACGCACAGACCATCCATCCATTCGCACATTCCTTTATTAATTAATTCATTCAGCGAATGATGAGTATCTACTAAGTGTTGTGGATATGCAAAGATAAAGAAGCCTTGATCACTTTTCTCAAGGAATTTCTAACTCAGTAGAGAAGGTAGGATAAAAACAAACACTGATAGAACATAGACTATAATAGGAGTTTTCATATGAAGAATGAATGTGCTGTAGGATATCTAAGGACAGAAAGCAATTTATGTGTGTCTACTATATGAAGCAGCAGTTAAGGTTTGTTGTGAGCCACTGTACGTCATGTAAGAGGATTGATCATCCTCCCTAAACATTCCTGTGATAGACAATTCTGGTCCCAATCCTAGAAGTCGGAACACTGGGTTCCCTGTAGCACATAGATGTTCAAAGCAAGCAGAGTCATACCTTCTTCGCTCCGCCTGACTATCATACAGTACTCCATTCCAATTTTTCTCAGAGCCAGCATCAAATTAGGAGTCCTTGAGACTCTCTGTGGTTTTCTTAGCAATCAAATTCTGAATTTAAATACTTTGTCATGTTACAATTTCTAGTTTTTAATTTGTGGGTAATTTATTACAGCATGTGTTCTCGTTTGATTATTTTATTATCGATAAGTGAGCTATGTGAGTATGAAAGAGTTATTTTTAAGAGTGATTTATTTAATAACAAAAATAGAAGACATCTCTAATTTCTTATGTTTTTAAAGTGGCAATTTTAAATGAAGGGTTGGACTTTATCTTTCACTACTTAGAAGTCACAGAGGAAGAACACTTTGAATATGAAATTGTATTTGGAAAAAATAGGTCTCTTATTTAAAACTTCAGTGATTGGAAGATTGTTTTTCATGTTCTTGGACCATGATTGAGTTGACTCATTATCCCTATATCACTAGTGTTTATATAGTTCCTACTAAGGTATTTCATTTTTAAAGAAAGCAATCTTAAAATTATCTCTTGGGTTTATACAGAGTAGTTAGTAGAATAAACTGAGCCTGATGGTAAAATTTTAGTTGTATAGATTATTATTGTCCTCATCATTATCGGAAAAGTCAAAGGATTTTGAACACTTAAATTTTCCACTGCTGATAGGAACTCAGAGAATTAAGCCATGGCATGGGTCTAGGGCAAGTAATTCATGAATGTCACTTAGGTTTCCATTCTGTAAAGGAAAGTGATCTTTGCCCAGCAGGGATGTTTCAAGTGGCCCTGAGTTGATTAGCTTCAATTCTCAGTATATAGGCTGTTGGTTGAAAGTGTAACTTCTGAAGTCAGATTGGCTGAATTCAGATTCTGACCCTGCCCATGCTATCAATACGACCTTTGGCAAGTTACTTAATTTTTCTACGAATCACTTTTCTCATCTGTAAAATGGGAAGTGGGGGGATAATCCTCCCCCCATCATGCAGTTTAGGCATGTAATCATTAAATGAGTGAAATCACTGAAAATGGCGTCAGGCACATAATGAGTGTTAATTGCCAACAACCCCCAACACCTCTGTGTAATGGTTATCATTACCCCTATTTTGCAGATGAGAAAACTGAGGTAAAGCGATTTGTCCCCACACATGGGATTTAGAAGGGAGCAACAGATGAATCTAAAGAGTCTGACCCTAAAGCTCAATCAGGCAGAAAAATCAATAAGAAGTTTGAGTTTTTCAAATCGCTCTTAACGTAGAGCTGGTCCCCATGTATAGAGCAATCCAAGGATGTATTATGCTAGTTGATACACAGCTCAAGCTGCAGTTGGAAGAAGAAAGTGCTGGAATAATGCAAATGGAGGATAAAAATTGTCAGGATGTTGTTTCAGAAATATAGCAATGTAAGTGAGGGAGAGAAGTAGCTGTATAGTATAGCACAAGAAAATAAGCATGCCGGCATAGTATATTATTGTATGCCAGCCTGTCTGAGCTGGAGATAAGTCCAAAAAGTAAGTAATGCATTCCTTTTACTGCTAGGTGTAGGATAAATGTTTATTAAAAACTTGGAATTTTATGAATATAAGATTGTGGTATTTATATGTTTGTGCCATAAAACCCACCATTTACCCTTTGCTGCATATTGTAATATTTCCAACAGCAAGCGTTGCTGGTGTTTTCCTCTAGACACCTGGCCTCAAACCCTAGAAAGTCCAGCGAAAAGAAGAAAAATATGATGATCTTTGTGATAGAATATAGTTATGAATAAAGCAAATGTTTTAAAGTATTACTTTTTGGAAGGAAGAAAGTTGGGGGAAGAAAAACAGTGACTTAAACAACAACAATAAAGATGCATTTTTTTTCTCGATAATTTTGACCCTGTTTCCATGTATGTGCACATTTTTTCTAAGTTCCGGCATTGGTCTAAGTCAGCTACTGGGCCTCCCTGATCTCAAAGATACCATTCACTATAAAGGAGTTCACATGTTCCATGCTGAATGCTCTGGAAAGCACACTGCTTGGTATCAAAAACCAAAAACCAAAACAAACAAAAAACCCACCAAGACAGAGGAAAATTGGTATTATTAAGAAAGTTCTTTTGGCAAAGACTGGCTAGCTTTTCCAAAACATGTTTCTCTTTCTTCCTGAGTGTATGTGTTAACTACATTTCCTAGTTTCCCTTTCAGGTAGGTGTGGTTATATGACTGAATTCTGCCCTTTGAAATGTGGGCACAAACTAATACTAGGTCACTTCCAGGCTTGGCTTATGGAAATATCCTATGTGATCCTCTACTTTTTCTTTCCCCTTCTGCTGGATGAAGGGTAGAGGATGCTGACACCTTACAGGTGAGGGAAGCCACAGAGAGAAGGTTTCTAAATGATGTATAGACAGAGCAACCCCAACTCCTAGCACCAATTGGACTTTATGTGAAAAATAAATGAACTTCTCTTGATTTATGTCTTTGAGATTTGGCAATTAGTTCATTGCTTGTGGTGGAAACTGTAATGAGCCTTCTTCAAAAGGCCCTTCTTTATAAATTAAGGACTTATTTCAGGGAATGCTGCCAGCAGACAGCTCCCGGTTATCAGCCACCTCTGAGAATGCCTGGACTGTCTTATTGAAGAACATCTTCCTTTCTGGGAATGATTTTCATCCAGGGACTGGCAAACAACCTGGTATAAAGGCTGGGCCCCCTCCACTTAATTGGAGATAATTCTAAGGGATCATCTCAGTGGTGGAACCACCCCTGAGATGGACTGAGGCCTTGGTTGAGACTTTATTGTAGAGCATCATTTTTTACCCAGCCCTGCTTCCTTTCTCTCCCTTCCACAGGTATTGATGCAAAGAACATTTCCTGTATAGAAATGCCCTGCATGGCAATTTCTATCTCAGAGTCCGAGAGGAGTTAATGGCGGTGAGAGCATTTCAGATATACACTCCTTTCACATGGACCTGGTTGCTTATTTAAATAGCATCTCTTTGCAAAGCAAGGATTTCAGTATTCACTTATTTAGAACCCAAATCCTAGGTTTGGTTGTAATGCAGATAAAAAAAGTGAAATTAAAAATAAAAACCCATAAATTAATTAAAAATTAATTCCAAGCTATATGTTTATTGTCTTCAGTTGAGACTTTAGTGTCCAAGTGATTGGATTCAAAACCCAGATCTCCTACTTGCTAGTGGAATCTTAGGAGTCTTAGTTAACCCCTCTGATCTTCAGTGCCTTCATCTGTAAAATGGAATAATATTAGTACCTACTCACAGAGTTATTGTGAGGATTAAGTAAGTATGATCATGTATTTAAAACAGCACAATGCCCAAAGCATAATACATGCTTAATAATGGTTGGCTATTATCATCTGGCTTGTTTCCCTAAATCAAACTTGGCTAACTTGCTGTCCAACTACATAATCCTGTGTTCTCTCACTGGAATACTCTTCTTTTGCGTGTTCATTTTTTTTTTTTTTTAAGACTAGTCAAGTGCAGTAGTGAGAAGGGGGGGAAAGAGTAGAACAAGGAATTTGATCTCTAACTGACTGTGAACAATCAATTGAAAGAACTCACTACCTTCAGACCAGCCATCTTTTGCATGTTCTGCTTATCCTTCGGGTCTACCTGAATTGCAACCTCCTCACAAATTCTTGGAACCTGTATCTGAAAAAATAGCTCCCTTTCCTGAACTCCATAACGATTAACCTTTACTTCTCTTATGACATGTTCATATCATCTCCACTACTAGCTTGTAAGCAGCTAGAAGTCAAGTCCCAAGTTTGATTTACGTTCATTTTCCCTAAAGCACTTATACAGTGTGCATACGTACAGTTCTTGCATAAAGTAAGAGCTCAATAAACATTCATTACATAATTACATGAATGAATTAGGTCAACACAATGTTTTCTCCTAAAATTTGCATATATGAAAAATGAAATTTCAAGCCATAATTATCAAGAACATTGTCTCATATCAGAGTTGCCATGTTGAATAAGATATCATGGTTTCCAACAGAAATGGTCCTCACAAAGAATGCCAATAGATTGTTGTTATTATTTTTTTGGAGAGAATCAAAGAGTTGCTAAAGTTAGAAGCAAGCAAATAGCTGTGAAATATCAATAAAATTATTTGCTTATCAAATACTTATATTGGCTTGTATTATGTGATGGACATTTTCCTAAGAACTGTATAAATATTACATTACTTAATCTTTTCAACAATCCTGTGAAGTAGGTATTGTTGTTAATCTCATTATGCAGAAGAACAAACTGGGCTACAGAGAGCGCACATACAGAACTCGCTCAAAGAACTTGCGGACAAAAAATGGCAGAGCCAGTTGCCAGAGCCTGTGTTCTTCCCTTTTACACTCTGCTGCCTTCTGCCTCTTTGGAGACCATCTCACTGCGCTGTATCAAGATTCATTGCTGCTTTCCCTATTTTTATCCCATGTTACAATCATGTTCTATTGGTGGGTGAGAATTATGTGTTCATCACTGTACACTGGCTTCCCGATAAGCAGAGTTCATCCCTTATGTGATTGGTCAGTAAAAGGTAAGTCTGGAAAATGACCAAACAAAAAGAGTACCTGGCAGTATAATCAGTGCCAGATGCACAGTGGCAGGCTAGAAAAAAGCTTCTCGAATGAACAAATTAGACAAGAAAAGACTGGAGGGTTCTTGCTAGTGAGCCATAGAATAATCCTAGATGTATTTGGTTAGTTAGCTGCAGACTCATATACTTGAAATTTTATGCCTTATTTAAAAAAATCAATGGGCAATGTGTGTGGAGTTTAGCCATATTGTTTTTTAAGTCACGGTCTAAAAATATACTAATTTTACCACTGTAGAAATCACATGTCTGAAAGGATCCAGACTCCTCAGAGAGGAGGCATCTCTCTCCTGTAAATGAAAATACAATTAAAATACAATGGATTTTTACCATTCCGGCAAAAAAGCATTATAGCTACAGAAAAAAGAGAATGGGCTGATCATTTTTAGTATAATTCTCAGGGAATAAAGCAATTCCCAGAAGAATCTTTGCAGCATGACATACTTTTTTTACAGTTCAAAAACAAGTGTGTATCTATATGTGAAAAGGAAAAAGAAAACCAACAAGGGAATGATAAAACCAAAATTCAGTATAGAAGTTATTTTGGCACAGTGGGGAATGGGAGGTTTGGAATAACAAATAGCACAGAACATAGGTATAAGTCGTTGGTAATATTCTATTGTCACGTTATTTGATGGGTTCATAGAAGTCTATTCATTAAATAAGCAAACAAATTGTCAAATAAATAAAATTTAAAAAGGCATTAATGACCAAGGACAACAATACTTATTAATCAAGGATTATAATTAATCCATTCTTATGTCCTGAATATAATAACAATAAAAATAAACTACCCTAAAATATATTTGTAAATATATTTTAAATGATATTTTAATAAGTTTTCGAATGTGTCAGGGCCCCATAAAGCTAAGAGAAATCAGTGTCTTATCAATTTTAATGGATAATAACAAGTTTAAACAGAAGGGGGTGTGGCTTGATAAAACCTAGACAAAGCAAAATGGAAGAAGAGTTCATTTACTCATTTGCCCTTTTACTTATCTACTAAACAATCTTTTATCAAGCCCTAACTATTGTTTTGGAACAATTTTGCAGGTGGCAGATGAAGTGGAAGACATACAAAGAGAAATACAACTAATTTGTTCATTTATTTTTCTATTCATCCAACAAATCTTTATAGACTATCTGTTGCATAATAGGCAATGACTTAGGTGCTGGTGATACAGTGGATAATAAGACAGTGGTCTCTGTTTGCACTTTGGTAGTGAAGGCAGATATTCCTTCGGTAATTATTAATAGTGTAAGGTGAGTGAGTGTTATCATGGCAGAAGTACAGGGTGCTAACAGAGGACCACGAGGATGGAAAGAAAGTGATTACTCACCTTAATGCCTGTGAAAATCACAAAAGGGATAATATTTGAGAGAGGTTTTAAAAGCTGAGTAGGAGATAATTAGATAGAGAGGAGGAAAATGTACATTCTGGGTAGATAGACAAGAATGTACAAAGCATGAAAATAATGAAAAAAAAAAGGTAGTGATTTTCTCTTAGGAAGTGTAAATAGTTTGATATGGCTAGGACCTAAAACACATGGGAAAGGAGAAGAGTTCTGGTAGAAGATGAAATTGGAAAGAAGAGTTAGGGGTTCATTTTGGAAAGAGATCATATGCTATGCTAAAGGATTGCATGCCATGCAAAGGAGATGAACTTTATTTTTTTAGGTAACAGAGAAACAGATACTCATTCTGTAGAAAGTGAGAGGGTTGGAGTGGGGAGGAATGGGAACATAAAATTCAGTTAGGAAGCTGTGGAAATTATCTAGGCAAAATATGCAAATAATTCATACTTCCAGGTCTTTGCTATTGGAAAAGATATGTCTACAGAGTGAACAAAATTGTTCCTGGTATTGGAACAGAGAGTTTGCATTCTGTCTAAGAAATCAATTGTATGTATTCTGTGTGTGTGTGTGTGTGTGTGTGTGTGTGTGTGTGTGTGTGTATGGAGTTGGTAGGGTTAAACAATTATTCCAAATAAAAATATTAAGTGACAATGCAAGATGTTGTGTGTCTAAGGGCCTCATTTAAGAAATACAGTCAATACTTCTAAAAAATCAGGGACAGAGGTGTTCAGAATGGAAGGAATGATTTCAGTGCAAAGGTTGTTTTCAAGATAAGAGAAGACCTAGGTATGATTGAAGAAAGAGAAAGGACCCGGTGAAGAGGAAGAAACTGGACATATTCAAAGAAATGTGACAACTATGGGAACAAAGTTTATCGGGAATTGAAAAGGTTTTTATGACTGAGGTGGAGGAGTTAGAAAAGAGGAAAGATTTCTTTACCTATGAAGGTTATAAGAGGATGAGCAGATAGAGATAATGATCAACATTTTGGGAAATTGAGATACATGGCAGTTAGGGATATCTTCATAAAGTTGAAATGAGGCCATCTGCTAAGAAAAAATTAGTGAGATTTTCGATGTTAAAGAATTAGACAGATGGCTGTGGTTTTAAGGGGTCAACTGTAATAGCGTTTCCTAATAGTCTGTGTTTGAGCTTTTAGAATCCAAGTGGCAATGGAAAGGGACAGGTTTAGTGAATGTGAGGAGGTGGAAGAGTACACTGTGAAGAGTTTATTAGAGGCCTATAAAAAAGAAAATCATATGACAATAACATCTAAGATATGGCGAAGATTGTGCATGAATGATACAGAGTAGAGGAAGCTGTCGGCTGACTCGTGGAGCGCCACAGACTGTTTGAAAGTTGAATGGCTTGTGACATGGGCGTAAAAGTCAGTATGAATGAAAAGAAAGATCAGGCTGGAAAGAAAATGTGTGCACAATGGTGCAAGTAAAATAGGTCCTGTGGAGTTGTAGAAAATTGTGATAATAAAAGAACATTGTGAAATGTATTGGCATAGCTGAAGGGGTGGTGAGTCACAAAATTTTCCAAAAGGAAAGAGTAGCTACTTTTAATCCATGTTCATATCCAGCTTCCTTGTACCCTCGACTTAGACTTTTCTTCAAATAATCAAGATAATGCATTTAAATGGACTTTTAATTTTATTTTTATCAGGTTTACATTAGCAAAACATACATAGATATATGGCCATAAGATGAGTAGCATGGTTAGCTACTTATCTCATAGTATATTATCATCTTTAATTTAGACAAGTCCCCTCCCTTGTTTCATTTATTTAATGATTATATTAATCATTATTAATTAATATTATTTAATGATTATAATTAATTAATATTAATAATTAATTAATATTATTTAATGATTATATCCATTCTCAACTGCTATCCTCTTCCTTTTCCCCACCATAGACAAATTTTCTAATGTACACAACATATATTTTTTTGTTTGCATGTAATCTGACAAAATGTGTATGGCATTTTGTACATAATTTTAATAAGCATAAATGGCATCGTGTAAAATATTTTGTTCTGCCTCCATTTTTTCACTCAGAGTAATGCCTTTAAATCCATCTATGTTGGTATAATAACATCTAAGTTGTTTTTAATTATACATTGTATTTCATGGTATGAATTAAAAAATATTTTACCTTTTAGTCTCCCACTAATGGACACACAATTTTGCCTCCATAAGTAACACTGTAGGTAACATGCTTGTACATATCCCCTTTGAACTTCTGTACAAACTTCTTTGAAATATATATCCAAGGTAGAATTGAAAATTATTTGTTGTATACATACTTATCTTGACTGGGTAGAGTTAGATTGTTTTCCCAAACGGCTGCTCTAGTCCACACTCTCAACAATAGTGCCCGGCGGTCCCTACAGTCCCGCATGACGGCCAACATTTCCCATTATCCACCTACGCATTTCTGCTGGACTAATAGGTTTGCAAAGACTTCTTTTTGTGGCTTTCATTGGCATTTCTCTGCTTACTAGAAAGTTTTAGCATTTCTTCACATGCTTCATGAATTTTTGGATTTTTCTCTCCTATATATTCTGTTCATTACTTGTATCCACTTTTCTATTAGGGTTACTTTTTTTCCTAGCTAATTTACAGGAGTTATTGGCACATTTTGATTATAAATACCTTGTTAGTTTTGGACATTGAAAATATCTTCTTCCATTCTCTCATCTCGTTCTTAACTTTAGATATAGTATTTTTGTTGAACAGAAATCTTCAGAATGCAATCACATTGGAAGAAGAATGGGTCAATAAACTCTGCTTCTCTAGAATTTAAAATTCTAGAATTTAAAATTTTTTAAAATTAAAAAAAAAACTGAGTTGTTGATTTATGAGATGCAGTGATACGTACATGAGCTGGTACTGAATTCCATGACTCTTTCCTGTTCTTTACATTTTAGAGGGCTTCTTCTTCTTTTTCTTCTTCTTCTTCTTTTTTTAACTCTTCCTTGAAATATGTGAGGTATCTTAATACCTTAATGTATATTCTCTTTTTCTTGAAGTAAGTGCTCTTCTATTGCTTATAACAAAAAGAATCTTCACTAATACAGTGGATGAGAACAATGACAAAATGATGTTCTCAGGATCACAATTTATAAAATAGTGATACAAGGCTTTGTGATCCACAAATTTCCAATAACCAAGGGTGTTCTCCTCATGACTTCTTCAAATAAACAAGGAATAAAATGGCATATTTTCACATAGTGAAGCTTTATTATTGATTGACAAATGAACTTCATACCCAATTTCATAATTACATTTTGTTATAAATATATACACTAATAAAAACATGACGATTTGGGCAGTAGGTAGCACTATTTTAAATGCTGGACCTTAAAATAAAAATTCAAACATATTTTTAAAGAGAACTCTGGATAAGCTAAGTTTTCTTGTTTTTTGGTGACCTATTAATCTGGGCAGTCCTGGCCTTATTAGCTGTATCTTTCTATATATGGGTATACTGAGACAGTAAATGCATCCTCTTCCCAGCACAAGCTTTGTGTCCTATCTAAGGATCAATTATGCTCCTGCAAGGGAGCAATGCATTACTAAATAATGTCAAAAATGTGATTACCTTAGAGAATAAAGAGAGAGCAATGTTTATGTAGGAAGTGCTGAAAGAACGCAGACTTTTTTTTTTTTTTTAGTTTCTGTTCTTTAACTAGTAATTGAAATATGTCTAGATCCTAAAATAGAGATTCCTGAGAACAGATGTAATTATAATTCTGTCAAGGACAACTGTTTGGATTTTTGTTACATTAACGGAAATGAATCTTTCAGGTCACCATGAGTGAGAATTATTTTACTCATTTATTCTAGTATTTCTCTAACTTTGTTAGTCATAAGCCTTTTATTCAAGAGCTGCAGATGGGGCCCAGGATTCTGTATGCTTAACTAGCACCTCAAGTAGTTCTTAGGAAGGTGGTCCATGGTTTGTCCAAGGGGAACACATTGTAGCCTATGAAAATAACAGGGAAATAAAATGATTGGAGTAAAGATCTTGGAGAAGTTCATGATATGAGCTACTATGAATTTATTGTCTATCTAGAATTTTAGAAAATGGTCTTTGCTTCTAAGCTTCAAAAGTATCCAATGCTTCACCTACAAATATAACACAGTGTTGCTGAGGGAATTATATGTGATGATGTATATAAAGCACTGACTTTTATTCACTTTTTCACTTAGGAATAATTTATTGAGTTCCTACCCTGTTAAAGTCAGCCTGGAAGATGCAAGGCATACACAGATTATAAAATGTAATCCTTGACCTCAAAGAGTTCATGATAAATTGGGGAGGCAAATATATAGCAAATAATTGCAATTACATTGCGATGAGGATTATAGTACCATATACAGCAGAGTTCATTGGTAGAAAAAGTGGTATTCAACTGTATTATAATGTAAATCTCTTTCATTCTTTCAAAATATTTATCAAGTACTTGCTATGTCTGAGGTATTAATACTATGTTAGGTATTAGCAATATAATTGTGAATTAAATAAATATAAACCTTGTCTTTATGATAATTAAAGGCTAGAGGGTGACAGTCATTTAAGAGTTAACAGGCAATGGAAATGTAGTCTAATAAGTGCTATGATTGGAGAATACAGTGTGTTATGAAAGCGTATTATAGGAACACCTGGACAATATTTTGGGGTACAAGGGGAAATGTCGAAATTGAAACTTGAAAGTTGAAAAGTGGTCAGGCAGATGAAGAGGAGAAATAGAGTATTCCACATAGATGGAACGGCACCCTCGAAGACCTAGCAGTGAGAAAGGCATATTCGAAGATCTGAATGTGCAAGTGAAGCCTAACATGGGACAAGATGATGGAGACGTGAGCAGAGGCAAAGAGTTATGGGTCATGTTGAGTGATTTGGACTTCATTCTTCGAGGTGTGGGAAACCACTGGCAGGTGTTATGCAAGGGAGGAGAATTGATTTGTAGAAGGTTGAAACTACAGGTAAGGGGACTGGATAGGCTGATATATTAATGAAGTTGAGAGGAGAAGGAGGCCCGAATTAGGGTAATTGGGGGTAAAGAGAATTGGGCAGATCAGAAAGATATGAATTAAGTAGAGTCAACAATGGATTATTCATATCCCCAGAGTCTCATGCAGAGTTTAGGACATAGTTGGTACTCAAAAATATGTTTGCTGAACACATCTTCCTGGATGTCCAGCCAGATCTTCCAACTCATTGCTTCCATACCTGCATCTATCTTTACCCATGAAATCTACTCCTTTTATTGACTTTCTTTTTCTGGACCTGGCATTAACTCCCTTCCGTTTACCTAAGACTATGAATCATTTACTTCTCATCTCCAGTGCTTAACACAATACTTTCAGAGACAGTAATAAGTACTCCATAATTTTTGTTTGAATACATAACTTTATGACTTTACCCAAGCTCAAAACCTCAGTGTGAATGAAGCTTACCCAGGTACATCAAATCAGTGGCCCAAGATTTGAGCCTATCTTGCAACGTCTTCTGAATTCACCTCTTTTTTCCACTGTTGCTGCTTTTTTGTGCACACAGACAGGAATCTTCTCATATGTCTCTCTATCTCCAAGCTGTGCCCTCTTCAATCCACTGTCAGTATAGCTGCTAAATAAATATTTCCAACAGACAGTTCTTGTCTTTTGTCATGGCTCTATTCTGCTCAAATTATCCAGTGACTCTTCCTTACCACTATAGCTTGACCTCAGTGATTCTCCTTGATTTTCTTTCTGATCTTTCCTTTGTCTCCCCCTGCCCCTCTCTCCGTCTTCACCCTGTCCCTGGCCAGGCTGCTTTAGCCATGATGGAGTTATCATAGCTTCTCAAAATGCTCTACCCTTCGCTACATCTATATTTTGACTCATATTACTCTTTTAGCTCGCATTCTCTTCATTCAGACTCCACTTGTCCAAAGCCTATCCTTCCTTCAAAGCTTAATCCTAATCCCTATCTTTTCCTCGGAAACTTCTGGGTCTTTCTCCAGCTAGTAATGACTATTCTCAGCTCTGAGAACATTTTAATTTACACATGTCTTCTGGCACATATCACTTTCTTTTAAATGGTCATTTCTATTTATGTCTTACCTCCCTTCATACACTGTGAACAGGACAAGGATTGTGCGTGTTTCATCTCTGGGGCTCAGTGATACTTAGTCTGCTGTTTTACAAATAGAATGTGCCCAATAAACATTTATTGAATTAATGGATTATGACTAGACATTCAAAATCCATTCCTGGGTAAATCTCAAGAACTATTTTGCCATTCTTTCTATAATTTCATTCTCAGAAATGAGTATTTTAGTCCCCTAAAGAGGGTTGAGAAATGAGTAGGGAAGTTTTGATCATCTTGGTGTCCAGGGAAGGGTCACTGCTGACTTAGAGTGGCTGGGGCCACGGAGGCTAGATATCCTGAAGCACTCCGAACAGTGCCACCCCACCGAAAACCACTCACACGGTTTAAAATTTAGTGTATGTTAGCCCTATCCTTGGGCTTTTTTTCCCCTTGTATTTTGGTCCCAAAATTATGTTAAGAATTTGACGAAGGCCGGGCGTAGTGGCTCAGGCCTGTAATCCTCTCTGGGAGGCCGAGGCAGGAGGATCACTTGAGCTCAGGAGTTCGAAACCAGCCTGAGCAAGAGCGAGACCCTGTCTCCACTAAAAATAGAAAGAAATTAATTGTACAACTAAAAATGTATAGAAAAAAATTAGCCGGGCATGGTGGCGCATGCCTGTAGTCCCAGCTACTCGGGAGGCTGAGGCAGGAGGATTGCTTGAACCCAGGAGTTTGAGGTTGCTGTGAGCTAGGCTGACGCCACGGCACTCGCTCTAGCCCGGGCAACACGGTGAGACTTTGTCTCAAAAAAAAAAAAAAGAATTTGACGAAATAAGCTATATAAAGAGCATCCAGGTTAGCACTTAAGCTTAGTTGGTGGCAGCTGTTATTATCAGTTGCTTCTTTGAAGAATGGAGAAAAATAACACCTACCTCATAGTATTATTATGAATATTGAATAAGTTAGTACATATAAAGCTCTTTGAACAATGCCTGGCAGTGCTAAATAAATATTAATTATTATCATTATTATCGATTCACTGTTATTAGTATTATTTGCAGATGTTTTACAGAGTAAGTTTATACCGAATTTGCAGTCAGCTAAAAGCCTCAGGACTTTTTCACATGAAGAGCTAAGTCCATTCCTTTGTAGTCTTATACCTATTGAACAAAATAAGCTCGGTCCTTGCTGTGCTTTGGTTCCTTTTGAAGGCTGGTGGGAAATTCCAAGGAGAAGCAGACTTCATGCCTGTGGCCTTTATCCACAGCACTGAGAAAGAAATATCAAGGTGAAGAGAAATAGCAATCTGATTCTAGGTTTTGTATTGAAATGGATCTGGCACTGTGTTGCTTTTTATATAGTGCCAGAGCTGTCTTCTCACTCAGCATTTGGTTGTCTGAAGAAAGAAATGTATGAAGGCAGAAGTTTGCTTAGAGACTAATTTTCATTTCTGATTTGTGGGTTTTTGTTGACACTATTGAATGTTCTAGTGAGGCTTTAGGAGACATCTACCTTTGAATTTAGAATTAGTTTTCTGCTTGCTTTCATGATAATTGTTACCCTGACCGGCTAGGTTACGTCCACTTGTTAATACATCACTTAATCTGGTTTCCATAACAGCCCATGGGGTAGGAATTATTATTTTTCTCAATTTTACCAATGAGGAAATGGGGCACATTTGTGACTCATGGAGGTAGTAAAGGGTATCTCTAAGATTCACATTTGAGTTTTCTGGCTCTAAGATCTAAAATTGACAAGTGTACTATTTAATATAATCACAAGCCATCTCAAACAGCCATCAGTTTCAGGGATTTTTAGAATCTGGTTGGTGGGGAGGAAAAAGTGAGAGAAAAGAGAGAGGAAACTCTTGTTTTATGGACCATTTTCTGTATGTCAGGCATGATGCTAGGCATGACAAGTTAGTCATTTCAGTTAATCCACTATACAGAAAGTATAGACACTTAGAAAAAGAAAACATAAATAACTTAGCAGGCCCCAAACTAGTATGGGCTGTGTGCCAATTTTTGTAAGTTTGTTTAAAGCTCAGAACGCTTCCAGTGTTGCAATTGTTCAAAGTGATGTTTCTCAGTCATTTCACAAATGCTGCTACGAATACCACTGATAACATTGGTTCTGAGGGAGGTGAGTTCGATATGACTTAAAACCTGAGATGTGTGGCAAAGGATTTCCCTGCCAGCAATTGCAAGGGCGTGATAAGATGTTCTCAGTCAGAGCCATTTGTACCTATGGCCATTTAAAAAATTTAGTATCCACGAGTCTAGGGCTACATGTTTTCTATCTTCTTTGTTAAAACTTGGAGGAATCATAATAGAATGTCTCTTGAAAAATACATTTTCCCTCCTTCTCACTAACTCAAATAATGTTGACCTTCTGGGAAAAGAATCATTAAAGACCAAATTTACTCACCAATAATGTCCAGCAATTCCAAACTCTTACAGATTAGAATTTAAATAAATACTTTAATGGTCCTGATTAAAGCATGAGTAAGGAAAATGTTTAAATGAGTTATTTCTGCCTAAGCTAGTATAAAAATTTAAAAAACTTTCTCTGTGGGATGAGCAGTCTTCACACTTTGTGTGCAAACTGTTTATGTTGTTTATGTGTTTCAGAGATACAAAATTTTGCATTCAGTAATATGCATATTTCCCCATTTTATCATGAACATATCAATATTTTATATTTGTGATAGCTTTCTAAATAATATAATTATTTGGTTTTTACCTTTCAGCTATATCATTTCTATGTGCCCTGTTTTTTACTTTATTTTTTAAAGTTCTAAAGAAAAGAGGAGTTATATCTGTTATTTGTGGCTGGATGGCATTAGATGAATATTTTAAAAGCAAGTTACAGAAATCGCTTAGAAACTTATACAACAGGTATATGTTTATTATTCAATGCCTTCATGAAAAAATAGATTTTCGACTCCCGAGGTTATACTGGTGAACATAATTTAAAATAAAACCTGAGAAAAGTAAAAGAGATTAAATAAATATTCATGAAAATGCCCTCTTCAGGAAATAGGGTCATTTGAACAGTCTATTCCATTAAAAATCGCTTTATTTCACTCAAATTGGTTACCTTGCAGGGAAGGAAGACATAAGAATACTAAGGGATTGATTCTGAAATCTAGACCAAAGAAATGACTTTGAAATCTCTTCATTGCATTAACTAGATGGAATTATTATAAAAAATCTAGAACTGATCTGTTGTTTTAACCTGTATGTTCAGAGGAATACCAAATATACATTTAAGTCAAAATTTTATGAAAATTTTGCATTCACATTAACATATAAATACTGATAAACTGCAAATTAACTTTGAATTTTATAGCATTTGAGATGCTCTAAAGTGAGAAATTGACTAAAAGTGACATACTAACAATTACTTATAATGATCATTAAAATTAGTTCACAATACAAATAACACAGAATAGACTGTGGAGTCACTAGCATCATTTGATTTTTACTTACCAAAAAATCACTAGACATTAAGTCAAATGATTTTTAATCAAAAGATAAACTTGAAACTTTAACATTGTTATCAAATATTGATAACCATACTTACTAATTAACTATTTTAGTGTTTGGAAGTTCAATCTGAATAATTTACAACTATTACGTAGATGATGATTTCTCAGACTTTTGCTTATGCTACCACACAATTTTTCATTCTCCATTTTTCTCTTTTTCTCTTCTCTTTAACTGCTGCTTTCAAGGTTCACACATTATCCCAGACCCCTGGGAGCTGTTGAAAAAAATCATGGAAAAGGTAGGAGGTTAAATGAGGTTGTTCTGGACCAGAAGTATCAGAATTACCTAAGGGAGAGCTTGTTAGAAATACAAATCCTGGGCCCCATTCTGGACCTGTTAAATCAGAATCCCTGGATAATTCATATGCACAGTAAAGCTTGAGAAGTGCTATTCTAGGAGGTGCCATGAATACTTCAGAAGCCGAATTGGTACCAGATACCTTTCCATTCCTGACCAAGACTATTCTTGGTCATCTTGAGTTAGAAGTGCTTTTGGGATGGGGTCTAGAATACCATCTTTTTATTGCACAGCAGATAATCCTTCTATTTTTAAACCTGCTGCTCATTCACTCTCGTAGCTGCTAGAATGAAAAGCTAAAGCATGTAGTTTTGCCCATTCCCCAGTAGCCAAAGAGCAGACAGGATTGAATTAATCATTATGGGAATGCCCTGACCAACACTGCTGCTCTGCTGCTTCTTATAGCCTTATGGGTGCATTCCTGTCAGGACAGAGTAGAATGCTGGGGCTGGGACAGGCAGTGGGAGTCATGGCTGGGATGCAGGCAGTAACCAGTTATATTGTCTGTCAAGAGACAAAGAAAGAGAACGTGAGTTTTTGGTTCTGGCATTCCACGTGACTACTTACAGTGTTTGTGTTTAAAATTTAGAACAGTGAAACAGCACAAACTGAAGTGTAATATTTTTGTTTAGAAAGTGCAAATTTTAGTCTAGACATGAAATATTTTGTGGAATTTGAATACTGTATTTTAAAATGAAGTTTATTCTTTTACAATTATTAATCATTTATTTTAAAACTCAAAAATGAATCAAAAAAATAAAATATCAGTGGTAAATTGTGAGCAGATGTTTTGATTTTATTGAATATACTTAATAGATATTATAACATTACTATTTATTACTGCTATAGACTAATATTAAGTATGTTTTTCCCTTTTTAAAAATAATTGTATGATTAAAAAGTTTTAATCCATTACTTTTTTGGTTTTTACACTGTAATATTTATTTCAATTTTTAAATTGTTTTTATTGGCATAATTTTACATACAGAGTTTAATAAAAGAAAATTCTCATCATCTATATTTTTCTATTGGCTATTATCAGCATTTCTTTAATGTTATGATTGTAAGTGGTATAATTTTGTCCTGTAGAGGAAGGGGTGTTAATAATTGACCCATTGTGGGTTAAAAATACTCGGTATATCATTTCTCCTAGACACTAATGCCAGAATGGGCTTTGGTGCAGTACTTGGGTTTCTATTCCTTTTGATATCCTTATCTTGAGTACTAGAATGATCTAGGTTTTACCTACTGCAGAGCTATGCTTCTCTCTGGAAATGATTTTTTATTGCAAGTGTTTCATTTCTTTGCTTTTTCAAATGAGACATTATCTAATTACATCTGATTTATTTATTTATGTCTTTCCCCCATTTGTTCTATTTTTATTTTTTGATTATCTATTTAAATCTGAAGAGTGACATAGGACTTAAGAATTTCTGACCTTGAGGAATTCCTAGGTTTCACTGTCTATTAATTTTCATCCAGCAGTTACCACGAGGGTGGAAATGTATTAATATTAAGTATTTCCCAACCATGTGCTGTCCTCAGAAGATACTGAATGCTCTTAAACTGGTTATTTCAAAATTTATGGTTTTCCAGAGATTTTGGACTATACAGGCCTGTTTTCTTTGAGTTGCCTATTTTCTTTCTTTGTTTTGTTTTCTTGGAGATGAAAATCTTCCAATACATTACTACTTCATTGTTTGCATTTAGTCAAGATTAAGGAGGAGAGGGAATTAATACAGTTTTGAAACTTAGAAACAAAAATATGGTACAGTATGACCAGCTAGAATGAAACAACATTTGAAAATACAACTGTCTGTGAGGGCCACGTAGGTAAAAGCAGGCAGAAAAAATGGCCAATGGTAAGTACAGGAGACCAGGGTAAACTGGGGAGAGCATGTCCAATGTACAGGGGACAGCTGACGCTCCGCTCCAGCCGGTTGCAGTCAGGCAGTTATGTAAGCACAAGGTTGCTGGATCATTTGATAGAAGCGTAAAACTTGAATTTTCACATGGCATGTCCCAACGTTTTAAAATATTGTGCAAGCAAAGAGGAACGTGTCCGATGGCCAGATCCGGTGCACTGGCCACCAGTTTCCACCTCAAGAGAAGCAAATTTCCATAATACATTCCAATAGTTATCAGTTGCTTCTGTAAGAAACTTACTCCTTTTAGATGCTATGAAACCAGTATGTGTTAATTCTTACCCTATTTTCTTTCTGTTTTGTCCTTAAGGAGAAGAACAATGACTATGATCCATTTTCTATATAAAAATGCAATGCATTTAACAACTTGAGCAACCCCACTGAGAACCTATTAATCTCCCAGTGAAATGATCACAAAATATTCTTTTAACATTGCTCACATACAATTTTCTCAGGACTTTTGCTAAGGGGATTTGATAGAACTCTGTTTAAGACAAGAGGAGAAGGCCATATCTTTTCTCAGTGGGTGTCTTTAAAACACTAAAGGAACTCCTGGTGGAAGTGAAAGCTGTTATATGCTTAAATTTGCTTAATTAGCCCTAATACTGAATGCTTAGTCAAAACATATTGTCATAGAGTCAACAACCTCAAAGGCTGTTCCTAATAATAGCAAATGCTTTGGATAATGAATGAGCTATAGCCATTATGCCTACTGTATTCCAGTATATGCCTATATTGGTATAAAGAAAAGTATTCAGAAAATGAATTTTGGTTTTTGTAAATATAGGACTCCTAACCTGATGTCCTCTTGCATTAAATATTTCATCTGCACAATATGTAAAACTTGTTTTTCTGTTAAATGATATTATTTACCAGAATATTTAGTCCTACTAAATATTTTTCCTTGTAACAACAATTTAAAGTTTATATACGCAACCAAATAAAAATGATTATTACTTCACAGTATCAGGGCAAGTTTTCAGTTTCCTCGTTTGTTTTTGTTGAGACAGAGTCTCACTCCGCCACCCTGGGTAGAGTGCAGTGGTGTCACTGTAGCTCACTGCAACCTCCAACTCCTGGGCTCTAAGGGATCCCTCTGCTTCAGCCTCCAGGGTAGCTGGGACTACAGGCGAATGCCACAACACCTGGCTGGATGTTTTTTTTTTTTTTCTTTCTTTCTTTTTGGTAGACACGGGGTCTCAATGTTGCTCAGGCTAGTTTGGAACTCCTGAGCTCAAGCAATACTCCTGCCTTGGCCTCCCAGAGTGCTAGGATTATAGGCATGAGCCACTGCGCCCAGCCACAGGGCAAGTTTTAATATACATTTTGCAAAACAAGAGTGCTTTAAAGTTATATCTGAACCCAAAGTTCCGGACTTGCATTACTATTATTATTTTAACATTTTTTTTAAAGTGAATTTTTAAATATTTTACCTATCTGGCAGAGACCAGTCATTCCTGTTGGGAGATAAAGTTGCTGAAGCTACTAAGTCATCAGGGAAAAGTGAATATGTTTTACTCATATTTTCATTTGAAGAAGCTAGTGCAATGTCTAGCACTCTTCAGTGAGCCAGCGAAGAGCTGAATGAGTCAGGGAGCCCAGTTGCTCCATGACGGGGTTTTTTTCAAGGCCTAGTTGAACCCAAGATGGGTGTAGAAAGCCCACCAAAAGAGCCTGTCTTTCTAAACAAAGAGCATTCCTCATCTTGGTTGACTTTTTCAATTGTAATAAAAGTGGGAGAGGTGTGAGGCTCAGTGAGATTAAGTGTGAGGAATGCCCACATTCAAGGATTCTATATTTTATATTCTCGTAGGATTTTTTTAAAGAACACATTCAAACCCACTCACACATTTGTATTAAAAGTTATGTTAATTGCCAAGCAAATAATATTTCAGATTTAGAAATCCTACCCATTCCTAATTATAGCCACCAGAATGGCAGGGCTTTGTGAACTAGCAAACAAACGTGGAAAGGCTTTCTCAGTAAATCAATAAGTGGAACATTTTTAAAGATATGCAATTAATTATTTAACACAAGGAAACACTAGGCAGCTTGTACTATGTCTATGCACAATCACAGAGATTCTTTTCTTTCTAATTGAAATCTAATTGTTCTTTTTTAAGTACCTAGGATACAAATCACAATTAGTAGTCAGTGCCTACTAATATACTGCAAATACGGCTGTGGAAATGAATGGAATGGACCATTTACAGTCTTCTTTATTACACCTCACAGGCATCTACTATGTAGGCAAGCACATTGGATTAACAATTTTGTCCTTTAGCACAGAAGCCTCTTAAAAAACATAGCCTATTCAGAATACGTTGCTCATTCAGTAATGATTTCGTATAGTTTATGGTAGAATGTAGGGAACTATGGCAATGATTTATAGCCAGTTATTAAAGTCATTGCAATGTGCCATTAATTAAAGTATTTTCTTGAAATTTCAACCTAGAAAAGAAAAAAGATACAGACATAGAAATGTGTAACATTGTGAATAATATTATGGGTTCTGGAAGAAAACTTTCTGAGTTCAATTTGTGCTCCCACCACCTATCACCTGGGGGAGTTTAGTCCATTGACTCATTTGTCAGGGTTACGGTTTTCTCAGTTGGAATGTAGGCATAATGATAATTACTGTAGTCATAGAATGGTTGTGAGGATCAGATCAGACAATGCATATGAAATGCTTATATGGTGCCAGACACCACTCAATTATTTTTAGCTATTATTGTTTCAAAATTAGACCAGAAATTGAAAGTATTTTTTGCACTTACAAAAATATTTAACTATCATTTGAGAACCAAGGGTTTTATCAGTCATGTTTTAAACACTGATGATAAATGTTATAAAACACAACTCTGTTGTGTAATGAAAGGAAAGGCTTATTTTTTCCTGAAGAAATTTATGTTAAGGAACATAGTATACTTCCACCTATTAGTCCCTTAATTTGAATCTTTGTCCCTGGGTGAAATCCCTTATTGATATAAGACTAACACTTTAGCTATCTAAAAATTCAGCTCTCTTGCAAACTTCCTTCTCTGGAACACAGCTCAGTATCAGAAAATAAACAGGCCTTTCTAAGCAGAAAAACAGATGTCACAAAATCTATGTCCTACATTTTCCTGCTTTACTTATAGAGGTATCTTTTAGGGCAAAAATTTATTTGTCCTTATTTTATACATAGTTCTAAAGAACTATACATAGTTCTTTAAAAAGTCATTTTCTAGATTCCTGCAAAGGATATTAAGAAGCAATAAATTAGAAATGGGAAGAATGACCATATCTATATCATCAAGAATATAGCTAATGGCTTGATGACAATGAAGGTGACAGAAAAATTATAAAAGGCAGAAGTGATGCAAAAGAATAAATCCTAGACTGTTGAGGATTACTTTGTATTGAGAAAGACCTTCTTTTTTGCCTCAATAGATTCCTATGACATCCACGATTGTAACAATACAGAATAATAATTGATATTTATAAATAGTTTGAATCATCAAGAAATAATCTAATCTGTTAATATTACTTTAAGAAGTTAGGAAAGTATATAATACAACAAAATTGTCAAATGGGTAAGTGGTCTACAGGAAGAATCTTATTGGTGAATATATTTTGTTAGTTTACTTTATTAAAACAATTGTATTACTTGCTAATGTTTAAAAATCTGAAAATTTCACCAAGAAATTGGAATATCTGGGTTTCTTGGAAAAATTGGAAGATAATGAACCTACATTCTCACTTTTCAACAATAAACTGTATGAAAACTCTCATACATTACTGACAGGAATAAAAATATTGCCACAACTTTGGAAAACTGCTTGACAGCTTTTCATAAAGTTAAATATACATCTAAAGTATGACCCAGAAATTCCAATCCTAATTTAATCAAGAGAAATAAATGTATGTTTCCACAAAATACTTATATAGGAATGGTCATTTGCAACTTTATGTGATAGCCTCAAACTGAAAACAACTCAAATGTCCATCAACAGAATGGTTTAACAAACCGTGTTATAGCCACACAATGGAATGCTATGGAACGATTAAAACAAAAACAAAAACAAATTACTGTTACAACATGGATGACTCTTAAAAATACTAAATGGAACAAAATGAGCCAGGCACAGAAAGTACATTGTATATGATTTCACTATAAATGAAGTTCAAGAATAAGAAAAATTGAATTTATGATGCTAGAAATCAGAATAGCTATTGTTAGGAAGGGAAGGCACAGAGAAATTGACTGGAAATAAAAATTTCTGAGAAAATGAAAATATTCTTTAATTTGATCTGGGTGATACTTATACACATTCTTCAATATTAATCAAGGATATACTTAAGATTTCTGCATTTTTCTCTCTGTACCTTGTGTTTCAGTAAATACTATTAGCATAGAAACAAACAAAACACACAAACAAATAATTGATGTTGGGTAGCTGTCATCTTTACCCTGCATGGCTCTTGCAAGTATTAAGTTCACAACTATCAAAGACAATTTTACTGCTTAAAGGAGTACATTTTAGCTATCTGGAAAACTCAGCTGTTCATAATAACTAATTCCTTCCAGGTTCTAGAGAGCTGCACTTCTGGGCTCTTTTTTTTCTTACATGTTTTGCTCAACATCATTTTCTGAACTTGCTTTACTTTAGGCATTTCAGTTGCATATCTGTCCTTATACAAAAAGTGATTAACTTTTAGCACTCATAACATTTCAAACATTTCAAATAAATGGAAACACTGCTTCACACAGCAGGTAGCAGGCTTATGGTGAAATAATGAAACTCATTACCTTGAAGACTTCTTATACACATTCAAAATAATAATTAAAAAATAGCTTCAGAGTGCAATGCGCACCACCCGAAGGATGGACATATTTGAAACTCAGACTTGGGGGGGGGCAAGGGCAATATACGTAATCTAAACATCTGTACCCCCATAATATGCTGAAATAAAAAAATAGCTGCATATTGGCAAATACAATTATTTATTTCAAATCTTAGATTTTATATTATAGCTCATAGATCCATAACAATTTTATAAAAGAAGCTATGGATAATTTCAATTTAATGACGAGGAGGTCAACCAGTTCTCTTTTATAATACCTTCTTTGTTATTTCTATCAGAAACTAAATTCTGAGCTGAAGGGATTAAATCTCTGACCACGTATGGGTTTTCATATTGAACCAATTCAGTCCCTACCAGAATAAAGAATTTCTTGATAAAACCATAGCATACATCTTCATATTTTTCAGAAATTTAAAAGTATACACACAGAAAAATAACCCCCCTATCTTCATTTTCATTTAGAAGCATGTTGCCATTTGGAAATTCATAAAAAAGGGATATATTCAAGGTCAACTATTATACTTGTTAACAAACATTAAAAGTAGTTTATGAGCAGCACATGTTATTAATTAATAATGCACACAGTTAAGTATCAAGATTAAGCAATATTTATGCATGTAAATGTGACTCATTCTTTTCTCAGTGATTTATGAGACAGAATTTTTATCTAACAGACATTTCCAGGTATCTAATCAACCAGAAGGTATTGCATTTTCATCATAAGGCAGGAATGTTTCAAATTTAATTACAATTCATTGACCTACAGTAGTGCTTTCAGGTTTGATTTGCATAGCTATAATCAGTTAAGTTGAAGATGACCACTGATTAAAAAAATTATGAGTCTAAAGATTTATAAATAGACTGTAATAGTAGGCATTAAGTTTTCCAAATTTTTTGTTTATTTCATTATAAATTTTCCAAATTTGGAGAAGGTACCATGATTTCACTTTGCTATTTGTTCAATACATGTCCTCACTTATGAATTATGTCTATATAGATCACTTGTATCTCCTCATATCCAGATACTATAGTACAACGGCCCCCAACCTTTTTGGCACCAGGGACTGGTTTCATGGAAGACAATTTTTCCATGGACCCAGGGATGGCAGGAGATGGTTTCAGGATTATTCAAGTGCATTACAATTATTGGGCACTTTATTTGTATTAGTATTACATTGTGACATATAATGAAATAATTATACAACTCACCATAATGCAGAATCAGTGGGAGCCCTGAGTTTGTTTTCCTGCAACTAGACAGTCCCGTCTGGGGATGATGAGAGTTAGTGACACCCCAAATGTGTTGCTTATTTCCAGTCTACTCCATTAACTCATTTTGGTTGCTGTCATTACAGAAAACCCTGCTTCCAAAGATACGATATTGGAAATGGAAGCAGGTTTTTCAGTGCTTTTGTGGCAATCTCAGGATATTCCGCCTTGAGATTTGAAGTTGTCTCAAACATAATTTTTAAGGCCACCATCATTTGTGATCTCAAGCAGTTGATCCTCTTCGAGCATGGACAAAGTTGATTCACCTAGCTTACTCATAAATGGGTCATGGATCCATTGCTTCCTAGTTCAGGGGTCTTTTGTGGTTAGGAAGTAAAGCTTGAACTCTTCTGAAAGCTGAGATAGATGATCGTGCAGCAGGTGGGAGAAAGAAGGCCCTGGCTCAGTCTCTTTCAAAATCTCGCTAATGTTTGAAATATGTCAAAAATCCCAACGTTCATTTGTCGGCCCCATAGTTCTGGTTTAGCTTTGAATGCAGCCACTTTATCTGCAGACTTGAACACAGTTGTCATCTCCCCTGAAGTGACAGATTGAGTTCAGTTGAGCAGGTTGAATATGTCCCACAAGTAAGCAAGTTTTGTGACCCATTCTGTGTCACTGAAATGTGCTGTCATTGGTGACTGTTTTTCTGAAAGAAATCTCTGGAGTGGCTCTCATAACTCAGAAACTCTGGCCAGTGATCTACCTTTAGAAAGCATCTCCCTTCTGTGTGTAGGAGAAGACGTGTGTGCTCTGCGCCCATCTCCTCACAGAGCTGCGCAAACAGATGTGAGTTAAGGGCGTGAGCTTTAATGTGGCTGATAATGTTAATCACATCCTGCAAAACGCTGTTTAGTTCAGGTGACATTTTTCGGCTAGCCAGCATTTCTCTATGGATGACACAGTGTATTGACTCACATTCAGATGTGACCTCCTTGGCCCGAGTCGTGAAACTAGAAAGCGGTCCAGTCCTGGCAGCTGCTCCATGCATGCATATACCGACACAAAATGACCAATTCAGTTTTCCTGATATGTAATCATTTAAAGACTTGAATAGTTCTGCACCTGTGGTGTTGGCTGGCAACAAAAGTGCACATACGTATCTTCATGCACATCCTCCTGAAAATACATCACACAAAAACAAGCATTGCTTCCTTCCTGTCTACGTTGGTAGACTCGCCAACCTGGATTGCGTACCACAGTGACTCATTAACCCTTTCTAACAACTGTGACGCAATATCCTCTACTATTTCATCAATTCATCTAGTTATGGTGCGAGCTGAAAAGAGGAACCCATGCCACCTTTTGAACTGCAGCCTCTCCTGAAAGTTCACGGCAAATGTCCTTAGCAGCTGGCAGCATCAACTCTTCACCAATAGTAAAGGGCTTCTTACCTTTAGCAATGTGGTAGCCACTAAGAATACGGCTCTCAGTGCAGACACATTTGATGAGGTGGTGGCCTTCAATAATTGCTTCTGTTCTTCATGTTCATGTTTTTTTCTTTTGAAAAACTCCAAAGACTTGTCTTTTAATGCAGGGTGTGTGGTCTCCATGTGGTGAAGCAGTTTTGAAGTTTCCATGGCTTTGTTGGATAGCCAGTTGGCAGATGTTATACAAAGAGGGCTTGGAGAATGTGAATCACCTGTTGCAATGAACCTGTAAATTAAGTAGGACTCTTGGTATTTTCTTTTAAATGTAGCTTTCATTTTTTTTGGCAGTTTTAGAGTCATCTGCTGTCTCATCATTAGGCCTTTCCCCCTTTTCAAAGAAGCTCTCCAGTGATGTTTCTTTTTTACTCATTTCTACTAGAGTTAACTTGTGGATTTATTAAAACTGTGGCTGAGACAAGTGTGCAGTGCGAGAAAGAGGTGTAGACAGAAGTGGTAAATAAAATAAGGGGCAGGACAAGCACAGACTAAAATAAGTGTCAGATTCTGACTTAAAGCCTGCCACCAGATGCAGCTTAATTGTCACTTGCCTCTCACTATAGGGTTTTGATATGAGTGTGCAAGCAATTGATTTATTATGGTCTCTGTGCAGTCAAACCTCTCTGCTAATGATAATCTGTATTTGCAGCTGCTCCCCTGCACCAGCATCACTGCCTCAGCTTCACCTCAGATCCTCAGGCATTAGATTTTCATAAGGAGCCGCAACCTAGATCCCTCGCATGCGCAGTTTACAGTAGGGTTCTCGCTACTATGAGATCTAATGCTGCTGCTGATCTGACTGGATGCCGAGCTCTGCCGGTGATGTGAGCTATGGGGAGCGGCTGTAAATACAGATGAAGCTTAGCTTGCTCGCCCACCAGTCACCTCCTGCTGTGTGGCCTGGTTCCTAATGGGCCACACAGCAGTACCAGTCTGTGGCCCGGGGGTTGGGGACTGCAGCTGTAGTATATACTCGTGCTTCCAGGCCCACTTTGCTCAGCATTGCCCACATGGAGTAGCTTCATCTATTTTAAAGAACCATTTTCACAAGTTGTCCAGCTATTCAGGATGTTTCTAATGTTAGAAAGCAGTACAAATACCTTCTAAGAGGACAGATGGAGATTCCATGTCAGGATCTGCCATGATATACCTACGTAACCATATGTAAGTCATTTTAACTATTTGACCTCATTTTTTTTTTACATACCAATGGATATAGTAAGGTACTACCTGCTCTGCCTTCCTCATTTGTTCATTATTAGACACGTTGGTCTCAATTTTGGTTGCACATGATGAAAACTGATTAACACTTAAAACTTATCAATACCTGTACCTGAGACATTGATAGTATTTAAATCTCCACGAGTGATTCCAACGTGCAGTCAGGATTGAGGAGCAATGATGTCATTGAAAGAAATCATAGATGAGCCTTCTGAAGTGGTAAATTCTCAAAAAAAAATTAAGAATTTTTATCAAATCACTCTAAACTACTGTGTTCCAGATTCTTCACTGAGCATATTGCTTGTCTATTCAGAGTTTCTCCCTGAGACAAAAATCTGTTATTTTGCGTCCTCATGTCCATAACGGGCCCAATACTGTTATAGCACCTATCACATTACCATAATACGTTATATACATTATATATTTTTACAATGTATTGCAATTCATTTTATATATATATACACACATATACACACGTATATATAAAGAATTTGTCTCTGGCCACATATGCATCATCCCTAAGTCTTTCTGACATGTAACTTTGGGTCCTTATCAGTGTTTAGATACCTTGCGGTCATTAAAATTAGAACCTGATTGACATGCTCCAGCTGACATCATATTACTTTATGTTTTTCTTATGCTACCACCACTCTCATCTCTGTCCCTTTCTCCTCTTCTTCACCCACTTATGCCCATTATCTCCTCAAATGGAACTCAAACTCTTTTCTTCCTACTACATTGTACACACTTGGGTGTCCCATTTCTCCTAAACATAAAGGGTAAATTTAAAAGATCAAATTAGCATTATTCATTGCTTTGTAATTATCTAGTTGTTTTGTGTGTGCAAGTTTTACTGTTAAAACTGTAAGCTCCTCGAGGGAGTCACCATGTTTTATATGGAATGGAATGCAGGGAAGGTTAATGTGCTCTTCATGAAGGAGACTTTAGCAAATGTTCTTTGTGATCTTTTCAACATTTTAGTGTAGTCTGAGCTTAAACAGAAAGATCATTGTGAGTTTTGTCAGTTTTATTTCTCCATTTCATGTGCCAACTGGACTACCACTGATGTTACTGGAACATTTAATCGAAATTGGATTGAGGCCACCTTATTTCATAAGGATGATTTTTTTCCGTGTATGTATTCTCTACAGGGTGTTTTTTTTACTGATTGGGTCTGGACTGTAGGAGAAATGTCATGTGCACATTTCCAACATCTCTTAAAAAAATTCATGTGATATGAACACTCAAGATGATTTCTATTTTTAAAAAATCATCAGCCAGTGTGGGCAAAGACTTTCTTTTGGTATTGGTACAGCCAATATGAATCTGTGACTATGAGGTAAAAGATTTGGGGGAAATTTGTTATGTATTATAGAAGAGATCCTTCCAAACAGGAGAAAACTGAAGTCAGCAGCGACAAGCACTCTAAGACTTTTCATTGTTACAATACAAAATTCAAAAAGAAACAGCAACATCAGCCTGTCCCTCCCTACAGGACTCAGGATATGCATAAATCTTGATACCCTGAAACATTTCTAGGGCTATAAGTATTCAGTGGCTTGATGGATGAATCATCTTTCAGGATCTCTAATCCTTCATCATTAGCTCTGAAGGGCTTTTCAGAAGAGGTGATGCTATAGGTAGTATCTAATCAAGAAATGCAAATCTAAAGAGGCCAGACTGCACATGCATTGTGATAATGCGGGTTGACAGGGATGATAAGCATGGCTGTTTCTTGGCCTCCCCCTGGCAGATGTAAACACCCAGAACTGAATGTGTTAATCCAAACGTGAGACAGAGACAATTCAGCTTGGATATTTGACAGCTTCACTGCAGCCAGCTGCAGATATGTATCTTATTTTTTTACCCTTGGGATTTTACCAGGAAAATACACTGTAGGATGGATTGTAATGTAAGAAAACTACCCTTATTGGCAATTGACAGCTGTAGGTTTCTGTCATCTTCAAGAAGGAAAGGTGTCTGGTAAGGAAGGCGCTTATTCATAAATGTGTATGTGATGGGGAGACATCCTGTTAGAATTCTGTATGGACTGGAGCATTTCAGCACATAGCAGGCAGAGGTTCTCTGTTTTACTCTTTCTCTTAGACATAGTTCCTGTCTCCTAATGGCTTCAGAATTTTGTGTAATATTTTTAAAGATTAATTTCATGCTGTAATTACAAAGATAATACAATTACTCGACATCATTAAAATGCGTTCTTCTTTTCTTGCAAGAGTGGTGAATCTGCATCAAGCCATTTGCCTCTGTTCACTCTGTCTTCCCAGTAATCAAAAGCAGGTGCTTCTGAAATGGTTGGTTAGGATTGTAGTTAACACCTGGAGTGGAAAAGGAGAGTGACTTACTACTCACCTCCTTGACACTTGAGACATTTAAACTCCTCTCTATCTTTTAATGCCGAACTTATTAAATGAGTCTGGTCCATCTATTGCCTGCGTTTCCTGCAATCTAATGATTTCTTTCAGCACCCTAGTGAGATTGCTGACTGAAATGGCTTCAGCTGACCTCTTCATTTGTCAAATACAATGGTCTTATCATGGTCCTTATTTTTCTTGATGTTTTGATACATTTAATACATTTGACCACTTTTTTCTATCATGAAACTCTTCCCATGGTATCTATGAAATATTATGAACTACGTATTCTTACTTCTTTTCTTTTTCCTATTCTACTTTATTTCCTTCCTTCTCTAGAAGGTCTAAAGATGGAATAGTTTTCTCCACCTTTTCTCTTAACTCTTAACATATCCTTCAAAGATTTTATCCACTCACACCTCCAATATCATTGCTAAGAAAACAGCTTCCAAAAAAAAGGAAGAAAGAAATGAATAGAAGAAAAGAAAGAAGGCAGGAAGGGATGAATTTATTATGCTAAATTTTCACCTGAATATTCTACTGCATTTAGAATAAAAATCTCCTCTGAACTTCAACAGTTTCACATTCAATCCGTCTCTAATTCTCATGATTTTTTTTCTTTGCAATCTTTCTCAAATTAACATCTTTCTTCCTGGTCTCACTACCTCTAGTCCTATCCTGAATTTTCTCCCTTCATCCTTGGGTCATTGCAATAGCAAGCTGCAAGAAAACTCTGGTTTCTATACGCTTCATTTCTTCTGATTATGACTATCTAAATAATATTTCTAAAGTATAAATTGTATCACATTATGTCCTTATTCAAAGCAATCAATTTCTTTCCTTTGCTTAGTATAAGAGCCGTAAAGACAGAGACTTTATCCATCTCAGTTATTAGATGACGGTCTAACAAACAGTACTAAGCTGTCAATAAATATCGTGGAATAAAGGCTCCACTCTAAATATAGCCTGAATTTAATGTTCTCCACAGATAACCCTAGTCTACTTTTTTTTGTGTGTGTTTGAATTCAATTTTTTTTTTTT
>NW_012141635.1:165666-170246 GCF_000956105.1 Propithecus coquereli
AAACTATGACACAAACATAGCCTGGCCCTATACAAGGTCAAGAGCATCAATATCACTGTCTTCCACCTCCACCTCTTGTCCCACTGGAAGATGTTCAGGGACAATAACACGCATGGAGCTGTCATCTCCTATAATAGCAATACCTTATTCTGGATACCTCCTGAAGCACCTGCCTGAGGCTCTTCTCTCTTTTCAGAAATATGTCCATGGGTTTGCTTGCTTTATTTTATTTTTTTTCATCATAGACTTGTGTGAGTAATGTGTTGAGCTAGAATGTTCTGATAGCTACAACGCCACTAGGTGATAGGAATTTTTCAGCTCTATTATAATCTTAAGAGACCATGGTTGTCTATATGGTCCATGGTTGACCAAAAGTCACTATGCGGTGTATGGGTATATTACCCTTTATTCCTCACCTTGTGTAACATAGCTCTGAATAGAGATACGAACAAATTTTACTAAAGAATCATAATCACCTCAAGGAATATCTTGAGAATCAAAGCATATACTCTTGGCCGGATAAACTAACCACTGAATAGGTATTACCTATCCAGTGCTTTATACTAACTTGAGCATTAAATTCATTGCGTAAACCATATTTTCAGAACTGCAGTAGGCATAAAATAAGAACACTTCTTTATTTATGTAAATAATTAAAAATAAATGTCAGGCTTGCCCCAGTGCTACTCATTTAAGTCATTTTAATGATACATGAAATATAAAAGGAGATTTTGCTAAAGGTCTCTAAGGAGAAAAGGGCAACACCACTAAATGAAGAAGGATGACCATGCTGGGGCAAACTTGAAAGGAGATGGCATTTATACAAAATGCAATTTACTTTGACAGTAATTTTCTGAATTTTCCTGGTTATTATTGAAGATATATGTGTGTTTGAATAAGAATACTCCCTCTTTCCTCTCTAGCCAGCTGCTCTGTTTGATCCTGCAGTGAAGTCACCATCCTGTGTTAATGGCTTCACAGTTTGTTCCTGGAGAAAAAAAATTATTATGATGTCACAAATTTGTCATTTTGACTTCACTGCGGGGTCAGGCTGGGTGAGAAAATGGGTTGTAAGGGATAAAATCTTTCAGGCAGAAACTTTTTTTCTCCTTGTAACAAGAAATAGATAGTGTTAGGACAGGCACTTAAAATCAAATAGATGAAAGAGTACATGACTTTAAATGTTCACAGGTATTGCTTTAGAAATAATCCATCTAGAAATTCTCTTACTTTTTAATGATGTCACGATAACTTTTTCTCTCTACATCCAGGCCAATCTTTCTCTTCACTTCTCTATACACCTTAAAGGCCGCAATTTCAAATACGAGTTTCCTTTTTTGGAATTGTACTTACTTGAACCCTTAGGCTCTTTGAAGAGTCACAATAATGTAATATCTCTTTGCATAATTATCAAAGTGCTGCATTGTCCCAGCACTTTTAAATTAATGCACATGAAGTTCAGGTTTAAGATGGCAACACTGAGGCAGTTTTATTCCGTCTCCTTCCTCAAATCCATCAAAAATGATGACCAAAAAAACTTAAAAAAGACAAAGGAATCCATCTAAAATAAAAAATGAGCTAGTTATAATCTCCAACCACAAACTATTTGAACATCCACCAAATGATGTAAGATGTAGATCAAAACAGGGCAGGATACTGAGAGCTAACACATGCCTCCTTGAACATTAATGGATATAGATTGTCCAAAAGTATATGCTATAGTCCAGAAAGGCATATACAGTGATTATTTGATCAAAGATGACAAGATACAGGAGGGATAGTGGCTGCAGAAAGAACAGAACATCCCTATAGAATAGAAGTTTAATAGGGTATAATGGCAGAGGAGGTGGCACCTAAGTAAAACCCAAACTGACCCTCCCTGTTACTATTGACTAAACCCTATCCCCCTCTGCAAGACTGGGCACCGGAGGTGAAGCAGGTGAGGAGGCAGCGGCCCAGGGAACACTGGACATAAAGAGGGTTTTCGTGAGTCACAATGACTACTTGAACACTAAAGAGCCCTTGACTCAGGAAAAAGGAAACAAACAATTTGGTGTGAGAATGTTTGAGACCACAAATTTTAGTTTAGGCTCATATCTTACAGTTCATTCTTCCCAATCTCCCTATACATTATTTTTTAGCAGGTAGCTAGTCTTGTTCAGACTTCAGTCAAACTTAGAAATCAACAAATAAGCTGTAGGAAGAAATGGAGGAAATAGACGTAAGTATATGATAGCTAAGTAAACATATATCATAAGAATATATACTCTTTAAAATACAGAAATAATTTATATACATAACTGTTTTCTATTCACAAAGAAGTAAATAAAAAAAGAAATTTAATGGCCCAAATATGTGAATATATACAAATCAATAAAGTCAAAAGCAAACTATTAGTGCTCAGAAAAGAAATAGACAAAACATGTTGGAAAGAAAGCCATATTGTAAAGCAATTTAACACATTAACTGCCATGTGAGTTGTATTTCACTCAAGCTAGTTTTGAACCCAGGGCCTTGTGAAGCAAAACCCTGCAGTTGGTGCCTGAAAATCTTACTTGTTGATGTTCTTATTGTTACAATTAATATTGACAATTTAATTTTAAAAACATGGTCTGCATTTCATATAACTCATTCACAGAAAATAATAAAAAATAACAAATTAGAAAGGAATGCTTTGTTTTGATAAAACACCATGGCCCTAGAGAAATTTTTTTTTCTAGTGTAGCAGTCAATGTGTTAAAATATAATAAAAGTGACTGAAAGGACTGTCAGTGATATGGTGGGTTTAATGGGACAAACAAATAAAATCAAAGGAAAAATAACAAAGATGCCAAAATAGTAATCAATAAATTGATAGAGAATGCAAAAGAAATCAGATTTATACATATTTAGTGTTTCTGAAGAAGAAAATAATAGAACAAAAAGAAAAAAACACATTTGAATATACATAAAGAAAATTCCCTGAACGAAAGAAAGATTTTTATTTACACCTCAAAAGGGCATTTTATGTCCTAGGAAAAAATGAATTATCAATGCCAAATATGGTTAAATTGAAGAATTTCTATATCAAAGAAAGAATTATATAAACAACCTGTGATAAAACAGGTTAAAAATCAGAATTTCCTCAAACTTTTGTAACAGAAATCAAGGCCAGAAGACAATAGAAATGATGTTAAAAGTTTTGAGGGAAAGATATTGTGGCCCAAGATTTTATAGCCAGCTCCAATGCCCTTTAAGTACAAAAGGTAATAGACAGATCCCCTCATCTAAGGAAGAACTTAGAGAATGAAGCAACAATGAAAATTTTAAAAAATCTACAGGCTGAATTTTGACAGCCAGAAGATGAATGAAAATGGACCTGACAAATAGAAAAATGATGTCAAAAAAAAAAAAAAAGTGAGTCCTAAATCCATTAAGACATAAAATTATGACTAAAAATTTGGATTTATGGGTAAAAGACAGAATATAAACACTGTAAAATAGACAATGAAAAGAAATAGGAAAAAAAAATCATGTGAGGTATAGGAAAAGAGATGGGAGAAAATCCAAGACCAGTTTATTAATTTATCATGATGAGCTGTCAATGGATTTGTATAAATTTGCAATCTGTAGTTGAAAATATAGAACTACAACCTTTGAAACATTTTTATTACACTTTTGCTAAGATAAGTGAACTATTTTAGGAACCTAATATCTTTTTGTTGAAGAAACATTTATGCAAATTCTAGCATTTTATTTCCACTTATTTCTTTTCCTTCTCCTAAATTAAAAAAAAATAATTTCATATTTAAATTAAAACTTGTATCATGTGATTCCATTCTTACAAAATTATTATTTAAAGCATTCGTATCTGTATATATCTAGCTGCCTAAGAATCAAGCCCTATAGGTCTCTTTAGGTAACAAGTTCTCTAGCGTCTGGCTCTAACTTTGTACATCCCTACAATCTTTCACCACATACAGATATAAAGAGATGGCTGAAATTAATTGCACCTAAATATCTTGGTTATTTGATGAATGTTTATCCTCCTCTGAAGCTCCATTAAATTCCCATGGCCTCACACACTGTATGGCAAATAGCGTGCCCTCAATAAATATTTGCTGAAAGAATACAATTTTTGAGTAAATGAATTAATGGTAGAGGATTCTTTCTGACACCCAGCCTTTGTTTTCTCTTTCAGTCTCACACTGTATCATCAGCCGTTGTTAAGCACCTTTGAAAGATGTTTTATCTTCCTGGTTATTTTTTTCTTTCAATTTCTATTGCTGCCATTTTGGTCCAGGTCTTAATCACTGTAGGTTTAATCTATTGCAAAAGTCAAAATTTGATCCCTGTCCTTCTAATCCATTCTTTATAATACTGTTAGATTACGGATCTAAGAATTATATACTTTGTACCTACTCCTGCTATGCTCTCATATAAAAATCTTTCAACATTTTTGATTAATTACAAAATAAAATCCACAACTTTTATTTTTTTTTTTTACTGATTTCTTTTTTTTTAATATCAGGATATTGTGGGGGTACAGATGTTTAGGTTACGTATGTTGCCCTTGCCCCCCTCCCCCAAGTCTGAGTTTC
>NW_012141635.1:174147-186413 GCF_000956105.1 Propithecus coquereli
AGAATGGGGCCCCAGTCTCTTCTTGCTTATAGGGTTTCAGTTGAGAAATCTGGAGTTATTCTGATGGGCTTTCCTTTTTGTGTTACTTGTTTCTTTTGCCTTACAGCTCATAGAAGGGCCTCTTTAGTGGATATTTTGGTCAATCTGATGACTGCATGATGTGATGTCTTCCTATTTGTATTGAATTTCCCTGGGGTCCATTGAGCTTCTAGTACCTGTATATCTAGATTTTTAGCAAGGCCTGGGAAGTTCTCCTCTATTAATTCTTCAAATAGCTTATCCAACCTTTGAGTGTTTTCTTCTTCACCTTCCAGAATCCCTATCACCCTCAGGTTTGGTTTTTTTCACATAATCCCACATTTCTTGTAGGCTTATTTCTTGTCTCTTAATTTTCTGCTCGATCTCTGTGACTAAGTTATTTAATTGGAAGAAGTTGTCTTCAGTCTCTGAGATTCTTTCTTCTGTTTGATCTACCCTGTTCTTGAGGCTTTCCACGGTGTTTTGTGGTTCCCTGAATAAGTCCTTCATTTCCAGGAGATCAGTTTGATTTTTCTTTAATATTTCAATTTCTTTAGTGAATTTTTCTTCCAAATCCTGGATTTCTTTTTGTGGTTTCTTTGGGTTTGTTGTCCATTTTTTCTTGCATATCATTGAGTTTTCTTACAATCCATGTTTGAAATTCTACTCTGTCATTTTAGTGTTCTGAATTTCGTTAATGTCAATTGCTAGGGAGCTGTTGTTCCTCTTTGGAGGTGTGCTTTCCATTTGAGTCTTCATACTTCCAGAGTTCTTTCACTGAATCCTTCCCATCTGGATCAATTGTTCCTTCTTGCCTTTAGATTTTTGTTTGGATAATGACACACCCTGTTTAGTCTCTGAGCCTGTAGGTGGTGTTTGTGGGTGAGATTCGACCACACCCTTTATGATGAATCAGTAGATGCAGTGAAAGGGTGTGCAGAATGACCTCCCTGTCAGTAGGTGGCACTTGTTGGGAGGAGCGAGCTGCAGTGCTGTTTTTGGGTCCTGTGGCCAGCTCTTGTTCCTCTGGAGAGGCCTTCTTGTGCTTGGGTGGTGGGTGGGACCCTGGGACTTCCAGTTGTGTCCTTATTCTCCACCTCAATGGGGGCAGGTCCGGGATTGAGTCTGGGTCGGGTTGGGTTGGGTAAGCCTGCCCTCAGGCTCCACAACTGCTGTTAGCAGTGGTCAACGTTCTACTCTTTGTTTCTGTGCAAAGCTGCCGGGAGGGGCTGAAATGGCTCCACTCAGCTGAAAGTCTGGGCTTGGGGGGTGAGGCTGTCCAAGACCTGCACTCTGGAGCAGGTCTCGCTCCCCTCCACTCTCCCCCTTTCCGTGTCCTCTCCCAGGCCTCTGCCAGCAATGGGATCTCAGGCTGATGGGTCTCCCCTGGCTATGATGTGGGCCGGGAGGTTTACTACCCAGGATCGTAGCCTGAGCTGGGTGCACAGCCCTTTTTTAGGAGGAAGGTTGCTGCTCAGGCACGCTGATCTGCCCCTGAAGGCGCACACTCCTCAGTAGGCTCTTCCACAGATCTCCATTCTGTGCCCCAGGGCAGTGCGCTTGTGACCTGGGTGCATGGGGTCTGGTCTGCAGCCCTGTCCCCTGGACCCTGGAGATGAATCCCTGACCCTCCCAGGGGGAGGGTTACTGGTCTTGAATCACCTACAGGGTGCCCAAGCTGGACCAATTTCACTCCACCTCACGATATGCCCCGATCTCCTGGAGTCCCCAGGCAAGCAGCACCTGGGAGGGCTGGCAGGTAGGGAACTCGCAATCTGAGTGCCCCTCAGTCTGCTGTAGGGCCCCAGAAGGAAAGGTCCGTCCCTTGGAGATGCCTCTGTGTGGTGGCTAAATTGTCTCCCTGGGCACCCACGTGTAGGGAAGGGGAAAGAGAGAATGGAGCACTATGGTGTCTGCCAACAGGCTCGGGTCTGTGCACTAGAAGGTTCCCCGAGGGAGCTGGGAGCCCGACGCCCTGTCCACAAGAGGCCACCACTCACTGGCGGCAACTGTCTCTGGGCTGGTGTCGGCAGGTGTCTCCAACCGCTCAGGAGCCCACCAGCAGTCTGAGAAGCAAGGGAGGGGAAAGTTATCTGCTCCACCTACCCTTGTCGCTGGTCTCCAAGCCTCTTGGGGACCTTTCTCCTTCCAGTTCTCCTCCGCAACGTCTTCCGGTGGAGTCTCCCGTAGTTTCAGGCACCCTTCCTTCCGACCCTCACCCGATCTATGTTTTTCTGCTGGTTTATTTTTTTTCATTTTCTTCTAAAATCTGTCTTTTTTGCAGAGACACCCTCACTGGAGGCTTTTCTTATCTGCCATCTTGGCTCCTCCCCCCAAAATCCACACCTTTTAGCGTGGAACAGCAAGGCTATCTCCTTCTTATCTTTTCAAAATGGTTTGTACTGTTCAGTACCTTTGACCCCACTGTTTCTCCTCCTGAAATATAGCCTCCATCCTGCCACTACCACTGTACACATGCACAGACCACTCCATAACTAATGAGATTTTACCCAAATGTCAATGTTACCCCTTGTAAAATATTCCCCAATTACTCAGCTAAACATATTCTCTCCCTTTTGTGATACTCCGTGTCCACCCCACACAAACAGGATATTGTATTAATTCTGAGTTTTTATCACACATACGTATGATTTTTCAAAAGCTCCTTGGTGCATATGTGCATGTTGTAGCTTGCAAATTATATTTCACATTTCCTCAGGGTAATAACCATGTCTTCTACTTTATTTCTGGGTGCCTGAAATTATATTAGTTGCCAAAACACTTTTTGTTGATTTTAGAAATAAAATACTGACAGGCAAGGAACAGAGACCAGTGAAGGGCCATGATTATGATGGTGAACTTTTTTATTATCATTACTGTGAGTAGCCATAAAAATATCTATATCAAGTATATATTTCTTTATACTGTTCCAAATGACTTTTTAATTAATTATTTCATTAGATCTCCACGGAAGACTAGCTCAACATTAATAACATGAAAACTGAAACAATCTACTCTTGAAATTTATAAAAATGAATTTGAACCACATATATTTTGCTACCTAAGTCAGAAAGCATAATTGTATTTGTTTATTTGTTGTTTCATATTTGAAGTGGTATAAAGTTGAAATAAACATAGTAGGAGCTTATAAAATGAGATTTGGAAACTAATGAACATGTAGCAGATGTATAGAAATTTACATTAGTTTTCATGCTAATTTCAAGATTCAAAACTCATCCTGAGTCTCCAGGCAGCCTTTAAATTTTAGTGTTCTAGTTGAAAAGAGATTAGAGGTAAATTATAAATAAATTAGATTCTAAATTTAAATATGGGGAGAATAGGACAGAGAAAGAAAGAGGGTGGGGAGGGAGAGAGAGGGGGCGGGCAGAGAGAGATAGAGCAAATTTTCCCCTGGCTTTTGGATCGGTGTCATAAAATTAAATAGCTCTAATAAAAATGTCTCAAGACTACATGAAAACAAGTTCCTTTTGCTTAAATCAAACCAGTTCAGTAAAATTTGGCCCCTTTAAAGTTGACCTCATTAATTTCATGATCTTTGTATGGCACATAGCACCCCAACTGTGCAGATTAGTTTATACCTTTGAAATCTATCAGCATCATATATCTCTGAAGATTAAAAAAATACAACATAGAACTCTGAACTTTTGTTATTAAAATGCAGGCGTTTGTTCAAATAGCTCTTGCATGTGAGCTATAAATAATCATTTGAAAGTCTTTTTAAAAATAAAATGGGATAATATAGAACAGTAATTAAGCACTTCTTTCTTAGAGATGGCTGCTCCTGAAGATTGGGGATGGGGAATGTTTCCCTGCAAGGTTGCTGGGATTAATGTGCACATCACTTTTCCCATGACCTTGACACTAGCACGGAGTAACACCTCAGATTAGTTAATATCAATTAATCCCTCTGAATTTCCTATAAGCAAAAAACGGTCATTCTGCTGCATTATTTTGTTACAGCCGTAATAGGTAGATATTTACTGCCACCCACTGAGTGTATCAGTTTGATTAATGCTACACTTTCTGTCCTTTTATCTATAAGACGAGAGTTCATTTCAGATCTGCAAGAGAAGTTTCCTATCTTTAAACACATATAAGCATTCATATTTCCTCTCCAATGGGAGGTTTAAGTTACTAGATGATAATTATATAAGTGATAGTTTTAATTAAACTATTTTGTGTGTAGTTTTCTAACGTGTTCATCAGAAAGACTGATTCTACAACAGGCAAATTTATAATCTCTGGTACCCGTCACTTGGGGCACATCATAGTATAAGATAGCTTTTGCCTTTCATTTCTGGAATGGGTTTGGATATTTTTTGCTCACCTTATGTTGGATGTAAAACTAGAAACCAACAAGGAATGTAAACATCACTCATGATTTGAGATTTAAAAAATTGAGGGGCACTCTGATTTATTTTGTTGGAAAAGTAATTCCACTCTACTGAACACCGCATCTCCTATAGTCATAAGAAGCACAATTTGCCTTCCTGAACTTATTCCCCTCTGATAGTTTCTGTGCTCTGTGAACGATTATAGAAATGAGCAAATAGGTTTGGTATATATGGAATGATATAGAGTTCAACCTCTAAGCTACAGCTTCAGATGCTGTGTATATTAAAGTCAGATGATTCTTTGCCAACAACTATAATATATTGCAAAAGCCCTGACTTCCCTATCTCAGAAATCCATCCTATGATAAGAATTTCCTGTTTCATATGGAAGTCTTGATTTGGGGGCTATAGAAATTATTTTTTCTAAGATACAGAAACCATTAAACTGAGTTTACAGGTGTGTATGATGGTAATCTAGTACTATGACCCCATGAAGAATAAATCCAACTTGTCTTCCAGGTGTAGCAAACTATTTCATTTATTTTATTTCTTAACTCCTAGATAAAACAGGTGGCTGGAAGCACTTCTCATTAATCAAAAGAAAATAAGAACTCCAGGCACAGACTTGACATCATGCTAAGATGTCCTTATATGTTAGGAGGTATTAAATACTCTCTCTTGCAATCAAACTAAAAATTCCACTTTTTCATGACTCAGCAAAATGCTATATTGTCTAATACCAATAAAACTATAACTATACTGTGAAATTTGCAAAGTGTTAGACACTAAATGGGTTTAGATATGTATGTTTTTTTTAAAAAAGCCAATCATTTATGATGATACAGTAGTGTAGAGATTCAAAATAAATGGCCATTGGGGATAAGTCAGGCTTATGGATCTTGTTTGTTGGGTCCGTGGGATCTTGACCCAGAGAATTCACTAGCATTTTAAAAATATTAGCTTTTCTTGCAGAACAATCAGAATATTTGGCAACTCTGGGCGAACATTCCTGCATTGAAGCAGTGGTCTGGAGCTGAGTTGCTCATGCTTCTCTGCCTCTCGAGACCTCCACAGGCTTCCCTTGCCCCCACATTGCCCTAAGTCTAAGTCCAGGGTTCCACACTTGTTTCCTTATCCACCACCAGGTCCCTGTGGGCATCTGTGTATGTGACCCTTGTATTAAAGCTTTTCCTTGCATATTTGTTTGTTATCTGTAATAGTGCTTCTAAAAGCCTTAAAATGATGGCAGGTGATTGAGATGTTTTCTTTCCTCAGTTATAAATAAAGAACACCCTGCATAATGTGTATCACATGTCGAAGTCAAAAAGAGCCTTTCCGGGGTCGCTTGGAGTGCCATTCAGCACAGTGGAATGGTAAGTGGGGATGATGTCTAGAGTCAACAGGAAAGGTAAAAGTTACGGCAAATTTGCCTTTGACAATCCCTCTGGAATGAGTCAGGAAACTGATATACATTTCTTAGCAAGTTAGGACAACCAGTTTCTCCCTCCAGCTTTGGAACACATAGCTTTTTTACTTCTTTGGCTGAGTACCAGATAAAGTAATTGCATGGAATTTAGGAATCATATTATATGCAATATATATCTTTAAAAACTAGAGTACCTAGAACTGTAGCAAGATGACCACTAAGAGAGGCACATGGGAAGGGAACTCAACAGAGGAAAAGGCAGAGTCCCATTCCTATCTCATGCTTACTCTGGGACGTGTGCTCATTGAGTGAGACGGCAGATGAAGTGCTCATGCTATTTCATTCTCTCCCTTTCCTTTTTTGAATGTATGTACTTTGATTTGAATAAATTTGAGTTTGTGTATATAGTGGAAATATACTGATTCACTCCACAGGATCACCTGGAACACACTTTGGTCATTTTCTAAGTTGTTAGACCACAGGACAAAAGAAGTGAAGAGTGAGGGCTGATTTCTGAGAGAACAGTTCATAGGCAGAAAAATGATATAACCGGTTAAGATATTTGGTGAGTCTCCTCTGTGTATGAAGTACTCTGACAGCTGTTTAGGATGATGAGAGATGTATCATGACTATCTTTATCAGTGTTTTAGAGGCTCATACATTTTATAGTCTTTAAGTCTAAGAAAAATCTGACAGAGAATTACCAACTGTTTTATTTTGGCTACTGAATGCCTTTAAAGGAGAAAATATATTTAAACATAAAAAAGCAAGAAGGAGATAATCTCATAATAAAATATGGTCCTTTAAATTGAAAAAGTAGCTTTACAAAAATCATTCCTGCCTCCTACCTTTTAGCTGTGAAAATGTCTTCAAATGTCTTCACCAACTTAAATACAAAGCTATGGCACATGCATTTGAAAAGTTAATCAACTCGACAAGACAAGTGAAAATTAAGAGCCAAATTCAGTAGTGCAGATGAGGGTTTATGGCACCAAAAGGAAAGCTAGTGAGCCTTGGTGGTCGAGGAAAGTATTTAGGTGTTTCAATCACTACAGTAGGTGCTCCCTAAACATCTATTGACTGATTGTATAGTACATTAATGGATTAGGGTGGTCTAATCTGGAAGACTCCAGGGAAGCTGTATGATTTGGGCTGGGCTTGAGGGAATAATTAATGATTTGGCCAGGTGGTCAGGGCAAGGAGGAAATTCCAGTTTCAGTCAAGATTGATGATGAGATTACAGGTGTGATAATGTTCAAAATACTAGAAGAAAGAAAGGTCCCTGGAGAGGGTTCATGACTCTTTTCAACTCTGTCCCCAAATGGCAGAGATCTAGTGAATAAAGTGAAGTCAAAACCTAGCAATTATCCATTCAGTAGTACTACAGTCATGAACATGGAATATTCAGGTAAAATAATCTGCAGAGAAACAAAGATATATGTTTATTGATTAAACTGTTTCACAATTATGGCTTTGCTTCACAGCTATATTCCCATAGATAATCGTATATGTGGGTATATCAATTATATTATCAGTTGGTACTGAGGTTTTTTTTTTTTTTTTTTGAGACATAGTCTCACTCTGTTGCCTTGGCTAGAGTGAGTGCCGTGGCGTTAGCCTAGCTCACAGCAACCTCAAACTCCTGGGCTCAAGTGATCCTTCTGCCTCAGCCTCCCGAGTAGCTGGGACTACAGGCATGTGCCACCATGCACGGCTAATTTTTTCTACATATATTTTTAGTTGTCCAGATAATTTCTTTCTATTTTTTTAGTAGAGACGGGGGTCTCGCTCTTGCTCAGGCTGGTCTTGAACTCCTGAGCTCAAACAATCTGCCTGCCTCGGCCTTCCAGAGTGCTAGGATTACAGGCGTGAGCCACCGCGCCCGGCCGGTACTGAGTTTTTTGATGACCCTCACACAATGTCACCAGCCAAGGGTATTTGTGTGGGGGTGTTGTTGATTAGGAGATAATATATGGTAGCAGGAGAAAAGAATCCCAGGACTGGATTATTGATACTTACGTATCCATAGCTTCAAAATAGATTTTAGTCTTATTGCTTTGTGAAACAGATCAGAGTATTTGAGAGACTTTTCTCTAAAATTAAAGTTTCTTACGGACATCATTGTTTTAAGCATACATGATCCATTTTTAAAAAATTTCTGAATAGAAATATTGAGAAGAAAAAGCATTTTGAAGCTATTTGGTTAACCACAGCAATGACTAACAGAAATGGCAAGACCGTACCCAGAGATTTGGGAACACGCTACTAAGTGACTGAAATTTTCATGTTAGCTATCACTCCTTTTTTGACTTGTGGTATTGTTAGTGACAATACAAGAAGACATGGTATTTGGATGATTTAATCACCAATTGTCTCGGCATGGATTTTATCTTATCCATTTCTTTTTATCTTTACACCCTATCCTGTCCAGGAACTTACTTTCAGTCTATGTTGTAACGTCCAGTGGTTTTTCCAATCTACTCTTATGGCCCTTCTAATTCCTTCTCCATCTGGAGGCCAAAGCAATTTTTTAAAAATTCAAACTAGATCATAACTCATCTTTACTTTATATCCTTCAAAGGCTTTTAAAGATTTTTAGGATAAAATTCTGCCCAATTATCCTTACTCTGAATGACTGGATTCCTGTCTCCTCTTTGTTTCTTTACCTATCACTTTCTTCCTCTCTCCACTCTAGAGTTTATTGAAGTATGGTACTTGATAGATCACATAATAATCACTTTATTATTTTAGGCCTACAGCATAAGCATTTTTTACTGTGGTCCCTCCTTTCCTGGTTTTGGTATCAGGGTGATGTTGGCTTCATAAGACATGTTGGGGAGGATGCCTTCATTCTCAATGTTACGGAATAATTTCTGCAGGATAGGCACCAGTTCCTCTTTGTAGGTCTGGTAAAATTCTCATGTGAAACCATCTGGTCTGGGGCTTTTCTTTTTAGGAAGATTTTTATTGCTGCTTTAATTTCAGTCCTTGATATTGTTCTGTTCAGGAATTCTCTTTCTTCCTGATTGAGCCTAGGGAGGCTGTGTATTTCTAAGAATTTGTCCATTTCCTTCACATTTTCAAGTTTATGTTCACAGAGGTTTTTATAGTATTCATAGATAATATTTTGTATTTCCACGATATCAGTTGTAATTTCTCCTTTTTCATTTCTGATGGAACTTATTAGAGTCCTTTCTTTTCTGTTTTTCATTAATCTAGCAAGAGGCATGTCAATTTTGTTTACTTTTTCAAAGAACCAACTTTTTGTTTCATTAATCTTCCATATAGTTTTTTGTTATTCCTGTGATTTAGTTCTACTCTTATCTTTGTTACTTATTTTCTTCTGTTATGTTTGGGTTTAGTTTGCTCATCCTCTTCTAGTTCTTTGAAATGATTTATTAGATTGTTGATTTGTGGTCTTTCTGTCTTTTGGATGTAGGCATTTATCAATATAAATTTTCCTCTCAGGACTGCTCTAGCTGTGTCCCACAGATTTTGATGACTTGTGTCTCCTTTGTCATTTAGTTAAAAGAATATTTTGATTTCCATCTTCATCTCCTCCTTAACCCTATAATCATTCAGCAGATGGTTGTTTAGTTTCCATGACTTTGCGTAGAGATGAGTTTCTGTAGGAGTTGATTTCTCATTTTATTCCACTGTGGTCTGAGAAGATACATGGTATAATTTTTATTTTTTTAAATTTTTTCAGACATGCTTTGTGGCCTAGGATATGGTCAATCTTGCAGAATGTCCCATGAGCTGATGAGAAAAATGTGTATTTAGTGGTTTTTGGGTAGAATGTTCTATAAATGTCAGTCAAGCCCATTTTTTCTAGAATTTTGTTTAAGTCCATTGTTTCTTTGTTTATTTTATGTTTGGAGGATCTGTCCTGTTCTGTCAGAGGGGTGTTGAAGTTCCTGGTTATTACAGTGCTGCTGTTTATCAGTTTGTTTAGATCAACTAGGATTTGTATTATGAAACTGCGTGCATCTGAGTTAGGTGCATAAATATTTAGAATTTTAACGTCTTCTTGTTGAATTGTACCCTTCACCATTATATAGTGACCATTTTTGTCTTTCATTACTTTTGTTGATTTGAAGACTAAGTTATTGGAGATCAGAACTGCATGAAATATTATTTTCCATCCCTTCACCTTGGGTTTGAATGCATCCTTGTGGGTTAGACGTGTTTCATGAACACAACAGATACTTGGCTTCTGTATTTTATCCATTCAGTCAGCCTATGTCTCTTTAGTGGGCAGTTCAAGCCATTCACATTTATTGAAAGAATTGATAATTGGGGCTGATTTCTATTCATCTTGTTGAGTTGAGCTTTGTTGCTTTGTTTTCTCTCTTCAGCCACTGTGGTATCTGGCCTTTGACCTTTAGCTTTTGGATGACTTTACAGTGGTGAATGTCTATTGTGCTGACCCATGTGTAATGCTGTTCTGAGTACTTCCTGGAGGGCTGGTCTTGTCTTGATGAATTCCCTCCATCTTTGCTTGTCTGAGAAGGTGTTTATTTCTCCTTTGTATAAGAAACTTAGTTTTGCAGAATATCTAGGCTGGGCATTATTCTGTTTGAATAGAGTGAGAATGGAGCCCCAGTCTCTTCTGGCTTATAAGGTCTCAGTTCAGAAGTCTGCAATTAGTCTGATGGGTTTTCCTTTGTATGTTACTTGCTTCTATTACTTTACAGCTCATAGTAGGGCCTCTTCATCTTGCCTCTCTCCTCCCAAATTGGTCTTGATCTCCTGGCCACAAGCAATCCTCCTGCCTCCCAAGTCCCTGGCATTATAGGCATGAGGTAATGTGCCCAGCTGTAATATTAATTTAAAGCAGGGATCCTGGGTGATTCTGATATAAATTAGAATTAGAAAACCACTGCACAGTTCCCTATTGTCATGGCCTTTTCTCTGTTATTCAAATATCTCAATTTATTTCCTATTTCAGGATCTTTCAATTCGCAGTTTCCTCTATCTGGAATGTTGAATTTTTCCTCTTCTTCCCTGATCAATTTCTAATTATGCTTTAGATTCCAATTTACATGTTACTGTCAGAGGGATGTTTTCCCTCTGGCTCCAACACTAAATCCTATCTTCTTATATATTCTCTTCACTTCCTATAAATTTCTTTCATAACACTTGGAATGTTGGTAATTAAATTGTTATTTATGTGTTTATATTCTTATCTCCTCTGCTAAACTGTATGTTCCCTGAGGACCAACAGTTTTATCTGCTTTATTATAAGGGGTTACTATGCTTTATTTTTCTACATTAAGTGTTCTGCTTTGCATTCCTATCGTGGCTGGTAACTACTTTAATCCTTGCTTATGTCACATCGTGCTAGAGTTTTCTATGTGTTTATGTCCCATACCAGAATGTGAATTTATTTAGGGAGGAGACCAATCACATTTTTTTTTTATTGTGGTAAAATACACACATAAAATTTACCATCTTAAGATGTGATGTGTCTTCATTTATTTATGTCTTCCTTAATTTATTTCAGCAAAGTTTTGCAGTTTTCATTATACCAGACTTTTACCTCTGCAGTTAATTCCTAAGTATTTTATTTCATTTTTTGATGCTATTGAAAATAGAATTGTGATCATTTTATTTCTTTCTTTCCATATTGGATTCCTTTGTATTTCTTATTCTTGCCTATTTGGTCTGGCTACAATTTCCAGTACTATGTTGATTAGAGGTGGCAAAAACAGTCATCTTTGCTTTGTTCCTGATCTCAGAGGGAAAGCTTTCAATTTTTCTTCACTGAGCATATTGTTTGTTGTGGGTTTTTCATATCTGGCTTTTAGTAGGTTGGGATAATTTCTTTCTATTCCTAGTTTGTTAAATGTTCTATTTTATTATAAAAGAGTGCTGATTTTTGTCAAATGTTTTTTCCTGCATCAATGGAGATGATTATGTGGTTTTTGTCTTTCATTCTATTAATGTGGTGTATTATATTAATTGATTTTTATATGTTGAAACATCCTTGCATTCTAGGAATAAATAACTTGGTCATGGTATATAATTCTTTTAATGTACTTCTGTATTGGGTTTGCTAATATTTTATTGAGGATTTTTGCATCAGTGTTCATAAGAGATATTGGTGCGCAGTTTTCTTGTAGTATCTTTGTATGGTTTTGGTATCTGGGAAATGCTGGCCTCATACAGTGAGTTAGAAAGTGTTCCTTCATTTTCAATTTCAAGGAAAAGTTTGAGAATAATATGGCTAGTTTTTAATTAAATGTTTGCTAAGTTCTCCAGTGAAGGAATCATATCGAAGTGTTTTCTCTTTTGGGAAATTTTTGGTGACTGATTCAATCAAAAATTGAATAGACTGAATAGCTGTATTCAGATTTTTTATTTTTTCATGGTTTGGTCTTGGTAGATTTATGTGTTTTAGGGCTTTGTCCATTTTACATAGGTTATCCAATTTGTTGTCAAACAATTGTTTGTAGTACTCTGTT
>NW_012141635.1:187417-198276 GCF_000956105.1 Propithecus coquereli
ACCCTTGTTCTCTTTTGGTTACTATTTGCATACATTTTTCCATCCTTTCACTTTTAATCTTTTTTTGTCTTTGGATCTGAAGTGAGACTCTCATAGACAGCATATAGTTGGAGCATGGTTTTTATCCATTCTCCCAATTTATGCCTTTTGACTAAAGAGTTTAAACCATTTACATTTAAACTAACTACTAATAAGGAGGGATTTACTTCTATCATTTTGCTATTTGTTATCTATATGCCTTATAACTTTTTGTCCCTCAGTTTCTGAATTACTGTGTACTTTATCGTTTAGTTGATATTTTGTAGTGAAACATTTAAATTTTTTTCTCATTTCCCTTTTGTAAATGTTCTATAGCTATTTTGTGATTATCATAAGGATTATGTTTAATGTCCTAAGGTTATAACACCCTAATTTGAATTTATATCAGCTTTACTTCAATAGCATACAAAAACTGCTCCTTAAAGAGCTCTGTCCTCATCCCTTTCAGTTGTTGATACCACAGAATTACATCTTTATGTATTGTGTGCCCCAAACATAAACTAATACTTCCTTTAAATGCATTAGTCTCTTAAATTATGCAGAAAACAAAATGTGGAGTTACAAATCACTGTTACAATAATACTCACTTTTATAATTGTCCATGTATTTACCTTTCTTGAGATCTTCATTTTTTTCATATGGCTTCAAGTTACGTCTCTTGTGCTTTCATTTCATCCTGAAAGATTCTCTTGAGTATTTCTTGAACGACTATGTTAGTGGTAATGAATTCTCTAAGCTTTTGTTTATCGGTAAAGGTTTTAATTTCTCCCTCACTTTCAGAGAACAGTTTTGCTCAATATAAGATTCCTGGTTATTGTTTTTGTTTTTGTTTTTTCCCAGCACTTTGAATATATTGGCCCATTCCTTTCTGACTTCCTAAGTTTTGAGGACAAATCTGCTAATAATCTTATTGTGATTCCCTTGTATGTGACAAATCATTTCCCTCATGCTGCTTTCAGGATTCTTTCTATGTCCGTGGCTTTTAAAATTTGATTATAATGTGTGTTGATGTGGGTCTTCTTGAGTTCATCTTCCTTGGAGTTTGTTGAGCTTCTTCGATGTTTATAGTCATATATTTCATCAAATTTGAGAAGTTTTGTGCCACTATTTCTTCAAATATTCTCTCTGCTCTTTTTCTTTTTCTTCTACTCCTGAAACTCCCACAGTGTGTATACTAACCCATTTAATAGTGTCCTATTATCCCTTAGATCTCTTAGGTTCTGGTCACTTTTCTTCAATCTTTTTCTTTCTGTTTTTTGTTTAGCCTCAAACTTGATAATTTCCATTGTTCTACCTTCCAGTTCACTGATCCTTTCTTCTGCCTTCTCAAATCTACCTATGAATATCTCTTGTAGTTTTTCTTTTATTTCAATTTTTGAACTTTTTAGCTTCAGAATTTCTTTCTGTTTTCTTTTTAGGTTTTTTATCTCTTTATTCATATTTATTAATACATTTTGGTCACAAATTGCTGTCTCGATTTTCTCCACTTCCTTCTTTAGTTCCTTGAGGATCACCAGGTTTTTTCAGGGATAATTTCTGTCGCTTTATTTATTTTCCTTTGAATGTGCCACACTTTCCTGTTTTTTTTTGTATACTTTGTCATTCTTTTTTGTTGAAAATTGAACACTGAAATGTAATACTGTGGTACCTCTGGAAATCAAATTCTTCTCTTTCCCTAAGGTTGGCTTTTTTCATTATAGTTTTTGGTTTTTTGATTGTTATAGGCTATATCTGTGCCAAGGATCAGCCTGACGTGTAAACTTAAGGTCTTCTCAGGACTTTTCTAAGCTTTTACCTTTCCCTGGGCATGCATGGCTGCTTTCTAATTTTAATCATTTATTCAGTTGCTTTTGTTGTCCTACTCTTTAATGTCTGGCCCCCAAAAAAGGAAAAGAGAAAAATAAAGGGTGGGGGAAAGAGCACGCTGGCCCTTTAAATTCTCTGGAAGTCATTTCAGCTTGAGGGGCAGGTGCTTGAAACAATGGGGAGAATGTGCAACAACAATGGCTGCTTGCCCGTTTTTCTGCATCTCTGTGATCAGAAGCAGCAATCACCGATCAGAGCACAGACTACCAATATTGGAGTACAGGGTCCTTTTTAACCACTCTGTCTCCTGCAAGCTGTGCACAGGTTGCTTTAGGAAAACGTACACAGCTGCCTGCTGTAGAACTGGGCGTGGGGGTAGGTAGCCGCTTTGTGTGAAGAGCTGAAATTAACTGAAATTAACTGCAATTTACTATTCAAGCCTCTCCCTGGAAGTTGCAAGCCTCCGCCTGGAAGCTGCAAGCCTCCATAGACTCCATAGTTCCCAAATAGCTACATCGGACAGATTCCACCAACGCAATTCTTGTCTAGGTGGGGAGACAGATTCCTGCTGTTTCTACTTTTCCGTCTTTCCAGAACCCTGTCCTGAGACCAACCACGTTTTAAGCTCTATCACTATACTATGTAGCAGGGTAATTGGAACATAGGAGGGCCATTAATAAATGCTTGATAAATAAATGCATGAATGACTATTGTACCGGTATGATTTCTTATGTTTTAGGGAATAGATTATGATTTCAGAATTTCCAAATATGTGAAATTTTGAAGGCTCTGAATATTCTTCTAACTTTTTAAAAAAAAATTATTATCCATTCTCTTTACTCACAGATATCACTGAGACTTCGTTGGTATTAAATCTATTTTAAAATATGTTGTGTACAATCTATGGATTAGAAGAAAACACAGGAGGAAATTTTTGACCTGAAGTTAGGCAGAAATTTCTTAGATACACAATCAAAAACACAATCCCCCCAAAAAAGTTTGAAAATTGAACTTTATTGAAATGAAGACTTTTGGTCGATGTATGACACTGTTAAGACAATTAAAAGACACGGACTGGGAGAAAATACTTGAAAATATTCATCTCTGATAAATGACTTGTATCCAGCTTACATAAAAACTCCAAAAGGCAATAATGAGAAAACCATCACCCCAATTTTAAAAAATGAGCAAAATATTTACACAGACACTTCATTAAAGAGAATATAGGAATGGCAATTAGGCACATTAAAAGAAGCTTAACATTGTTAGTTATTAGAAAAATGCAAACGTAAATCTCAATGTGGTAATACATCTATTAGAATAACTAAAACAAACAAACTCAAAATACCTGCTAATACCACGTCCTGGAAAAGATGTGGAGCATCTGAAACTTCTATACATTACTTGCAGGAATAAAATGGTGGAGCCACTCTTCAAAACAGTTTGGCAGTTTTTTGTAAAGCTAAACATATATACTCACCATATGACCCAGTGATACCACACCTAGGTATTTATCCAAGCTAAATGAAATCTTATCTTTACACAAAACTTTGCACGTGAATGTTTATAGTGGCTATATTAGTAATCATCAAAGACAGGAATTAATCCAAATTGAGGTACATTTAGACAATGAAATACTACTCAGCAGTAAAAGGAATGCTTTACTGATATACACAACAATGTAGATGGATCTCGGTCACATTTTTCCATGTGAAGGAAACTAGACCCAAAACGTTATATACTGAGCAGCTCCATGTATTTAACATTTTGGAAAAGGCAAAGCTGTAGGGATGGAAAACAGATCAGTGGTTGCCAGGGGCTGAGGGTATAAGGAGAGGTTCATTACAAAAGGGCAGGCAGGAATTTGTGGGGATTATTGAACTGTTCTGTATTTTGACTGTGGTAGTAGTGATATGGCTGTATGGGTTTGTCAAAACTCACAGAGGGGTAAAAGGGCGAATTTTACTGTATGTAAATTATACCTTATCATAAAAATGAAAAGAAATGTCAGTGGCAGAAACTTTTTTCTGAATAATTTATGCTTTCAAAGCCCAGGTGCAATAATCGTTTACCTTCCCTGTTCTGAATATAAGCAACACCAGCATGTATGGTTGCATGCCTGTTTAAGAAGAAACGCAGGAAAAATTATAGATTTAAATCGCCCTAACTGTTGTCTAAAAGTAGAGGTCATTAAAAGCTATTTGACTAATAGCAGCTTGAAAAAAACCTAGATTCATGCTAGAGTATTACATTGCTCAGTGACTAGATTTCAGATAAAGTGACTTATTGCATTCGTGAGGTACATATGTTTTACTAGTCTACCCATAAATTACCTTTAGGTTCAGAGCTATAGTAATAGGTTTTCATTTTAGAATAGTTTCCCCCGTTTAAAATTCCCTGATTTTCCAGTCTGATCCTGTGTTTATTTTTACCTTATTCATTCGTGGAAATAATTTCAGTTGGTCTTATTCTGTGGGAAACTACTACCATCGAGAAGTACCTAAAATTCTGCTAGTAACTATTTTGAATGATTTCTGAGAGAACAAAAAGGAATGTGGAGGTCTTTCTTGGCGCATTTTTAGTTCATGGGGAAAGGTCAATAATTCAAGAAAAATCCTATTTTACATCTCCTTTAGGGGTCACAGAGGGCCAGTCTTACATAGTGAACACGTCTCACTCCATGTTATAACAAGGAACAAAAATTTTTACATATTGAAGTGATTTTTAACATTTGAGGTTGGATCATTTATACACATATACATGATTTATATAATAAAATGGAAATAGTTTGCCTTTTGAATGATACAGTTTCATTCTTCATTTCCCTTTCCTGTAAAATTTCTACCAACATATTTGCCCAATAACATTTACTCATTTGAAGGAGGATGTGTGTTTTTGAAACGACGTTGACAAACCAGTGCTGTATGCTGGACCAGTAGAGCAGTAATTCAGTTATCTCCGCCGGGCTATCGAACGCCCACGGTGGCTCTTTTGTCATGAGTCCTGTTTCCTTCAGTAGTTTCTACAACCCAGCCTGCACTGTGCCCTGACACATACTTATTCATAGACATTTAAAGTAATTTCCTTTACATAGATCTTGATTAGTTATCAGAAATCAATATTTTGAAGACCTTTTCTTCACGGATTACTATCATTTCAAAATCAAAATATTTTGCAATTGCCAAAAGCTCTCAGGAATATTCTGTGCATGAGCTGACAGGAAACTGTAATCAAATTGTCAAGCAATTGCTCCGACTGTGCAAAGCGAGAATGTTAGATTACATGTGTCAGCACGGGAAGATAACGGCTGCGCGGTGAACTGCGTGCTGAAGGCTTGATAAAAGCAGGGAAGTTCATCGCTGCAAGCCGCAACCTATTGCAGACGCTAGTGCCACCTCAGCACTCCTGCCTTTGCATTAGGAAGCCTTTGTAATCAGTAAAGTGTCTCAGTTTAACCATTTGGAAAGCCTTCTGAAAATTCCTGGCAAAACGTCTGCTGTCAATTAACTTGTACTCATCTGCAAGCCAGGGTTAAACAGCTAGTAGTTTTGAATGGGTAATATGGGTTCGTCTCTCTCAGATTGGGTCTAATGACATTAATATTTTCATTTCAAAGAATGGCTATTATAGTCAGAGAGCAAATGCCCTTCTGCTAAAATGGATAAATTCTTTATGTGGTAGCCTGTTTTCTTGGGTATTGAAAGATTTATTGCCAATCTCTTCTCTGGTTTTCCCCCTGGTTGCTGGAAGACTCTTAAGGTTCTCCAATACGTCCCCCTCCTTCCACGGCAGTTGGCAGGGCTCCTAGGGGTATCCATTATTCAGTGCCTCGGTGCGCTGTTGCCATCTCCACGGCCTAATCACTCGGCATCTGCTGCGCCTCCTCCCCAGAGGCAGGAAATGTCTGTGGAGTTTGAGGTCAGTGTGTGCTGGCTTCTTCGTTCTTGTATCCATCTTGGCAGTCAGATATTTTGAGGTGCTGTATTTATTATTCAGTTGCGAAACCAGTGTGATTTTTGTGATTGATGTTGTGGTATGCTTGGTGTTTACTAAATAAATACATATTTTATGGTGTGCATTATTTATTAAGTTAAAAATTATTGTACTCAAGTGTATCTTTTGGTAATTCCTATGTTATTTCTTTTTAAAAAAAAAAACCTTTTTTCCCCCCGGTTTGCTTTATAAGTCTATTCCTCCACATTGGATTCAATATTCTGAATACCTAGATATTTTCTGGGATGTTTGGCACTTTGGAAAGCAACATGAACTCTTCTGGTCCTTTGGCTACCACTTTATAATTGCTATTTTAAAACTCTGAAAGGGACCTTAGCCACCAGAGAAATGATGCAGCTCCCTGGAGCATTAAACTTCCTCTCATGGAGTGGTTAGGCTCTGTGAGGTAAAAATTCTTGAAAGCACACATCTGCCGATCTTAGAGCAGATTTGAATTGGGACATGCACCGTGAGTGATCTCAGCACCTGCGGAGGAAGTAGACTCGGGGAGCTCCCGGGGCTTATGTTTGGGTGCATTGGCTCCAGCCATCCCCTCACTCCCACCCCTATCCCCTCCTGCTCCACTCAACACTCCTGTAGCCTTGAGGCAACACAGGTAGCTTTGGGGAGTAGGTGATAAAGTTCTCTGTACAGCAAATAACCTGGCACATGATATGTGTCCAACACAGGCTCATGAGTTTTCAAATACTTACAGCATGAAAGAGGCTGTATCTTACTTCCTCACACACAAATGTTTTTTAGGGAAGAAAAAATGCATTATTAAGTAATTATTAGGTAAGAAGTAGCCTGTGATGTTACTAGGGAACAGCAAATGAACTGAAGAGTTAAAACTGCAATTTTATCCTTGTTTTTCTAGCCTCCTTCAAAGCATCTCATATAGTAAAACATATTGGGGCTTCTTAAGATGGGTCACAAGAAATCCTTGGTCAACTGTGGTAGGAGTCTCAGGTCATTGGCTGATCCAATCCTAATATTTGTGATTTCTACCTAGGGCCAGAGAACAAACAGAAGCCCCTGGCCAGCATCCAAGGTCCTCTGATGCAGAAGTGTGTAGAAGGGGCCCCAGTTGTTGGCTAGGTCAGTGGGCAGCACAGAAAATCAACAGCAACATTTATTATCTGTTGCCTTGCATTGTCTGCCTTGTGTATTCTGAGTATTTTGTCTTTACCTACCCAGTGTCCAAGGTGTTCAAGGCAGCATCCACAGTGCTCCTTCCATCATCACAATGCTTGCCATAGGGCTGGGGACACAACAATAATAATGATGTAATAATTTTAATATTTTATAACTATGTAATGATTTAGATTTTATAAAACTTTGGATCTCAAGACTGTGAGATAAATATTATATATAGATACAGAGCAACACTATTTAAGGAAAAATGATGCATGACTTAGAAAATGCACCATGCAATTTAAATCCATTGTTTTTAATGAAGTCCTACCGAACCCTCTCCTTTCTCAATTAGGCTCGGTATCACCTTCCTCTGGGTTTAGCGGCCATTAATCTCTATCCCCTCTTTGTTCCCTTAACAATTTTTCATATGTCTATTTTTAGCAATTCCCGCATTTTATTCATATTATTTTTATTTGTGTGTGTATCTTAGCTCCCCTTTGGGTATGTGAAATGTTGGGGCAGAAAGCAAGTCTCACCCACCTTTGCATCATCCTGTACGTTGCATAACGACTCATTCCTTGTAGGCACTCAGTCAATGTTTGTTTGAATTGAATTCTGGGAAACACATAATGCAACATCTCTTCATTAAATGCACTTTAGGGCAACGAGAAGTATTGCACAAATAAACTGTCTTTTATACTCTGTAGACCCTAAGACCATATCTTCAAAAATACAATATTGTGCAGCCATGGATACTGTCATATAAATAACACTTTTGCTAAAATACAATTTTAAATTTGGAAACTGGCTTATGTAATTATACATCAGATATCCATACCTTTGCTGATTAAGGCTCAAGCCAGATTTATTTGATGGAATAGCTGATTAATATAAAAATAATACTTTTTAAAAATTATAAATTGAAGAGTGGTAAAAGTTTACCCTCTCAAAATGTGGTTTAAGAAGTTAAGTATTAGGATATTGCTCACAATGACCCTATCAGTTTTCAATAGAGCATTTGTTTTTTAGAGAAAGTTATTTATAATTAAGGAAGGCAGGGGGGTAACAGATATGAAACTGCAAGTATGGATGAATTTGCCAATGCAGTTATGCAATGTGAACAACTCTTAACTTCAACAATGAAGTAGATTGCCTGTCCCTTACGAAAAGCCTGTTTAACATCACAATATGAAATTCCCTTCTACCTTTCCACTCACTCGTTATATTGTTTAATTTATTATTTAGCATATTTTGACATTACCTTCCAGATGATGACCGAATAGTGCTTAGCTTTTTCTGTATCACCTGTACTAGCCGATACTCAAAAAATCATGTAATAAGTTCTTATAACTACCATCAGAGGAATTATAGGTTAGAGACGGGGATGCAAATGTTTATGGGAACCCTAAGTACTGACTTATCATTCATGTTAAATGATTCATACCCCAGGGGTGTCGTTAAGTTTTGGGAACTGCAGCTTCTTGTATTTTCTTTTCCCTGAACATTACATTATACTTCTCAATCATTCCGATGCTTTTCTTCTTTTTGCCAAATGGGGCCACATCCCTCCTGAAGCTGTGAACCTTCTGAGAGGTACCATACAGGTGTTCTTTTTCTTGGGTAAAAAGCAAAACATACTCAACAATTAAAAACACAAAACTGCCTCCATAAACTGGGAAATAACACTGAGTAGCCACGTCGTTAATTTTGCTTTTAAATTGCACTCGTACAATATATACCAGATGATATGTAACAATGATTACCTAGTTATGGAAACATTTCTTGATTTGTTTTTGTTCTTTGGAAATTCTGGTCAAAGTTTGCTATCAAATATGCTGACTACAAAAGTTGTTGAATTTGGACATCTGTTTTCATTGTAATTCTTAAATATCCTACCACTTTGCCCTGTGCCTTCCAACCACAAATCCAACGACCATTCTCAGATCTATCCTCTGTGACCCCTTAGCACAGTATTATTTTGGAGCTTGGACTATTTTTTCTTTTCTTTAAAGCCAAGCTCTTTCTTGCCTCATGACCTTTAAATGACCTCTTCCCATTCTGTCTGAAATGTTCTACATTTATCCACCTTTGTTTTTTTCAGCCTGTAAAATATTCTATTTTCAAGTCCTGGTTTGAACATTACTTCTTCAAGGACTTTGTCTTGAGGAGGGGTGTTAACCAGTTAAGGGGCTGGGGGAAGTTTAACAGTAATAACACACAAATTTAATATTGACTACGAATTAGGGTGAAGAAAACAGCAAAAAGATAAAAGATATTTGAACCTTCTGGGTTGCCTGCTCTAACCTCGGGCTTCACTCTTCTCTCCCCAAATCTAAAAGCTTGGCTTCTCTTTCCGACTTTCCATTTCCTGTTGTTTCCAGTAACTGCTCTCCTCATCTCAGCTTTCTGACATTCTTCTGAGAGAAACTCAGACGCTTTGGTGTATAAATTTTGATGGAAACAGAATGGTAATGGAAGAGTCTGGAGAAGACAAGTTTACTACGGGGCTTAAAATATTTTTGTTGTTTTCTCTCTCTGAGGCAGGCTTAGATGGTGACATTGCTTATGTAATCAATATAATCTCCTATAGTTCTTGAATCTAAATGGTCTTTGCCTCCTTTTTCCGTATTAACTATTCTAGGACTCCTAGGGACTATGGATCATGGGCTCAACAGAATCCCAGAAAAGTGATGAAGAACTGATACTTTTGGGAGGCAGAACTTGGAAAGATTCCTTGAGGCAGTAGTTTATGTTTTGGGGAGAGTTGTTGGGAGTGGAGAGTGGGAAGGTGGGTGCAGGGGTGGTGGGGGACCTTCATGGAGCTCCAGTAGTAGGAGAGATGATGTAGGCACAGATTGGGTAAAGAAGTGGTGGGGTGCAAGAGAAATGTAAGGACCTGTTCAGGATTTTATAATCCGGTTGGGGACAAGGAAAGAACCAGGAGGTCACTAAATATCCAGAATCAGCATATAAAATTAAGTGCTCAAATAAGTGCTAAAGGGATTCAGGAGCAAATTAAATCAGTATGACCTGAACAAACTAAAATATGAAACTTTTGGACATGTTCCTTTTTCCCTAATCTTTTTCATGTCTTTGTCTCTGTGTTAATTAGTGGCTGTGGAACAGGTTTAGCCCCACCATCCCACAATCTCCATCAGAATTTTAATCAAAAATTTAAAAAAATAAAATAAAAGTTGAAAAATGGTGCATCCTATGCAAACACAGCTTCAAGAAAAGTTTCTTACCTTGTTTTCCTAACTGGTGTGTCATGAATACTACAAATTAGGAGTGGTGTTAATTTTTTTTATAGTGAAGGAAATTTAAATCATTTGAAAATATAAATTTATAAAGATTGGCATCATATTTGAATAATATTCAAATGCTAGCTCTGTTAAGTTGCTGAATGGAATATGGTTTTGGATTTTAAGACTTTCTATGTATGAAGCACCAACTGCCAAAGACCACTCTGTAGGAGCCACACCACCATGTCACTTCCCTCTCACTTTCCATTGAATCACCTTCACTTTGTCTAGTTAATTCTTCAGTTGTTTTTTGTTGTTGATGTTGTTGTTGTTTTTTAAGAGCATAGATCCTGAAACTCTACCATTTGAGTTCAAACCCTGGCTTTACCACTTGCTAGTTGTTTTACCTAAGGCAATATGATATAATTTGTTTTTGACTTCAGTTTCTTATCTGTAAAACAGAGATATTAATACTGCCTAAGTCTCATAAGGCAGTTAGAAAAATGCCTGCCACACAGTTATGCTCAGTGTTATTATGAATATGATTATTATCGAGTTTACATTAATGAAACCCAACTGACCCTAAAAGATTTTTTCCAAGTATATTTTTTCTTATATGATTATTTTTCCTTTGTTTCTTCA
>NW_012141635.1:198692-200367 GCF_000956105.1 Propithecus coquereli
ATAGCCCCTCTAAGTATTTTTTATTTAGTTGATTTTTATAGACATATATTTGTCCATCTTACTAGAAAAAGTACAGATTTTTCATTAATGTAATTAATGGACACATCAATGACATACTTGATGAGAAAGACAGCAGTAATTTAGAATATTGTTAGATTTAAAAAAGTTTCATTACAGATTGAGTTGTACTTCAGCAATGGTAGTAGTGAGAATCTCTAAAGAGAAAGACTTTGAAGAACTGTATTTGTTCTATAAAATATCAAAAGAACCTACAGGGGATGAAATATTTAAATTGATAAATGAATACTTTGATACAAACCAGATATTACAGAAACCCTACATAAATTTGTATGCCTTGATAGTGAGGGAACCACGATAGAAAGTTACAAAGGCTTTTGGATACAGTTCATATTATAAACCTTAAGATTCTAGAAATATATTATTTTCTTTGCAGAGAGGCTTTCAGATGCAGACATTTGCTGTAGATCAGAATTCCACATTAAAATGATGTTATTAAAATGGTACATCTAATAAAATCCAAGCTGTCCTATCCTGTCTGTTTTTAGCTTTATGTGAAGAAATGAGATCAGACACCATTTTCTGCTGTTTCTTACTGAATTATGTTGCTCATCCAAAGAAAGACTTGTCAGGAGTTTGTAAGCTGTAAGAATCAAAATCATTTCTGAATGATTCTCATGTAGGATATTTTAGGAACATAGTAATTGGATTGTTAAATTTTACATTATTGAGTGCCTAAAAGAACTTATTGAAAAAACAGCAAGACTCCTATGAAGATATTAACATGTACAGAGTTTATAGATTCAAAATGAAAATTAAGTATTGAAAGCATGGAGGGAAAAATGATTCTCTAATGATATTTAGTTGATATTACAATTTGAATCTTAATGAAGAATTATTAAAGTCCGGTAGGGCAACATCTGGCTGTATGTAAGCAAAAGCTTTACCATTATTTTGAAATGTTTGATATGAAAAAGTTATATTGGATTTGAGATCCAATCACATTATCATAATATTTCTTCAAATTTACATTGGTCAATGAATGCAAAAAAAGAACTGTTAGATTTCATGATGTGCAAGTTAAAGAAATTTAAAATGACATAAATTCTGGTAATGGTGAGAATTGAATCCATTAGTCAAAAAGCTATTAATAATCTTCTGACATTTGCTACCTTTACTTGTGTGAATAAAGTTTCTTATCAGTGGTTGAGTATAAAAAGTTGAAGAGATCATATGGTCATTTAATTTTACATAGCAAACTACCCCCAAAATTTGTGGCTTAAAGCAATAACTAAATAGTATTTTTCATAATTCTGTAGATCGACTGGATGCAGTGTGTAGTTTTGGCTTCGGAGCTCTCATATGGTGGCGTCAGATGTCAGCTGGGTCTACAGTCATTAAAGGCTTGATCTAAGATGGCTGGGAGCTAATGCTGGCTGTCCGGTTGATAACTCAATTAGAGCTGTCAACCTGCATACCTTATGTTTGGTCTGTCCTTGCAGCTTAGACTTCTACCGGGTGACAGCTTAGTTCTCAGATGAGTCATTCCCAAAATAAGGGTTTCTAGAGACCCAGGTATAAGTACTAATGCTTCTTAGACAATTTAGATTCAAAAGTTTAATTATGTTATCTCTGCTGCATTTTATTGATTAAACAA
>NW_012141635.1:211711-213118 GCF_000956105.1 Propithecus coquereli
AGGAAAGCTACTTTTAATTTCTGTGCACATTTCTCCATGATCCAGAAAGGCTTGTTTTGCCCCTACGTTAAGAGAAATTGGTGAGTTTTAAAGGAACATTCTCATCAGAGTCTAATAATATTGAGTTTAGAATTAAGTAGGTAACAATTACAGATAAGTAAAATACTATCTAATTGCAGCAAAATGTTCTTTTCCACATCTTCATCTCTTTGAAGAATCTTTTAAAAATGCCTCTTAGGAATCCTACTTAATGTTTTACTGTTTTAGTAAAGAGTTCCATTTTTGTATTAAATTAGAAGTATTAGAGTATTTTATTTAACTCCATAAAACCTACTGTGTAAAACACATGTTCAAAATCATTACTCAGTGGCAACCCTATCGGTTTCAAGCAAAATGCCCAAAATAGATTCCAGGACCTACAAATCAAAGGAAAGATTGGCAATACCGTTCCTTTTCCTTTACGGAGAATTGGACCAAGATACTTAAAAGCATTAAAAGAAAAAAATAATCAACAAAACTGACAGTAAAGACAGTGCAAAAAACCAAAAAATTAAGTCATAAAACAAGATGAGAACAAGCCAGGAGACTGTACTTCGGCCAATGAACATGCAACCAATTTCACTCTTTTCTTTTTATCTCCCACCCTTGGTTGGTTTCTTGAGGCAAATATAACATTTGGGCAGAGATTTGAAACCAGATTGTAGCAAGTATGCCACTTAAGATCCAGTGTGGAAACAGCTTTAAACTTCATCTGGCTCAAATATCATTTGAATTTGAACCAGTTATTTAAGTTTCATTTTTGTTATAATTTGTTTAACCTTAATAAAATAACCTTATTATTTTCTGTAATCCTTCTATTTTAAGATGTGCAGCCTACAACCTGGGGCTTTATTTGGTTATTTTCAATGTGGTGTTACAGTATCCTATTGTTTGTGTAGCTGGGAGAATGGAAATTTGGGTTGTAAGATTCATTAATAATTAAGATAAGAGTCATTTCATAGAATATTTGGCAATGTTCTTTCCCTGAATGATGCTTCAGAACTGCTTCACAAGCAGTGAACATAGCAGACTGATGTGATTGTTGAAAAATGAACAAAATCTACATCAAATCCTTCCAAACTAATTGTGAGTTTAGAGCATTTTTCCTGCTCCTGTGGAATTCTAATGTCTACAGTCCAGTAGATTACAAACAACAAGATTTCTTCTTAAAGAAAACACAAAAGGTAAGCAGATATTCGAGGGATTTAACCTGAATCTTTATTTGTAGAATATAAGAGAAGGAACAAAAGACATATTTGAGATTCTTTTCTCCAATAGATTTGTCACTTTAAGTTTATTTTGAGATATGAAAGTAAATTTGCTGAAGAGTACAATAGGCACAGGCTAGGGAGCTTTTTACAGACTTTC
>NW_012141635.1:217497-220169 GCF_000956105.1 Propithecus coquereli
TTTAATCTGGGAGAAAATGTTTTCTTGAATTTTACTGACCTATTTGTTCTTCCCTTTCCTCTTCTGTTTTTTCTTTTGGTTCTTTTATTAACTCCTCTACTTGGCCCCATTCAAATAGCTCCTCCCCCTATAGCTATTACACTCTTATTTTGGTCTCATAATGTCTTTTTTGGCATTTACCTCATTATATTGCAACTGTTTATATATTTATCTCCTCTTCTACTTTGTGAATACATGAAGAGCAGAAGCTAAATATGATTGACTTTTGTATATCCAGTGCTAATGTATGGCTGGGCAGAGAATAAGTGCTCAAAGATAATTTTGTGTGAAAATGTTGTAGAAAAAAATAAAAATTTTAAAAATCCTTGTGATATTTACAAACTATTTCAAGAGATGACACAAGTAAGGCGGTTTACATTTCTTTCTCTTTGTTAAAGAAATAGGGTTCTCATTTTACAATTTAAAAGAAAATTTTAAAAACATTTATGCTATTTCTTTGTTATATGGCTATCTGGAAAGAAAAAAGAAAGATTTAAGAAAGATTAAAGAAAGAGATAGAAAAAAATGTGATTAAAATATCAGGAGGCAGAGATGAGGAGAAGGACCAAGTATCATGTTCACACTAGGGAGAATTTCAGTTTTATACTTAATCAAGCTATTGAATTATGCCAGTACACAAGTCTGCAGAACTCTGGGGAGTAACATATTACCAGTAAACAAATAACTGTACATCTCAATAGTAAAGACTCTTTGTAAGTGGGAATTTTCATGTCTTTGATACCATTTAAACAGGAGTTGAATGACTACCAGTAATATAATGGAAGACTTGGTCTAGATTAATAGTTTTCAAACTTTGCTTTTTACTGGAGTTCCTCAGTGTTCCTCAGAATTCATGGGGCAGGGGGAGCAGACAAAGTTTTCATCTTCCCCTTCAGTTAGAATAGTTCTGCTTTTATTAGTTTTATATATTGAGGTTTCACGTAAAGAAGTGAAAAGTGTTCCACTGACTTAACAACATTTGAAAACTGTTACTCTATATTTCATTGCTTCTCAAACTTGCCTGTGCATCAGAATCCCCTGGGGAGGTTCATAAAGGTACTAATTTCTGGGTATTTTTCCATACCTGCTAAATCCAACTCTATGGGGCTGGGTTGTAATATCTGTATTTTTACCAAGCTCCCAGGCACATTTTATTCATCTGGCTTTTAGAAGTAATGTCCTCTAGGGATTTTTACAAATTTTAAGGTTTTATAATTCTTGTTAAGTTCACTTAAATTTATAACTAGAAAAAAATTCACAATCACAGACAGCATCTACTTCGATACTTGTGGATTATCAGGAGGACTGGATTGAAGCATTAAAATAGTTAAATAGGTACCTACGTTACTGTAGCCCAAACTTAGTTTATGAGATACAAAAATACGGTGGGTGAAAACAAAATATTGACTGCTTGAGTAAATGTAGAAATGACTAAACAATAAGCAATCATTATATATAGGTGTGTGAGGTGGATAATAAGGACACACCTGGAAAACCCAGAGACCCACCCACCACCTGAGGCAATAGAGTACCTCTCCAGAGGAAGGAGAGATAGTTATAGGACCCAAAACAACATTGCAGGCTGCCCCTCCCAGAAAATGCCATCTCCTGACAGGGAGGTCAAATAGTATGCTCTTTTACTGCATTTACTGACTTATCACACAGGATATGGTCAAATCCACTCAGGAGCACCACCTACTAGCTCAGAGACTAAACCAAACATGTCATTATCTAAACGAATATCCAAAGGTAAGAAGCAACAGCTGATCCACATGGGAAAAAATCAATGAAGAAACTCTGGACGTATGAAGAATCAAACTGAAACAACACTCCCAAAGGGGAACACTAGCTCTCTAGCAATGGATATCAACCAAATTCAGAATGCTAAAATGACAGAAGAATTTCAAACATGGATTTTAAGAAAACTCAATGATATGCAAGAGGAAATGGATACTCAACACAAAGAAACCACACACACACACACACACATACACACAAAATCCAAGAATTGGAAGAAAGATTCACTAAAGAAATTGAAACGTTAAAGAAAAATGAAACAGAACATCTGGAAATGAATAATTTATTCAAGGAATTATAGAACACAGTGGAAAGCCTCAAGAATAGGGTAGATCAAACAGAGGAAAGAATCTCAGGGATTCAATTATACAAGTCAGTCACAGAGATACAGCAGAGAAATCAGAGAAAAGAGCAAAGCCTACAAGAAATATGGGATTATGTGAAGAGGCCTAACGTGAGAATTATAGGCAACCCAGTGGGTGAAGAAGAAAATACACAAAGGTTGGAAAAACTATTTGAGGATATAATGGAGGAAATTTTCCTGGCCATGCTAGAAATCTAGATATCCAGATACAAGAAGCTCAAAGGACTCCTGGGAGATTCATTGCAAGCAGGAAGACACCACAACACATAGTCATCAGACAGGCCAAAATAAACATGAAAAAGGGGCCCTCCTACAAGCTGTAAGGTGAAAGAAGCAGGTAACCTTCAGAGGAAAACCTATCAGAGTAACTTCAGACTTCTAAACTGAGAGCTTACAAGCTAGAGGAGACTTGGGGGCATTCTCACTCTTTGCAAACAGAATATTGCCCAGCTAGAATCTTGTACCCTGAAAA
>NW_012141635.1:223599-225603 GCF_000956105.1 Propithecus coquereli
GAAAATATTTGCATGCTGCACATCTGATAAAGGGCTGATAACTAAAATCTACAACAACTCAGGAATATCAGCAAGAAAAATATCAAACAATCCCATTAAAAAATGGGCAAAGGACATGAACAGAAACTTTTCAGAAGAAGACTAATGGTGAACAAACATATGAAAAAATGCTCAACATCTCTAATCATCAGGCAAATGCAAATCAAAACCACAATGAGATATTACTTAATGCCAGTGAGAATGGTTTTTATCAAAAAGTCCCCAAACAATAAATGTTGGCGTGGATGCGGAGAGAGAGGAACACCCATACACTGCTGGTGGCACTGAAAACTAGTACAACCTTTGAAGAAAGTAATATGGAGATACCTGAAAGAACTAAAAGTAGAACTACCATCTGATCTAGCAATACTGGGCATCTATCCAAAGGAAAAAAAGACATTCTGTAAAACAGACATCTGCACTCAAATGTTTATAGCAGACCAATTCACAAGTGCAAAGATGTGGAAACAACCCAAGTGCCCATCAATCCATGAGTGGATTAATAAAATGTGGTATATTTATGCTATGGAGTTCTACTCAGCCACAAAAAACAATGGTGATTTAACACCTCTTGTATTATCCTGGATGGAGCTGGAGCCCATTATACTAAGTGAAGTATCACAAGAATGGAAAAACAAGCACCATATGTACTCACCATCAAATTAGTGTTAACTTATCAACACTTATGTTTCACATATGGTAGTAACATTCATCAGGTGTTGGGCAGGTGGACGGGGGAGGAGGGGATGTGTATATTCACACCTAATGGATGTGGTGCACACTATCCGGGTGATGAACATGCTTGAAGCTCTGACTCGGGTTGGGCAAAGGCAATATATGTTACCCAAACATTTGTACCATAATATGCTGAAATAAAATAAAGCAAATCTGAGAAGTGGTGGATTATGTATGTAGTGTGCATATCAGTGTCTGTACAAGGCATGTATGAATATGTCCCATCATTCATTCATTTATGCCACAGTATTTACTGAGTTCCTCCTTCATGCACAGTCCTATTATGATATGGTACACTGTAGGGAAGATAGAGAAGGTCCTTGCTCTTATACTTACATTGTATTTGAAAAGGGGAAAATAAAAACAAGTAAAGATAGGATCAAGATGGCTGAGTAGACACAGGTAGTATGTTCCTCCTCCGTGGAGAAGAACCAGAATAATTAGCAGATTCTCACATTTCAAACAGATCATCTGGGAGAGCATGCTAGGATTCACCAGGGAAACTATAGGAAGCACCAAAAGTGGGTAAGGAGAGGGTTCTGGGCAACTTGCCCAGATGGGGACTGGCTAACAGCTGGGAGAAGCTCTGGACATGAGGAAACAGCAAGAGAGAAGCCCTCAGGATTCTACTCATGGAGAAGAGCCTTTATGATATTGGCTACAAGAAAACTCCCTTACCCACTCAGGTCTGAGGCCTAACATAGGGAACTGCCTGGAGAGTCAACAGAGATGTTGTTTCGGAAAGGAAACTCACACAGAATTCCACAGGCATCTATCTGGGCCTAGAGTAGCTTCAGCCGGGTCCCATTCTGAGAGCCTAGATACCCGGAACTATGAAACCATCTACAACTACTGCAAGGCCCCAAGTAGAGACAGAGGAGCCCAAGTGCTCCCACGCACCCCTGGGAAGGTCCCCAGTGCCCTGCTATGGGTTGCTGTTGAGACGGACATGAATGGACAACATTTTCCAGTTTCTCACTCATGCTGCCTGCCTGGGTGGAGCCCTGGCCTTTCCCACTGCAGATCCAAGGCACCGTCTTGAGAGTTTGACACTGAACTTTGCCCCACCCTCCGGCTGAGTTTGGTCTTGAAGCAGCCACAGCCCTCACCTGTCAAGGGAGGAGCAGGGAAACCAAGCTTTCCAGCATGCATCTGGGACAGTGCCCACCTTCCCACAGCCAAATGCAATGGGACCAAGTCTAGAGAGAATAGTACTCCCCACAGCTTTCT
>NW_012141635.1:226916-228402 GCF_000956105.1 Propithecus coquereli
ACAGGCATTTTCAAATGAAGTTATACAAATGGCCAACAAAAGTTATGAAAAATGCTCAACATCACTAATCATCAGGAAAATGCACATTAAAACCACAATAAAATATCACCTTACTCCAATTAGAATGGCCATTATTAAAAAGTCAAAAAACAATAGATGTTGGCTGGGATGCGGTGAAAAGGGAACACTTACACACTGTTGATGGAAATGTAAATTAGTATAACCTCTATGGAGATCAGTATGGAGATTTCTCAAGAACTAAAAGTAAATCCACCACTTGACCATGTAATCCCACTACTGGGTATCTACCGAGATGAAAAAGAATCATTATATCAAAACAATACCCCTACTCATATGTTTGTCACAGCACAATTCACAATCACAAAGATATGGAATAAACCCAAGTGCCCAGCAGCCAATGAGTGGATTAAGAAAATGTGATATATATGGCGTACTACTCAGCAATAAGAAAGAATGAAATAATGGCTATTGCAGCTACTTGGATGGAACTGGAAGCCTTTATCCTAAGAGAAGTGACACAGGAAAAGAACAACAAATGCCACATGTTCTTACTTATAAGTAGGAGCTAAACCATGACTACACAAGGGCACACAGAGTGGTATAGTGGACATTAGAGACTAAAAAGGGGGGCAGGTGGGAGCGGGTGAGGAATGAAAAATTACCTATGGGGTACAACGTACACTAGTCAGGTGTTGGGTACGCCAAAATCCCATACTCCACCACTATATATGGAATTCAACTTCTACCTCCCTAAACCTATTAAAATAAAATTTAAAGAGTACTTGAATGCTTCCAAAAATGAAAAAAAAAGGTAAAATGCTAAGTAGGATAATTTAAGATGTGTAAGAGCTATGAAAAAAAAGCTGGCAATGATATAAAGCATGTCTGGGATACTGATGGTATATAGATTAGGATGACCAGAGAAGGATGTTTTGAGGAAGTATCATTTGAACTGAGAACTGGAAAATATAAAGGAGAGTCATGTGATCATGTAAGAAAGAACATTCCATGCAGAGGAAACAGCAATGCAAAAGCCCCTTGCTCTTCATGGTTTAGTCCCTGTCTTGCCTCAGCTCTCCTGAAGTGCATAGCTCTGGTCACTCAGACCCAGAATCCTCAGGACTTGACCTCTTTCTCACTTATTGCATCTTTGGTACCAGAATGTCACTATCCACTTATATCAATAGGTATGATACTCTCATTTGGATTTCGTTCTTTCTGTATTCAAAACTAGAGCCTCCTTGTTTAAATTATATTTGCATTTTTCTAGCCAGACAATACTTTCATGGATTTCTAAGAATGGGCATCTTTTTAAAATTTCCATAGACAGTTGACCTAAAGATGTGCACAGTAAGTAATTTTCACATTTAATTGTGGTATCTTTTCAGATCTGGAGTATAGATATACAAGGCTATATAGAAAAAGCCCTTTAACATTGGAGTAATTCATTTGATTCTAATAGTCC
>NW_012141635.1:240185-242782 GCF_000956105.1 Propithecus coquereli
GTGAAAGTAGTGGCATTTATATTATGAAAAAAAGAATAAAACAGGAAGGAAATTTAAAGTAAGTTAAAGCTCTGGCTGAGAGAAATATGGAGAAGAAAAATTTATGTGCAAAACTTGGTAATTTGTCTGGGGAAATTGGTTTGAGGCCAGAAAGAGTTCTGATGAGAATATTACTGAAAGCCGTTACTCAGCTCTCTGATTTGGTTGGGGGCTTATTCCTTCCAGAATAAATGGTCACATTGTTCACTAACTTGCAGACCCAGTGACAGCGCAAAGCAAGCTACATAATCTGTGAATTTAGCTGTCAAATTCAAATAACACTCCGATACCTACTTAGAAAATCAGGAGAGATTTTCCTCATCACAGACATTCTGTCTCGTCTTAACATTGAAGGAAATCCATGCTGTCGTTTGTTGGCAGCACTTTGTTGACATGTAAATGTGACCACAGTATCATACTCACAGGGACAATCATCGTCGACTTTCCTACCCCGTCAGATGAGTTCATATGCGGGATGTTTGATTTATCAACGTGAATGTCGGCTTTGCTTCTGAGCATCTGTTAAGTGCTTCCCCGTCTGGTCCTCACCGCCTTTTCTGTCACAATCACCTCGACTCTGCGATGGTTGCAGCAGCCACCCGACTGGTCTACATTCCATCTATTCTGGCACCCCCACCAAATGCGTCTTCACACTGCAGCCAGAATGACATTTCAAAAACGCAAACCTGATTGAGCTACTTTCTGCTTATTAGCTTCAGAACTACGAAAAAATTTTTCTATGGCCTTGATTGGTCTGACTCCTGTCTAGACCTCTTTAGCCTCATCATGAATGGGGGCCCCAATAACATTTTTAGAAAATGTATCTGATGGATTTTATTTTTAAGAGCAATTTTATGTTTACAGCAATAATGAGAGAAAGATACAGATTTCGTGTTTGCCCCCTGCCCTGACACATGCAAAGTCTCCCCCATGTTGGTGACCTGCACTGACTCATCATTGTCGCCCAACATCATAGTTTGAATTAGGGTTCGTTCGTGGTGTTGCACACCCTCTGGATTTGTGCAAATACATAACGACATGTATCCAGCGTTGCAGGATCGTGCCGGGTAGTTTCACTGCCCTACAACTCCTCTGCGCTGTGCCTAAGCTCTCCCCTCCTCTCAGACCCTGTCAACCGCTGATCATTTTACTGCCCCCACAGCTTCGCCTTTTCCATGACGTTGTATAGTTGGAATCATACACTGTGCAGCCCTCTCAGATTGGCTTCTTTCACTTAGCAATATGCATTTAAAGTTTCCTTCATGCCTTTTCATGGCTAGATAGCTTTTTCGGTGCTGAATAATATTCCATTATCTGGATGTACCACAGTTTACTTATCCATTCACCTACTGAAGGCAATTTTGGTTACTTTCAAGTTTTGGCAATTATGTATAAAGCTGCCACAAGTACAACTTTTTGTGTAGGCATACTTTTTCAACTCCTTTGAGGATATGCCAAGTCGTGTAATTGCTAGATTGTATGGTAAGAATTTGTTTAATTTTGTGAGAAACTGTAGAACTACTTTCCAAATTGGATGTACCATTTGCGTACGCACAAGCAAAGCATGAGGGCTCTTATTGCTCCAAATCCTTGCCAGCGTTGGGTGTTCTCAGTGTTTGAGATGTGGGTCATTCTAATAGATGTAAATTAATATCTTATTGTTGTTTTAATTTGCATTTCTCTGATGACATATGATGTGGGACACTTTTTCCTATGCTTATTTGCTATCTCTATATCTTCTTAGGTGATGTGTCTGTTAAAGTCTTTGGCCCATTTATTAATTGGGTTTTTTATTTTCTTCCTGCTGGGTTTTAAGAGTTCTTTGCACATGTTTAATAACAGGCCTTTATCAGGTGTATCTTTTGCAAATATTGTCTCCAAGTCTGTGGCTTGTCTTTTTATTTTCTTGGCAGTGTCTCTTGCAGAGAGGAAATTTTCAATTCTAATAAAACCCAGCCTATTCATTCTTTCTTTCACGGCACTGGTATCGCCTTTGGCATTATATCTAAAATGTCATCATCAAACCCAATGTCATCTAGATTTCTGCTATTGTTATCTTCTTGGAGTTTTATAGCTTTGAATTTTATATTAAGATCTATGACTCATTTTGAGTTTATTCTTGTAAAAAGTATAAGGTCTGTATCTAAATTCATTTTTTTTTCTTTTGCATGTGGATGCCCAATTGTTCTAGCACTGTGTGTTGAAAGGACTATCTTTTATCATTGTATTCCCTTTACCCATTAGTCAAAAATCAATTGACTATATTTATTTGGGTCTATTCCTGGGCTCTCTCTTCTGTTCCATACATCAATTCACCTATTCTTTCTCCAGTATCACACTATGTTGATTACTGTAGCTCTATAGTAAGTCTTAAGGTCCAGTTCTATCAGTCCTCCAACTTTTTTCTTCTTCTTCAATATTTTTTTGGCTATTCTGGGTCTTTTTCCTCCCCATATTAACTTAAGGGTTGTTTGTCAATATCCACAAAATAACTTATTAGGATTTTGATTGGTACTGCATTGAATCTATACATCAAGCTAGGAAGAACTGATATTTTG
>NW_012141635.1:242893-245161 GCF_000956105.1 Propithecus coquereli
GGCGACGGTGGCTAAGAGCCTCTGTCCTTCTCCGTCTCCTGCGTGGCCAACGTCGCCGCATCAGAGGTAGAAGGTCCAGTGGAGGCACCCGAGATCCTGGGTGACGGCGATGCTCCCAGCAAGGAGGAGCGTGTATCCTCGAATCGTCCACTTTTATTTCTCTTACAACAGTAAGAAGTAAGACTTTTTTTGTGGTACAGCTCTGCGATTTGGGGCTTTTTTTTTTTTTTTGGCACAGCAGTTAGCTTACGCTGATTAGTGCTGGACCTGACATATTAACTTGTCAATCCTCCTTACAGCCGTAATGTGGACGAGAAAAACGAGACCACAAAGCTTAAGAAACTTGCCACGGCCACACAGCCAGCAGCCACTCGGGCCAAGGCTCCGAGCGGGCCGCCCGGCTCCAGGTCCAGTCTCCGCCGAGCAGCGCCCGCGCATCCAGCTCCCACAGCGGCCCTGAGGGTCCTCCCCGCGCCGACGCCAGTGACGAGGTCTGGGCTTGGGAGGGGACGACATTGCTGCGCTCAGAGCTATCAGCGGAGACTGAGCTTGCGAGACGCCGAAGCTCTTTTTAAAATGCCATGTTTTTGCAGCACAGGCGCAACGTAGACACAGACCCTGCAGTCCCGCAGCGCAGAGGAGCCTCGGGAGCAGGAGCGCAGGGAACGCACTTTCCGTTCACCCGCGGCGGAATGAGGCCCCGGCGCGGCCCGGGATGTGGGAGGGTTTTGCGGAGGCCGCAGCGCGGGCTTGTGCTTTGCCCGCGATCCCCGCAGTGCCTTCAGCACGTGGAGCTCCGTGGCAAGGACCCACTGGAAGGTCGGCGCTGAAGATTCCAGAAACCCTGCGCCGCAGGGCCGCGCGGGAAGCGACAATCCGCGGAACCGAGCGCGGCAGGTCAGCCGAGCCAACGATCAAGACCCTAAGCGCCATCATCCGTGGTCACGGTCGGGAGCCGGCCGCCGGGGAGGCTCCGTGGCCGCTGTCGGACCCCTGTGCTAGTTAGCGGGGCTGAGAGTCTAGCTGTGAGCCGGCATGTTGCTGAGAGCAAGGGAAACAGCCTCGAAGAGAAGCGACGAGGAGGAACAGATGTGAGTGTTTTACGGCCTCACAGGCCACCTCCTCGCCCTGCCTCCGTCTGGAGACTCGGTGTCCCGAGACACGTCCGCTCTCCTCAAGAGGCCGCCTGACCTTGACCAGACGCCCCACTGTTGAACGCATTCATTATGTCTGAGGTCGCTTCCATGTTTCAGGTCCTCATCTCGCTGCCTGGGGATAGTGTATAAAAAGCCCATCATCGAAACATCATGCCTTCAGCTCCACGGGTCTCTTGCATCCTCTTCAGGGTTTCAAAAACACAGACAAAATACAAGTCACATTTTACATCCAGTGTGGGAGAATTTTTTTCTTTGCTTTACAGTATGTGCCAAATTTGAGTCCTGCAACAATTCGTATTGTACAAAGTGAAAGGAAGCTTTTCAGCCTGTTCTTTTTTTCTTCCTTCCATATGGCTGATTGATTCATCTCATACTACAAACTCTTTTTCTCCCGAAAATGTGATCTCTGGTGCTTTAAATGAATATATTACCGCTTAAATGGTGCAGCATGGCATAGTGTTTCCATTTCAAAGAACAGGTGACGGATTTGGGCACAGCTGAGATTAAAATACAGCTCTCATTGCTTATTAGCCATGAAACACTGAGCAAGTCACTTAACTTCTCTGGGCCTCCATTTCCTTAACTGAAAAATCAAGGTGACTCTGGGGCTGCAAATTCCTTCTCTTACCTAAGATTCTTCATATCCCTTAATTATTTTATTTACCATGTATTTATTTGACAGCACATGTTCATTGCCTGACTTCTGTGTTTCTGCCATGGTATTAAGCAGTGAATAAGACCTGCTATTGTGGAGCTTAAAGTATGCTAGGAAATATAAGTTAAATAGCCAATTATCCAGATCATCGCTTACTTACAATTGTGAATAGTGCCATGAAGGAAAAGAAAGAGTGATTAACGGGGAACAGGACCTATTACAAGGAATTGGAGAAGGCTGACCTGAGAAAATGGCATTTAAGTTAACTTCATTCATTCATTCATTCATGTATTTATTATTTTATTTGACAAGTATTTATTAAATATTGCTTTTATACTCTGAACTATGATAGGTTTTAGGGATATTGTAGAGAAAAAAGGTAGACAAAATTCTCTCAAAGAGCTTAAAAACTAAATGACTTTTTTTCTAATTCTATCCTCGGTACCAAAATACAAT
>NW_012141635.1:245211-247182 GCF_000956105.1 Propithecus coquereli
TATTGGAAGAAGGAGCCATAAATAACTAGAGAAAAAGTATTTGTGTTATTTTCTCTCTTTTGAAGACAGAGCATGGGGAATTAAAAAGACACAAGGATAAACATGAAATTACTGTTTATTTTAGGTGTGTAACAGTATGTACTGTATATTTTAATTTGAAGTTGTCAGTGAGGTAGCTCTAGCTCCACATTCAGTCATCACTCATTCGTTCATTAACAATTGTTAAACACGTAATAAGTGCTAGGAAATCTGCTAAACCCTGGAGATGTAGTGGTAAGCCATACGCACACTTTCTTCTGAGATTATAACTGAGTGGGGGAGATAGAAAATTAAACAAATATTGCAAATAAAATAAGAAATGCCATGGTAGAAAAGTATGGTTTTCTGTAATCGGGGTCAGGGTGGAGTCAAGAAAAGCTCTCAGATGAACAGCATTCAAGTTGATCCTTAAAGGGTGGGAGGAAGTGATCAGGAGAAGAGGAAGGGAGAGAGAGCATGGGCAGAGCTTCAAAAGTGTGAAAGTGTGGAGTCATTGCAGTAAGTGGAGGGCGGTGGTGATTGTGGTGTGTGTTTATGTACACTGCTGCAACAATTTTTGGAACTGCAAAAACAACAGTTGGTAAGAATATTAGATTCAGCAAGGACAACTTTGTCCAGAAAAAATAATGTATATGCTTGGTTTTGCTATTTTAATATTTGTCCTGTAGAACAGTAGCTTTTTTTTAACCTTGACTAAGAAATACATTTATTAATACTTCATGAGCACCTACATGCATATATGAAATAAATGTTTTATGAAACAATACCTAGCTCACTATAGTGTGAGGCATTCATATTTTCTAATCTTTCCTGTTTTATAAATAATGTTTCTTTTTATTCAGAAGAATATTTTATGCTATGTAAAATATACATAACATAAAATTGACCATTTTAACCATTTTTAAGGATATAGTTCAGTGGCATTAAGTACATTCACATTATTGAGTAACCATTGCTACCATCTCAAGAACATTATTAATTTTTCCAAACTGAAACTTTGTACTCATTCAAAAATAATTCCCGTTTCCCTATCTCCCCATTACCTGTCAACCACCATTCCACTTCCTGTCTTTGAACCTGCCTACTCTAGTACCCTACATAAGTGAAATAATATGACACTTAATCTTTTGTGACTGGTTTATTTTACTTAACATAATGTCTTCAAGGTTGATCCATGTTGTAGCATGTGTCAGAATTCCCTTCTTTTTAAGGTTTTCTCCATTTTGACAATTTAGTGTTCTAAATGTTTTACATACACAATCTCATTTAAACCTAAGGAAAACCTACATTTTTTCTTTTCCACTCTAAAGACTCAGTTTTAGACCTACTAAAATATCTGTGTCTTACTCATAGGTCAAAACTCATAGTTACAAAATCTCTGATCAATGGCATGTCCTGAAGCTAAGTCTGAGTTAAAATAAATGCAAGGCACATATTCAAGGAGAACATAAGATGGAGAAAAATAAAAATATTCAGAAAGGGACCAGTTGATACTTTAGCATACTGAGAGCTAAAAGCTGTAGGTTCTGCATTGCTTAGGATCCAGAATTACGGTAACATTATGTAGCCTAAGGACTAATGAAAGACCCTGAACCATCATATACGAGGAACCACTGAAAAAAACACTAATGCTTAGCCCAGCAAGTGTGATGGCTTTTTACATATTAAGGACTCTTTTAATCATAATTGCTCTAATTGCTATTATCACACAGCAAGGTATAAGATAGCCGACACTTGAGAGGCAGTACATGTTAGGCGCTTTTCGCAGTGCTCGTGGCAAAGACGTTGCTGTGCGCTCACCAAACCTACACGCTATTCTTCCAGGGAAAACCAGGAGCCTTCACTCTCCAGGCCTTTTATGGGTGAGCGTGGCACACGGCGATGACCGGTTCCAGCCGACACTTTGTGAGTGGAAGAGACAGCGGACAGCCC
>NW_012141635.1:254574-255220 GCF_000956105.1 Propithecus coquereli
TCTGCAGATGTCCATTATATTCAATTGATTAAAGGTGTTGTTGAGTTCAACTATGTTCTTACTGATTTTCTGCCCACTGGATCTTTGAGTTTCTGATAGAGGAGAGTTGAAGTCTTCCAACTATAACAGTGGATTCATCTATTTCTCCTTGCAGTTCTATCCATTTTTGCCTCGTGCATTTTGATGATCTGTTGTTACAAACACACACTTAACATGTCATAGATTGTTATGTCTTCCTGGAGAATTGACCTTGGAAATTATGTACTGTTTCTCTTTATCCCTGATAACTTTTCTCGCTTTTCCTAACTTTTGCTACTGTAGACACAAAGACTTCCTTTCCTCTTATGATTTGTCTGTCATTTGTGTCTCGATTGTGGGGATCACCTGGGTTAATCTGAACTCTGGGATTCAACTTGGATTCAGATTTGCTTCAGTTGTTTTCATTCCAATATGCAAGCAGAGGGAGCCAAGGCCATGAGGCACACCATTCCCATGGTCAAGGGTAGAGACTCAAGAGGGCTGCCTGGCAAAATCATTGCCTCTTAAAGCATCATTTTAGCACTGTAGCTTTCACCTACATTCTTTTACCCAAAGCAAGTCACATGGCCAGGCTTAGCATCAGTGGGGCATGGAAATGTCTCCTCCA
>NW_012141635.1:255985-260926 GCF_000956105.1 Propithecus coquereli
GGCTCTGTGACTTTGAGCAAATGCTCTCAGAAAAACTCTTAGACCTTCAATTTCCTCATCTATAAAAGGTGCAATAATAATATTTACTGTATAGGATGGTGGCAAGAAATATATTTATACTCTCATCTTTATACCACCCATTGTTTGGTCTTGCCAAACCAGCAAATTTTCCCATCTCTCCAAAATCTTTCTCTTGTGTTTGTGTTTTTCTGATAAACGTACTTATGTGCTTCCACATCTTCTATGAGGCATAATTTAAAATGTGGCACTCTGCATGGGTATAGGCCGGGCCTCCGTCCAGATACAATGTAAAAGAAGGAAAGCTTGGCACGGACCTAATTTCCCCTTGTTGGGTCCAAACCGTTGTTCCTTCATCCTCATTTTAAAGTTTATATTTCTTTGAAACAGTATAGTAAAGTATTTAAGAACAGTCATAGATAACTTTCCAAGTTTGTAATTCTATCTCTCTCATTTACTAGCTATGAGACCTAGGAAAATTTATGTGTTTTCTTTGTACCTCAGTTTCCTCATCTCTAAGCTGAGAATAATAATAGTATTTAGCTAATTGGCCATTGTGAGGATTAAAATGAGATAATACACATAAAAGTTATTGAAAGTGTTGGCAGATACTAAGTACTCTATTTTAGCTATTACTGTTGGGATACTCTTTACTTTTCTCCACATCTGTAATTAATAAGGGTTTCATTCTTATATTCAGGGTTGGCATCTTCACCCAAGTCCTGCCACTATCATGACTTATTTCAATTTTATTTGAGTGTCCATTCAAATCTCTAACTTCAGAGTTTCTTGGCCACTTAAAACTTATTTTTTTCAACTGTATATCCACAAGGATCAGACCTTGTTATATCCTGGAAAATGTTTTACCTCTTGAATTTTAAACAGAACTATCCCACATTCTGAACATAATTTTTAATCTTTCTACTTTTCTCATTGTCTTAAAACCCTTGCCTACTCATTGCACCTTGTAATGGTTAATTTTCTATGTCAACTTGGCTGGGCCACGATGCCCAGATATTTGGCTGACCTCTCTCAAACAAGAGGGAATTCTACCAGCAAGCAGTTTTGGGGCTCAGACAGCAACTCTTCACTTGGTGTCTAATGTCCAGCCTGCCAGGCTACCTACTGACAGATTATGGACTTGTCAAGTCTTCACAATCACATGAGACAACTTCTTAAAAAAATGTCTCTCTGTCTCTCTTTCACACACACACACACACACACACACACACACACACACACACACACACACACACATATACACACACACCACTATTGTTCTGTTCTGTTTCTCTGGAGAACCCTGACTAATGAATGCACATTTCTATTCCAGATTCCTTTTATTTCTCCATTTTATCCCAGTAGATCAGCCAACACCCTCCTTTTCTACTCATCTGGGAGTGTGTGCATGATCTAGCATTTCAACCTCTTGCCCTTGTGAGACACATCTGCTTGGAAAGACACAAACCCTTGTTCAGTCGGCTTTCTTGGCACCTGCTCCAGGGTTTCCAAGTACTGTGAGAAAGAAAAAAGTCACAGAGTGAGGTAGATTAGTGTCCAGCATTATTAAGGGCCCTAATGACTATTTCCCATACGAATTATTTCAGACCTTTGTGATTCTTTTCAAGTTGCCTTCCCACCACCTGCCATTAACTCATACACAATTTCTATTCTTACCCTAAGAAGAAAATAAAAGTTACCAGTGTGAAGTGTTTGACCTTCTCTATTAATTTCCTGCTTTACTGGCACCTTCACAGATTGAACACCCAGACTTGCCTGACTTCTTGCTTCTTACGCCTTGTGCAAAGAGAACCTCTCTACCTGCTTTGCATTGTTATCCTGTCTTCTCCTTAGTGACATTACTTTATATGTTAGTATATTTTCCGGTTGTCAAATACAAAAAGCCCTTCTAGTTTATTATCCTTCCTAATCTCACTGAAGCATTTGACTCTTTACATTCCTTCCTCCTTCCTGAAACCTCTCCTTTCCTATTCTTTCTTATACCTACTCTCCTGATCTCCTCGTATCTGTCTCGTGTCTTCTTTTGTGCCTTCTCATCTTCTTGAATCCCCTGAAAATGTCAAATCCCCAGAAGCAAAGATTCGGACCACTTTCTTTCCTTCTATGCACTTTCTCCCTTAAAAGTATCATCACCTTATCTGTTCAAAACTGCTTTATTCTTATGCTTAAAAACAAAAACCTGTTATTATTTTAAAGGAAGCTCTCAAAACAGCATGCATAGGAAATCATTGGCTTCTGCAGTGGATTGGCAGCTTCTGACACCCAACAGGAGAGAATGACTGCCCTCAGTCCACTGTCCACCAGACACACTGTCGGAATTTGACAGTAATTTTTAATTCCGCTGTATTTAAATCCAAGAGCTCTACATGCATGTCACTTTGTGTGTGGTGCCATGTTCCATGTGTTTCCTGGCGTCTTGCATGACTGAATGATTGGGAATGGGAAAATATGAGAGTGTAACAAATATGGAATATGACGTACCTTCAAACTTCTCAGCATTTAGAAGGAATTTAGTTATTTTCATTTTCTTCTCTCTTACCTAATTTTCTTCTTACTTAATTCACTACTGACCCATTTAGTCAACAAATCTGTATTGATTGCCTCTCAAAATATAATGGTGAATAAGAATAGACACCACTCAAGTGGCTTCCAGCTTAATGGGGGGACAGATAACTGTAACTTGAATTTTCTTAGATGCTTTTCTCTGGCAGATACAAATTGGATCACTTTAATATTTATAACATAAAGTTTGATGTAATTTTCCCCACTTTGCATAGCATACCCAGCAACTTGCAGAATCTCCTTCAAGTAGTTGAGAGTTCTCAGGGAGTGCTTTTCATATGTTCAAGAATCAACCTCTCAGCGCTGGTTTTATCTCATGTAGGGGCTCCTTTCCATTGATATAATCTTCTAGATAAGCAATTTAGAAGAGGCTCTCCTTACTATAAGAAAGTGAAATTGCACACCAGAATTTAAGTTTCAGTGTCCTCAAGGCCTGCAAAGGCTCAAGGTACCAAAATGATTTTAAATTCCCTTCAGACTCCCCATGTCAGTCATACTCTATTCTATAAAAAGATGTCTTAAATTTCTTATTTAAATAACACTCTGTCATTCTATTTATAGCAATTCTTCTCTTCAGGTGATTGGGTAGAGGGCCAGACGTTATCCTGTCTGTGATTGCTACTTTTGTGTCAACTTGGCTTGTCTATGGTGCCCAGCTGTTGGATCAAAGGCCTGTCTAGATGTTGCTGTGAATGTATTTTTTAGATGTGATTAACATTTAAATCAGTAGTTGTTGAATAAAGCACATTACCCTACATGATGTGGAGGAGCCTTATGCAATCATTGAGAAAAGACTGAGGACCAAAGTCCCACGAAGAGGAGAGGTTTCTGCCTCCAGACAGCGTTTGACTCAAAACTGCAGCATTGATTCCTGCTGGAATCCCCACCTTGCCAGACTGCCCAGCAGATTTCTGACTTGCTGGCCCCTACAATCATCTGAACTAATTTTTCTTAAATAAATCTTTCTCTTTCTTTCTCATTTTTTCTCTCTGTTCATCCTATAGATTTTGTTTCTCTGGAGAACCTGACTAATGCATAGTCCTCCCCATTTGTTAGCCCACCCCCATGGCCAATTCATAAAATCTCTTCTTTCCCACTTATTTCAAAATTCAAAATCTTCATGTGAATAGATTCTTATGTGATTGCTGCACATGTCACCAAACATGGTAGGCTGAATAATGCTCCTCTCAAAGATTTCCACACACTAATTATTAGAACCAATGAGTATGTTATTTTATATGGCAAAAGGGGCTTTGCAGGTGTGATTAAGTTTCTTGAGATGGGGGAATTATCCTGAATTATATGGGTGAATCCAGTGTAAACAGAAGGTTCTTATAAAGGGGAGGTAGGAGGATGAAAGTACAGAGGAGGTAATGTGACAATAGAAACAGAGATTGGAAAGACGTGGCCCTGAGCCACGGAATGTGGGCAGTCTCCAGAAGCTATTATAGAAGAGAAAAGGGACTCTTTCTAGAGCCTCCAGAAGGAACAGCCCTTCCAACTCCTTGATTTTAGCCCTGCAAGATTCATTTCAGACTTCTGACCTCAAGAATTGTAAGAGAATAAGTTTCTGTTGTCTTAAGCCACTAAATTTCTGGCAATTTGTTACTGTAGCAATAAGAAAAACTAATACACAAAACGTGCCTGAAATTCAGTCCTGTGCTCAAACTACTATACAAAAATGAGCAATTAAAATACAGTGTGATAGACTCCCACTTCTGGCCAACTGGTACCAGGCTTTCCTTCTTTCCATAAATAACTGGAAAAATGGACCAAATATATTAAACAACTCTTTTCAGGCATCGGACAGCTGGCATCTCAGCAATGTGATCCCTCAGAGAAGGGAAACAAATGAGGTGAGTCCTATGTTTGTACCAGCTTTCTTCATGTAGGCATTTTTTTGGACCATGGTAGAAAGAGGGGAACCTAAGCAAAGTGCAGTGGACTCTGAGTTGGAGAGACAGAGAATAGAGTTTGAGTAGGCTGAGGATGCTGAAATCTGGAATCTACATAGAAAAAGAGTCCTGGAAATATGTGTAGAGGTCTTTTGAGTTTTTTTAGCTGAATGCTAAGCTGCACATGTATAGGGTGAAACCCCATGGTAGAACAAAGAAAAACTGTAAATTATAAGCTGTACAATTCCCAGAGCTCATGTATGGCTGTGAGACATTTGAGTGTCAATCAGGCAAAGTGGAGACTGAACATACAGGACAGTTAGTAGAGACCTCAGAATGGCTGTAGGGCTAAAGTAGCCTTAGAGAAAAATTTACGTTAGACTTACCCTAACAAAGCTTGTAAAGAGATGTCTAAAGAATTAATGGGAGGCTGAGGCAGAAGGAT
>NW_012141635.1:261911-263037 GCF_000956105.1 Propithecus coquereli
ATTAACCATTTATAAATATATGATTTGCAAATATTCTCTTACATTTCATAGGTTGCCTTTTCATTCTGTTGATTTTTTTTTCCTTTGGTGCACAGAAGCTTTTTAGTGTGATGTAGTTTCACTTGTTTATTTTTGTTTTTGTAGTCTGTGCTTTTGTTGTCATATCCAAGATATAGATGCAGAGACAAATGTCAAGGAGATTTTTACCTGTTTTCTTCTAGAAGTTTTATGGTTTCAAATCTTACATTTAAGTTTTTAATCCATTTCAAGTTAATTTTTGTACATAATGTAAGACAAGGATCCAATTTCATTCTTTTGCATGTGAGTATTCAGTTTTTCCAATACCATTTATTGAAGAGACTATTCTTCTGTTGCAATCTTGGTGCTCATGTCAAAGATTAGTTGAACATATATCTATGGATTCATATCTGGGTTCTTTATTCTGCTCCATTGGTCTGTGTCTGTTTTTATGTCAGTACTATTCTGTTTTGGTTACTATGGCTTTGTAATGTAGTTTTAAATCGGGGAATTTGATGCCTCTAGCTTCATTCTTCTTGCTCAAGATTGCTGTGGGTATTCAGGGTCTTTTGTTATTCTATGTAACTTTTAGAATTTTTTTCTACTTCTGTGAAAAATATCATTAGAATTTTTATACAGAACACTTTTCCTGATAGGGAAATTTTAACAATATTATTCTTCCAATCCATGAACATGAGATACCTTTCCATTTATCTGTGCCTTCCTCAATTTCTTTCATCAAGGTCTTATAGTTTTTAGTATACAGATCTTTTGCCTTTCTGGTTAAATTTATTTCTAAGTATTTTATTCTTTTGATGCTATTTTAAATACGGTTGTTTTTATAATTTTTTGAATAGTTCTTTGTTAATATATAGAAACAAAACTGATTTTTGTATGTTGACTTTGTATCCTAAAAAATTACTAAATTTTTTATCAGTTCTAACAAGTTTTTCGTGGCATATTTAGGGATTTCTATATATAAGATCATGTCATGTGCAAACGAAGATGATTTTACTTCTTCCCTTCCAATTAAGGTACCTTTTATTTCTTTTTCTTGCCTAATTGCTCTGGCAAAAATTTCCAATATTATATTTAATAGAAATGGCAA
>NW_012141635.1:264957-272168 GCF_000956105.1 Propithecus coquereli
TGCTGACTTAGGGCTTAGTCTGCTATTCTTTTTCTAGTTCTTTGAGGTATGAAGTTGAGATCTTTTTTCTAAATGTAGGCTTTTATTGCTATAAACTTCCCTTTTGGAACTACTTTTACTCCATACCCTAAGTTTTGGTATGTTGTGTTTCCATTTTTGTTTTTTTAGAGATACTTGTTTTTGATTTCCCTTTTGATTTCTTCTTTGATCCTTTGGTTGTTCAGGAGTGTGTTGTTTAATTTCAACATTTTAGTAAATTTTACCAAATTTCTCCTGTTATTCATTTCTAGTTTTTTATCAATGTGGTCAGTAAAGGTACTTGAGATGATTTCAGTCTTCTTAAATTTGTTAAGACTTGTTTTGTGGCCTAGCATATGATCTACTCTGAAAAATGTTCTGTGTATTCTTGAAAAGAATGTGTCTTTTGCTGCTGTTGTTAGGTCTATTTGCTCTATCATGTTATTGGACTGTTTCTTTATAGATTTTCTGTCTCGATGATCTATCCATTATTGAGATTGGGGTATTGAGGTCAGCTACTCTTATTGTATTGCTATCTAGTTCTCCCTTCAGTACTGCTAATATTTGCTTTATATATTAAGGTGCTTAAATGTTCATCAAGAGGATATAATAATTAAAAATATATACGCACCCAACATTGGAAGTTAAACATTCTTTATTTAAAAAAAACCATGAAAACAATCAATAATATAAATTTTACACTGTTCAGAATTCAGTTAAAAATTGTAAGAAAAGGAGGAAAAGGTTACCTATTAAAGGAGAAAAATTAGTAAATGGACACAGATCCAGAAATGCCAGATGATTGATTTATCAGACAATGACTTTAAAATAGTGATTATAAATGTACTGAAGGATTTAAAGAAAAACATAAACATAAGTAAGCTACAAACTGAAAATATAAAAAAATGATAACTTTACATGGATATATTTTGTAGCATTGAGGTCTGGGCTTCACTTGCAGCCCCAAATATATTGAAATAATTTTAGAAAGCAAGTACAAGAAGATAACATATTGTATAATACCACTTTTATAGAATCCACCAAATAGAAAAACTAAACAAAACAATATATTCTTAAGCAACCAATATTTATGACAGAATCACATATTTTTTAAAAAGCAATGAAATAACAAACACAAAATTTAGGATAGTGGTGTCTCTTAGGAAAGAGTCACAGTTCTAAGACGGGGAGGAAGATATAAGTAGATGCCAATTGTTGGTTTTGTCCTATCTCTTGAGCTGAGTGTTCAGTTCATGAATGTTCATTGTACCCTTATGCTTTATTATAATAGTTGCATAACATATAAATCTTTTATATCTGTAAAAACATACAATATAATAAAAGTTAAAATGGATAAAGAAATAAATGATAACTTTGAAGTTGAAAATACAATGTATAAAGTATAAATTTTATTGTGCATTGTTAACAACAGATTGGAAACTGCAGAGAAAGAGATCAATGATCTTGAAGATATATTCACAGAAACTATTTAAGCTAAAACACATAGAGAAAGAAATCATATCATTGAGTTTTCTTACAATCCATGTTCGAAATTCTTCTTCTGTCATTTTAGTGTTCTGAATTTGGTTGATGTCCATTGCTAGAGAGCTGGTGTTCCCCTTTGGGGATGTGCTTTCAGTTTTATTCTTCATACTTCCAGAGTTCTTTCACTGATTCCTTCCCATCTGGATCAGCTGTTGCTTCTTACCTTTAGATTTTCATTTGGATAATGACATGCCCTATCTAGTCTCTGAGCTAGTAGGTGGTGTTCGTGGATGAGATTCAACCACATCCTGTATGATGAGTCAGTAGATGCAGTAAAAGGATGTGCAGAATGACCTCCCTGTCAGTAGGTGGCACTTACCAGGAGGAGCAAGCTGCAGTGTTGTTTTTGGGTCCTGTAACCAGCTCTCATTCCTCTGGAGAGGCACACTAGTACCTCGCATGGTGGGTGGGGCCCTGAGACTTCCAGGTGTGTCCTTATTCTCCACCCCAGTGGGGGCAGGTGGGGAAGTGAGGTTGGGCAGAGCTGGTTTGGGTGAGCCTACCCTCAAGCTCCACAAATGCTGATAGCAGGGGTCAAAGTTCTGTTCTCTGCTTCTGGACAAAGCTGCTAGGAAGGGGCTGAAATGGCCTTACTCAGATGAAAACTCTGTGTGTGGGAATGGGGCTGTCTGAGACCTGCAGTCTGGAGTAGGCCTTGCTCCTTTCCACCCTCCCCTATTCTGGGGTTTCTCCCTGGCCTCTGTCAGCAGGCAGGACATCAAGCCAGCAGATCTCCCGTGGCTGTGATGTGGGCTGGGAGATTCCCTGCTCACGATTGCAGCCTGAGCTGGAAGCACAGCCCTCCCATGGGAGGAGGGTTGCCCCTCACGCACACTGATCTGCCCATGAACGCACACACTCTTCAGTAGGCTCGTCCACAAATATACCTTCTGTGTACCTAGGCAATGCAGTTCAGACCTGGGTGTACAGGATCTGGTCTTCAGGCCTGTCCCCTGGACCCTGGAGATCAATCCCTGACCCTGTCAGCAAGAAGAGTGCTGTTCTCAAGTCACTCATGGGTGCCAAGCTGTATTAATGTCTCTCCACCTTGGGATTTGCCCCACTCTGCTGGAGTCATCAGACAAGCAGCACCTGGGAGGGCTGGTGGGTAGGGAGCTCACAGTCTGAGTACCCGTTAGTCCGCTATAGGGCCCCAAAAGGAAAGGTCACATTCCCTGCAGATGTCTCCAGGTGGTGGCTAAATTCTCTCTCTTGGCATCCGTGGGTAAGGAAGGGGAAGGGAAAAACGAAGCAATATGGCGCCTGCTGATCTGCTCAGGTCTGTGGGCTGGGAGGTGCCCTGAGGGATCTGGGAGCCTGGTGCCCTGTCTGCAAGACGCTCGTTGCTCACTGGCAGCAGCCATCTCTGGCCTGGTGTTAGCAGGTCTCTCCAACCACTCAGGAGCCCACCAGAAGTCTGAGCTGCAAGGGAGGGGAAATTTAACTGCTCCACTTACCCTTGTCGCTGGTCTCCAAGCCTCTCAGGGGCCTTTCTTCTTCCAGTTCTCCTCCACAACTTCTTCCCGTGGAGTCTTCTGTAGTTTGAGGCACCCTTCCTTCCGACCCTCATAGGGATCTATGTTTATTTGCATGTTTATTATTTTTTTTTCACTTTCTGCTAAAATCTATCTTTCTTGCAGAGACACTCTGGCTGGTAGTTTTTCTCATCTGACGTCTTGCTGAAAAAGTCAATTCTATCCTAGGCAAAGAATTTATGAAGATCCCAAAGACAATCACAGCAACAACAAAAATAAATAAATGGGACCTGATCAAGTTAAAAACTTCTGCACAGCCAAGGAAGCTATCACGAAAGCAAACAGACAACCTACAGAATGGGAGAAAATAGTCACATATTATACATCTGATAATGGGCTGATAATTGGAATTTATATAGAATTCAGGAAAATCAGCAAGAAAAAAATCAAACAACCCTATCAAAATGTGGGCAAAAGACATGAACAGAGAGCAGAAACTTTTCAAAAGAAGATAGACTAATGGCCAAAAAACATGAAAAAATGCTCAACATCTCTAATCATCAGGGAAATGCAAATCAAAAACTTATCTCCAGTGAGAATAGCCTTTATCAAAAAGTCCCAAAACAATAAATGTTGGCATGGATGCAGAGAGATAGGAACACTCATATATTACTGATGGGACTGCAAACTAGTGCAACCTCTGTGGAAAGTAATATGGAGAAACCTCAGAGAGCTACAAGTAGAATTACCATTTGATCCAGCAATCCCATTACTCGGCATCTATGCAAAAGAACAAAGACATTCTATAAAAAATACATCGGCACTAGAATGTTTATAGCAGTACAATTCACAATTGCAAAGATGTGGAAACAACCCAAGTGCCCATCAATATATGAGTGCATTAATAAAATGTGGTATATGTATACCGTGGAGTTCTACTTAGCCACAAAAAACAATGGTGATCTAGCACTTCTTTTATTATCCTGGTTAGAGTTGGACACCATTCTACTAAGTGAAGTATCACAAGAATGGAAAAACAAGCACCACATGTACTCACCATCAAATTGGTATTAACTGATCAACACTTATGTGTACATATAGTAATAGCATTCATCAGGTGTCAGACAGATGGGAGGGAATGGGCACATACACACCTAGTGGGTGTGGCGTGCACTGTCTGGGGGATGGACATGCTTGAATCTCTGACTTGGATGGGACAAAGGCAATATACATTATCTAAATATTTGTACTCCCATAATATACTGAAATAAAAAAATCAAAAATAAATAAAAATAAATTTAAAAAGATAAAGAAATCAGAAATGATATGGAAGATCTTATTTATATATAGAATAATATCAAATAGCTTAATGTATATGAAGCAAAAACTGGAAAAATTGAGATATAGACAAATAGACAAATATAGCTGTGAATTTCCATAGTCCTCTCTCAGTAATTAGTAGAACAAATACACATATTAACAGACATCAACCAGCTAGATCTGATCGGTCAAAGCAGCCACAGGTCAAGTAGAAGTGACTGAGGATTTAAAAATTATTTCTAATTAAATGACAACAAAGAACACAATATGTCAAAATTTAAGTGGTGTAACCAAGCAGTACATGGAGAGAAATTTATGCTTTTAATGCATATTTTAGATAAAAATTACCTAAAACAAATTATCTAAGCTTCTTTCATAAATGCTACCAAAAGAAAACAAATTAAACCCAAAGTAAGCAGAATGTAATAAGGAGTATAAAGAAAAATAAATAAATAATGAAAATAAGTAGAAAGTAATAAGTAGGAGTGTAGAAAGTAATAAAAGGGGAAATGGAAATTCAGTAGAAAAAATTAATTAAAACATTTACTGCCACACTGTAAAAACAAGGTTTTTTCCTTGGGGCCACAGTTTTTTTATTATGAAAATAGAATAAAAACTTTGAAAACAAAATGATCCTTTCTAATTTAATGAAAAATTTGTTACCTTTTATTGTTTTCTATGCATCAGTTATATGTAACTTGAAAAAATAGTTCTCACAGCTCCCAAAGTGAAGGGACATGAGTTACATGTGCTTCACGAGGTCCCAGGCTCAAAACTAGCGTGAGTTAAATACAACTCACACGGTAGTTAATGTGTTAAACAAAATTTTTTTCCTTGAAATTATCAATAAAATTGAAAGTAATCAAGCTACATTGAACAGCAGAGAAGAAAATGACACACATTGCCAATTTCAATAATGAAAGAAGGGATATCTCTGTAGATTCGATAGGCATTAGAAAGATAATGAGAGAATATTATGATATTATCATATGGATAATAGGCCAATAAACTGGTAATTTTAGATATAATAGATTCATTTCTTTAGAGGCACAAATTACAAAAATTGAACCAAGAAGGAAGAAAATTTTAATAGCAATAAATCTATGATAGAAATTAAATTTATCTTAAAAACTTCTCCATGGAAAAAAATCTACTCCAAGATAGCTTCACTTGTGAATTCTAGACAACCCTTTCGAAAAGGAAATAGCAGTTATTTAAAAATTCACAAAATACTGACATAAGGAATAATTCTAAACTCATTTTATGGTGCTGGCAGTAGAAAATGCATACAAAACTGTAGATGAATATGCTTTGTTAATACAAATGCAAACTCTTTTAACAAAATATTAGAAAAATCAAATCTAGCAATATATAAAAATATAACACAACATTATGAAATTATCTCTGGACTACAAAGTTAGCTTGTAGTTAAAAATTAATCTATGTATTTTATCATATTGATACAAAAAAGGAGTAAAACTATATAACAATCTCAATAGATGAAGACACAGAATTTAACAAAACTCAATACCAAATAATAACAAAAGCTCTCAAGAGTTTGGGAATAGAAACTTCTTCAAACTAAAAAAGGGCATCTACAAAAACCTTCGTCCACCCTCATATTTAGTGGTTCTAAGATTGGGAAAAAGATAAAAATCTTCTCTCTTACATTCCTTTCCAACATTGTACTGGAAATCCCAGCTAGTATAAAAAAGGAAATTAAAAGAAATAAGAGACATATAAATTGGAAATAAAGAGGTTAATGTGTCTTTATTCATAGATGAAATGATTACATATGTGAAAGAGTCTAAGAATCTACGACAAAGCTACTAGGACTAAAAAGTGAATTCAGCAAGATCACAAGATACTAAATCAATACAGAAAAATCAATTGTATTTCTCCATACTGACAGTAAACAACTAAAAATAAAATTAAAAAGTACCATGTAAACATGTCATTGTAAAATTGACATAAAACATGTACTCTGTGGAAATTAATTTAGTTAAATATATAAAAGAACTGTACACTAAAAATGACATAAAATTGCTGAGAGAAATTAAATACCTAAATAACCGAAGGGATATACCAGGCTTACTTAAAATGCACACCTCTTGTTTAATATAAAGTATGCATCAGTAAATTTGATTTAAAAATAAAAATACATACACAGTGTGATAAATGTTATATTAAGGGTAAGAACTCCTAATTTAATGTGGATGGAGGGTGTTCCAGAAATTCTCCCCAAATGTGGCAGTTGTAGTAAGAGTAGGAATAAGATAGACAAAGGGAGAAAGGTGTTTCTAATAGACGTTTAAGAACCAGTAAGTAGTTAAGTAAACTTGGGGTATAGTTTGTGAGGCCTGGATTTCGAAAGATGAGACTGGAAAAGACCAAAACGTGACAGCCCTCGTAGTATGACCTTGAGAATGAATGCTTCCTTAAATTTTGTGCCCTAGATGTTTCTCTGGTCCCATCCTTGTCCTCACCCTGCTTGTAAGCTATGCTGTGGGATTTCAGACTTTCCGTAAGAATCCTTAATTTTTTTAGTGTGCAAATAGATTAAAAGGTAAATGTTCTGCTTTGAGAGGGGGAGACGACCTGAACGGTATCCCACTTGAATTTTCCAAGGTACTCCTAGATTGGTGGTAGTATCACTGCTAGGAGAAACAGAGGAATCATAAATCTAGGAAGTCTAGAAGGAAAATAGCATCTTGACGCCTTTTTGAGGGCAGGAGAAGCCGTTTGGCTAAGTTTGTGGTTCACTCAGCAGGAAAATAATTGAATATTACCTTCTCTTGCTTTTAAAAAATAAAAGCGTCTTTTTGATGCAGATTAAGAAAACTTCTTAGGTTA
>NW_012141635.1:274514-276578 GCF_000956105.1 Propithecus coquereli
TTTTCTCTATCTAAGTCATTAAGCAACTTTAGATATTAGCCATTCGTTTTTAGCACTCTGTTGGGGGGATATCTCCATGTACCTGAGCAGTTCCAGATCCTCACTGGCAGAGTTAACGTGGAGGTAGAAAGGTGACACAGAGGTATTTGTTCACAATCACAGTCAAATTCTGGGTGTGCGACTGGATGACTTCTGGATGAGTGGGGAGGTGCTCTGATTTTATCTCTTCTGAGACATAAATAAAGGACCATTATGATAGCTCATCACATCTGCATAATAGTATCTGAGCGATATTTCACCAGGAGTTCCTTCTCTGTTTATTAAATAGCAAACAAGGGCACTTTATGGACAAAATGAGGTTTTTTTTTTTAGAATTTTTCAAATGTTATCTGCAATATGTATAATTTATTTTGCAGACGTATACAGTAACTGTCTTAAGAATAGTATGTGACAGTCACACATTCTTATTTCATTTTTTTCTTGAAAGGGAAAAAATCGTTAATTGCATAGTGAGTGATAGGTGTTCTCAGATCTTTCAAAGGGTATTTTACCAAAGTCTCCCAGATGAGTTGCTTAAAATTCTACAGAAGTGCAGAGGAGATAGTGACATGATTCCTAATTTTTTACCCTAGTTGTAAGAAAAAGAAAGCATTGATCACACCTACAAAGAGAAAAAAATGTGGCATAACATCAGAAAATGCTTTTTGGTTTGACATAATTCATAAACCATGGTAGAGAATACTCATGGAATTATAGTTCCTTAATTTAAATTATTTTTTCAGGTTGGATACTTACAAAAGAACAGTGACCGTTTGATGTCTTTAGCCTAAGTAAATATCTTCTTTTTCCCTTGTTTTTATTTTTTTTCATAAGCTATAATAATGGTGTTTTGGATAATTCAAGTGTGAGAAGGGTATTCATAGGATCATTTCCATCTATTTTAAAGTTTATGTATTCGAAGGATTGTATTTTCAAAACAATTTCTTTTTTTTAAGATGAAAACAGTAGATCCTCAATCTAGGGTTTCTTTTCCATCAATTCTCTTTATTTTTTACTAGTTTCTATTAGTCAAGCTCCAGTTCAATTTTTAACCTTCCATTATCACCCATTTATAAAATATCTCCTTTCTGCAAATTCATAGACTCGTTTTATTTCAATAGCATTTATACATGTGGTATTATGCAATACATATTTTATAATGTACTATATGTAGAAACCATTTGTTTTTGGTTTTGTTTTACTTACACAGTTTTGTGTGTTTGGTTACTCTGTTACTTAACTAAGTAAAGAAATACTCGAGTATCTGTAATGTGCTCAGCATCATTCTAAGCTCTGGGGCTATAGCCGTGAACAAAGCAGATTTGTAAAGTGTTTATTCCAGTGGAATAGACAGAAAACAAATATAAGTAAAACAGAAAGTGTTACCTAAGAAGGAAAACAAATATAATGATGAAGGATGGGAAGGAATGAAGTAGGGCTTAGTGATTTTAGACAGAGGACCAAAAAGGATCTCATCAAGAAAATGATAGTTGAGTAAAGAAATGATGGAGGTGAAAGAGAGCCATGTGGATATATGGAGGAAAATCATTCTGAGCTAATGGGAACAGCACGTACAAAGGCCCTGAGGTGAGAGTGCTTTTGGTGTGTTACAGAAAGAACAGAGTGGCCAATGCGATCGGGAGTAACTCAGCAAAGATGAGAAAATTGGGAACCAGATTCTGTAGGGATTTAGAGGTCCTCAAAGGACCTTGGCTTTTACTCCAACAGAGCTGGAAATATGCTGGGGGCTTTATGATTGACATGATGGAATGCGTGTTTTAATAGGATCACCGTCTGCTGTGTTAAAAATAGGATGTCCGGGGCAAGAGTAGGAGGGAACAAGTCAGAAAGCTGTACTAATTATCTAAGTGGTGAAAGAAGTGGTCTGATTCTAGAAGGTAAAGCTCTTTAGTACTTTCCCTGCCCCAGTCCTGGAATCAATTATCAGATCTTGGAACCAGGATCCTTGGCTCCTGTTATTGGAGAAAGGTATTTAGAAACCAAGATCTGGACATTAGGCATGCT
>NW_012141635.1:276628-278457 GCF_000956105.1 Propithecus coquereli
AAAAAATAAAAGCGTCTTTTTGATGCAGATTAAGAAAACTTCTTAGGTTAAGAAGCTTGGCATTTTGACTTATTTCTTCTACTGAATTTCAGTAGTACATAAAAATTATATTTTTGATTCAAAGATACATTTGCTTTTCTCTAGAAAATAGCTTAATAAAGAAAATAAAGTTATTAAGCTGAGAATAGTGGCCCTGAAATTAGTGTGTTCTTTTACTCTAGTCTAAAAAATGTGAGACATCAGTTCATTATAATCAGTGATGAGTATACCCACTGTAGATCATTGGATATCCTTTGTTATTTTACTTCTTTGAAAAGTAACCTTGTAGCAACCATCGCCATCTGCGAATCTCCTTTGAAGGATGTCTCTATCAATTCAATAGGTTTTGAATAAAGCCCACGGGCCATGTTTCCATGGCAAGTGTGCCCTGATGGAGGACATTCCTAGGGCCAGAAAATGAGGTCAGCCCCTCACAGGAGAGTCACACAGTCTAATGGTCAGGAAGCACCTGAAGAATAAGTTCTTTCACTGACCTTGATCAAGATGAAGTTTACCTTCAACCTCAGAAGTTGAAGGCTAGCACACCTCCAGTAGCCCAATAAGAGGCTAATCAATCAGTCTCTAGCTCGGCATTGAGGTATCTTGTATTATTTTAGAAAAAAAAATCTGCTTGATTGCCACTCAGATTCTAGGAATAGTTTACAATGTCAATCCTTAATGTGCCGTAAGGCATTGAAGGTTTTTGTCTTGGTAGACATGAATGGCAGTCTGCAACTCCAGTAGAGTGAGAGTTAAGTGATATCAAGGACATGAATAAACCAATGCAATGGACCAACTCATTAAGGGCTTTCTGATTTTATTAAAATAACATCTTGACTATACTTGGTGGTGGTGGCGGCGATGGTAAGGAAAATTTTGAAAGTAGCATCCCAAATTCCACATGTTTTCCAACCCTTTATGGCTCAAAGGTACACAGTTACTGCCTGGCTATTGGTCACCCCATCTCTGTCCCCGCTCCCCCGTCGTAACTCCAGAATACTTACTCAGTTTGGAGACTAATCAGACATGAAGGTCTGACAGGATACCCTATTTACCACAGTAGGTGCATTTCAAGATTGAAGATATTGGGCCATTGGGGGTGAAAGGGTTGAATAATACACTTGATCACGTCTGATTTCTTCTTTATGTTTAGACCAGAGCCAGGTCCTACTTGGTGAGCTCCGTGGAGCCTTTTCTTTGGATTTTGATGGCTATGTCCAACATCTTAGTTTCCACTGAGCTGGGCATGGAGGTTCTGGGATTCTCTTGCATCTACTATTCTGCCAATTTCCACCACAAATCATTAGCTTCATCTTTCATATTCTGAACAGACTTAAGGAGATTCTCCTTCACAGCAAGGTTTTTTTTTTTTTTTTTCCTTCCAAGAGGGTGTTTCTTTTATTGGTTTAATTCATGTACAGCTCAAACTCTTCCAGAGACTTAACAGAGGCTCATTCTGCTTGTTACATGTCATCATTTGTTCGTCCAACTGCCTGACACATTTTTGTAATTAATATTTAATTCCTTTAGTCTTTACAAGTGCATTCTCTAATGCTGAAACATTCCAGAATGTTGCTTTTTAGAGAGATTCTAGCTCCATCAGAAGGCAGTTATTTTCTGACCAGAGAATCCCTGTTCCTATTTTTAATTTGGTGCAGCTGTGCCTCCTCTCAGTTTTTTTCTTTCCCTCTGGGACTTTTTTGCAGTTTCTCTGCATATCCTTTGACCTTTACTTCTTTGTCATAGCTAGATCTATTCAATAGCAAGTTTATTTCTCCTGCAGAGCTAAA
>NW_012141635.1:281279-281649 GCF_000956105.1 Propithecus coquereli
ACTACTTTTTTCATTTGCAACCACAGGGTTTTTTCTTGCCTTCTCACATTCCCAGTTTGTATTTTCCTTCTCCAACAGTGAGAAGTTGGGTCCCCCAAATATCGATATATTTATTCATTGGCTTAATATCACAATAGACACAAAATAGTTTTAGAATTACTATACCAATACCACTATCAAGACAAATCTAGTAAGTGAAGTTGAAGACTTCTTTGCAATTTGCATTGTTTTTGACTAAGGTTATATAATCAAAGTAATGTTGTCAAAATATTATTTAGATTAATTTCCTTTTTTCCTGATGTGATTATATAATCCATGTGATACACAGTGTAACTTACTCATTTCTATTTGTATTCAATTTTAGTTTGCT
>NW_012141635.1:281832-282613 GCF_000956105.1 Propithecus coquereli
ATCTATGTTTCTCTGCTCGCTTATTTTTTCTCTCTTTCTTCTAAAATTCCTCTTTTTTGCAGAGACCTTTTGACTGGCGGCTTCTCTCATCCGCCATCTTGGCTCCTCCTTGAGTGAGGACAAGTTGAGTCGAAGTCGAGAGAGAGCACGAGAGCGAGAGCGGCCATTGGATTTTTATAAATAAGATCTCTTATTCTGTGTAATACGCACCACCAGAAGGATGGACATATTTGAAACTCGGACTTAGCGGGGGGAGGGCAACATATGTAACCTAAACATCTGTACCCCCATAATAATATGCTGAAAAAAAAAGACCTCTTATTCCTAGCAAAATGCCTTTCAGCCAAGAGTGTCAATGTACTTTGCCAAGTTTTCTTATTCTCATTTGGTAGATGGAAAAAGGAAAGTAATTTAAATTTTAGTGGAATCATATTTAAAACAACTAAGTAAAGGAAATGCTCAAAAGTGGGAAAATTTTTAATTAGATAGCATTGCTTTGTATTCATTTATTAATTTCATAAAGTTGTAAGAAATTTTATTGTTCTGTTTCTCCTTTGAAAATAAACATTTTATTCCATTTATTTTTGTTTTATTAATTATCAGTGGAGATGAACTCCTTGACATGTTTGACTATATTGTATATGTTTATTTATTTATTTCAGCATATGATGGGGGTACAAATGTTTAGGTTATGTACATTGCCCTTGCCCCACCAGAGTCAGAGCTTCGAGCTTGTCCATCCCCCAAATGGTGCGCACTGAACAATTGTGTGCGTATATAC
>NW_012141635.1:283317-284090 GCF_000956105.1 Propithecus coquereli
ATATTTATCATGTACAACATGATGTTTTGAAACATGTATACACTATGGGATGGCTTAACTGAGCTAATTAACATATACATTACTTCACATATGTATCATTTTCTATGGTGAGCACACTCAAACTATATTTTCATAGGGATTTTCAAAATGCAATGCATTGTCTTAATTATAGTCACTATGATGTACAATAGACCTTTGAACTAATTCCTACTATTTAACTGAAATTTTCTATCCTTTGACCAACATCTCTTCAATCCTCCAATCTTCCTGGTGCCTGGCAGCCAACATTCTCTTTACTTCTATGAGTTCAACATTTTTGGATTCCACATATACGTGAGATCATATTGTATTTGTCTTTCTGTGTTTGGCTTATTTCAATTAACATAATGTCCTCCAGGTTCATTCATGTTGTTGCAAATGACAAGATTTTCTTCTTTCTTTAAGGCTGAATAGTATCCCATTGTGTATGTATACCATACTTTCTTTATCCATTCATTTATTGATGAACCATTAAGTTAATTCCGTATCTTTAGTACGGAATTATGAACAATGCTGCAATGAACATGGGAGTGCAGGTATCTCTTCAACTTACTGATTTCGTTCCTTTTGTATACAAGTACACCCAGTAGTGGGATTGCTGGGCACATGGTAGTTCTATTTTTAATTTTTTAAGGAATCTCTTTAGTACGGAATTATGAACAATGCTGCAATGAACATGGGAGTGCAGGTATTTCTTCAACTTACTGATTTTGTTCCTTTTGCATACAAGTACA
>NW_012141635.1:285156-285480 GCF_000956105.1 Propithecus coquereli
TTTAAGAACATAGAGGTCTTTAGTGACCTTGATAAGAACAGTTTTTGTGGGTGTTGGGATGAAAGCATGATTGAATTGGGTTCAAGAAAGAATAGACAGGAAAGAAAATATTGAACTGGAGACTGGTGGTATAGACTCCTCTAAAAAACTTTACTGTGAAGGGAAATAGAGAAATGGGAAACAATTTAAGTTTCTCGAGGATAGACAACATTTTTTTTTTTTTTTTTGCAACTTCACAGCACGTTTTGTAAGTAGGAAGGAAAGGTCTCCAAAGAATAGAAAAATTCAACTAACTTGAGCAATCAACCTGTTCTTCAGCCTTTG
>NW_012141635.1:296715-297954 GCF_000956105.1 Propithecus coquereli
TTGTAGTCAGAGTTTTAGACACATTAATTTTAAGTTACCTATTGGAAATTCAGGTAAATTTGTGAGCAGATAGTTGATACATGGAGCCTGGAGTTTAGGAGAATGGTATGGGCTGGAGATATAATTTTATGTTACTATAAGTATATGATATTTATATGCTTGAGATTAGATGAAATCACCAAAAGTATGCACTTAGGTAGAAAAGAGAAGACATAAAGAAATTTATCCCATTGGTTCTCTAACATTGGGAGGTTTGGGAAATGAGGAAGAATCAGATCTGGAGATCAAGAAGGAATGTTCAAAGAGGCAGGGGAAAAATGGAAATCTGATGTCCATAAAATTGTGTTTTGAGATGGAGAGACAAATGTTGCAAATGGGTTAAATTACCCGAAAACAATGCATGGAGTTTAAGAACATAGAGGTCTTTAGTGACCTTGATAAGAACAGTTTTTGTGGGTGTTGGGATGAAAGCATGATTGAATTGGGTTCAAGAAAGAATAGGCAGGAAAGAAAATATTGAACTGGAGACTGGTGGTATAGACTCCTCTAAAAAACTTTACTATGAAGGGAAATAGAGAAATGGGAAACAATTTAAGTTTCTCAAGGATAGACAACATTTTTTTTTTTTTTTTGTAACTTCACAGCACGTTTTGTAAGTAGGAAGGAAAGGTCTCCAAAGAATAGAAAAATTCAACTAACTTGAGCAATCAACCTGTTCTTCAGCCTTTGTTTGTGAGGCCATGGCTACTCAGCTGGCTAAAACTAGCCCTTGACAGACCCTAACAGCTTATAGATGACCTCAGGTGAGATCCTCATTATCACACCAATGTCTCCACCCCAGGAGGAGCTATAGCTTCATTACCCTAACATGTATCCTGTATGTGAGCATGACAGCTAACCATGCATGCATAAGGAAAACTGTGCCCCTACATGTGATGACATATCTTTTTCTTTCTCTTACTATCCCACAAAAACCCTATGCCACTTTGCCTGGAGGAGACACAATTTTGGGGAGTATTCCCAGTGCTCCCCTCACTTGCTGCAAGTGATTAAATTTCTACACATTAAGACCTTTGTTCTTGTGGAGAGTTGTTTGTTACTTGTCAGGCAAACAGACCTGGATCTTTCCCATAACGTTATTACTTTGAACATTTTTATAATAAGGGCATAAACTCCCAGTTGAAAAGTTTTCCTTTATACTTTCACAGATAAAGCAAACTAAAAGGATTTTTTTCAGAA
>NW_012141635.1:299454-301412 GCF_000956105.1 Propithecus coquereli
AGGTAGGTACTGGTATTATTTATTTTGTAAAGATGTGAAACCTGAGATTCATGAAGGTTAAGAAACTCAATGTCAGTCACTGACACAGACCTGAAATTTGAGTTGGGTTCCCTCTGACTCTACAGCTCATGAGCTAAACCATAGATTATGGAGAAAGAGGTAATAGATTCTTGCTTGTGAGACAATTGTGGTTTGGAGATGAGTAAGGAGCGTGGTTGCAGCCTGGCATACTCATGTATGGTCAAGAATCCCCTGTTGGTGAAAGTAAGAAGATGAAGCAACATTTTTCTTCATGAACTGATTCACAGAGACCAGTTTTTATGCGTTAAATACTGCTTTTATGGAACTATGACTGTGTGACAGTTACTAGTCATCAGAGAAACAGTGGTAAATAATCAGTTTATTAGGTGCTTAAGTCAGGTACCCTAAAGTATCTGTGAGCATTTGGGTATTAGTAGGGTTCAATTTCAGGTCTTATTGGCTTCTAAGGATTCCCCATTTGGCTTCCTCCAACCCACAATGTTTGGTTTACAAAGACACATCATCAAGATGGTCTTATCCTCTCAACTTCGCTAAAGAGGGCCCTATCATCAGGTTTCCTTCCTTTCTGAAGTGCTTACTTTAGAAAACTTGCAATTGTGAATTCTTTCTCTGCCCCTGTGAGATATAAATCTTCTCCAACTTAGGTATGTCCTTCTCAAGGACCTGGGGACCATCCCTTTGAAACATCATCGGCAAGAAAGATAGGGCTTCTATCTCTCAGTCTCTGTGGGAGGTTAAGTCCCTAACTTTGGCAAGAAAGTTAGGGCTTCTGTCTCTCAGTCTCTGTGGGAGGTTAAGTCCCTAACTTTGGTAAGCACCAATTAGCAAACACAGAAAGCCTAATCACCTTCATCACCCTCCCCCTAATGTCCTCCAGTACTTCTCCATTGACTCACCTCAGTGCTTAAAAATCCATCTGTCTTTTGTTTTAGCAGTGTTGAGCTCAATCTCTCTCGTGTATTGCAATAACCTTGAATTAAGTATCCCTTGCCTATTTAACCTGTTTGGTGCAACATTTCTTTGGCACATATGCTATAGATATGGTAGAACAAGATGCGTTAAATAAACCAGGACATGAAAACTGTGGTGAGGACACTGAGGAAGGAAAGGGTTCACAACATGTGGCTGACTTGAGTCAGAAGCCATACAATCCTGTACAAACTCCTAGTACAATGCATTTCTATTTCTGAAATCATTTTATTTAAAACTATAGAATGTTGGAGAGGAAATGGATGCTTGGTATCAGTAAGTCCAATTCCTTTAGTTTATCAATGAGGAAAGAGGTCATTTGCCCTAAGTCACCCATATGGTCAGCATTGGTATTATAAGACCCATCTTCTGACACCTAGTTCAGCCCACTCTGGGCAGACCTGTGTTTTATATCTGTTGCGGATGCAGTCAAGAATCTTCGGGCTATTAGTCATAAAAGTGCATCTTTGTCCACATTAAGATATTACCAGTACTCTGGTAAAGAGTTTGATAACAATTGAAGGAGAACTATAAAAATTGTCATAATCTGTTCGTTATACGATAAAATATTTGGGCTAATGTCTTGGATTTAATATGAAATACTAGCTCATATAGAGGCTCATTATTTGAATTAAGACCTACCAGTCAATGTCCTACATGGTTTTAATTTTAAAACATCCAATTTTGCTTCAAGCTGTTAGGAAAATTAAAATGCATTATTTTTAGGTTTTACAGCATTTTCGACGTCTGTTGTCATGAGATGAATATTGCAATCTATCAGTTTTTATTCATAATGCTATTTAAATAAATATCAGGTTTTTATATGTGCTGTTCAAGTTCTCATTATCATGCAACAAAGCTTTTTCCAAATTGCCTGAGGTTAGTGCCTTTGTTAGAACCTGGGAGATTAGAAAATATAGCTCGAATCATGAGAAAGTTAACTGACC
>NW_012141635.1:303257-308457 GCF_000956105.1 Propithecus coquereli
GCGTTTCATAACCTTTGAGCCATGGTTTTCTCACCTATGAAACAGAGATAATGATATTGGAGTGGCCAGAATGTAATGGGAATGTATATGATTCCCCAACATCTATCACCTATCAGATTTCTTGTCACAAAGTTGTACTTAACAAATTCTTTAAATTGGTGCTTAAAAATTCTTTTTGGAAAAGCAAAACTGGAACCTCTAAAGTAGATAGTGACTTACAATTTACGATGTATTTTCATGATTTTGTCTCATTTATTATTGTGACAACTTTGGGAAGTCAGTATGGTTAGCAGTATTATTTTTGTAATCAAAAATATAGAGGCTCAGAAGTTCTCACAACTCATAAGTGAGACTTTCAGAGGTGGAAGCTAATTCTTCTGACATTAAATCCCATGCTCCTTCTACCCACAACAAAAATCTTAAAATAGATAGCTTCTCTTTTTTCTCTTCTATTCTTGGGCAAGTATTTATGGAAAGTGCTTCTATGTTGTTGCTTTTTTTTTTTTTTTGTATAAGATCAGACATACTGCATAGACTGAATATACATCTTAAGTACATATTTATGTATGGATCCAGGCAGAAGTTTGCTTGGTCCACTTTAAAAAAATTCTATCAATCATTTTTCTGGGTTTCTTAGAGCAAGTCTATTGACATATTGAAGATATAATTATTATATCTTTAAGTGCTTATCATATACCAACTATTCTCTAAATATTTTTTATACATCAATTCATTTTATATTCACAACAATCCCATGAACTAGGAAGTATAATTATCCACATATTATGGGTGAGAAAACTGAGACACAGTGCAATGAAGCAACTTTCTGAGGCTCACGTGGCTACATGTGGCACAGCCAGCCTTCAGATCCGGTCTGTCTCCAGAGCCTACACTCTTAAACGCTGTGATGTCGTGTCTCTCAACGTGTGTCCATGTATGTCTAATTGATAACTTTTTTGTTCAACTGAATAAATGATACACAATTTACAACTTATAAATTGTGTGTAGGATTCAATTCTTAAAGTATTGAAAATTGACTTTTGATTCAGACAATTATATTTAATTTTATTTTTACTACATCTTTTATGAAACAGGTCATTGTCTCAATGAATTCAGGAGACTCACATGCAACAAGAAGTCCTAACAGGAGGAGGAATGCAAGGAAGGGCCCGGGTTCAGAAGAAAAGAAATACAGAGGCAGGAGATAGAAAGGAGAGAGTTCCTGAGAGACTCCAGATGCCAGATGAATCATTAGCAGTAACGGGTGACATCTGGTGCTAACAAGACTGGAGGGAGAGGGTTCTTGCACTCTCAGATCCTATTAAAGACTGGGTATATGGGATCTGGGAAGCCAAGCAAATACAGACAGGGACAAATATTGAGTACGTTAGTTATCCTGCCAATGAATTGTCCCTTCAAAACTAGTTGAATGTTAGTTATTTCCATTGAGTTTTGATGGTCTTTGCTATTGTCCCATCCCACATTCCCATGAAGATGTCCTCACAATGGTGTCCTTAAGAAAAACCCACAAAATCACTAATACTATAATAGTAATATGTTTCTACTCTTGAGAGTTCAGATTTCTTTTAAACATTCAATCATCATGCAATTTTAGGAGGTACCTTGTTCATCTTTTTTTAAATTAGCTGCCATTTATTTAGTGCTTTGTCTCTTTTCAAGCACTAAGAAATGTGTGAAGTATTGTAGTATATTAATTAAAAGGAAAATTCTGGGAGCCAGACAGATATGGAGTATAATCTTTGCTTATCCACTTCCTAGCTCTGTGACCTTGAGCATGTTACATAACCTCTCTAAATCTTAGTTACATCATCTGGAAGCTGGGGAATAATAAAAGTACCTACTTCACATAGCTGTAGTGATAGTTTAATGACATAATGTTTGTAAATCACTCAAGGCCAGTGCCTGGCCCATAATTAGTGCTCAATAAATATAGACTCTTAGTAAACTGATGGTACATTTGTGAAGTTGATTTACCTTTCCAAAGTGAGCAATGTCAGTCTCTTCCTGGCAAGAATAGACTCCCCAATATATTCTAACAGTGCCACAGTTAGAACGGGGATGAGGGGAAGCTGACGGGATTGGTCAAGAACGTAGGATTAGATAATGGACGGGTGGGATCTGTGAAGACTGCCGTGATTGACACTGACGAAATACCCTCCTTACTGAAACTTGTTCCAACAAAAGAATGAAAAAGCAAAATGAGTTTATCAAGAATAAATGCAATGATGGATATGAGCTTGAGGTTGCAAGCCAATTTACCAAAGAGACTCAGTCCAGGGAGGGAAGACTACAAGCATAGGGTCAAATTTAAATAGGGGGAACTAGGTGCCAGAAACTTCCAAAGCCTGTGGTATACAGAGAACAAAATGAATGCGAATCTTTCTTCCCCAAGCCTTGAATGAACGGAGTGTAGTTTTGGAGAGAAATAAGGGGAGGGGAAAATCTCTTTAGGTCCTACCCTCCTTTTTTTAATTGTTAAGTAATCGAGGCCTCAAAGAGAAAACAATATCCCCGCTTTTACTATTTGGCCCCGTGGTGGATCTGAGACCAAGAAGCGATTGTTAAACATGCACATCCTTGGGCTTCATGTGAGCTGTTACAATTACTTCAAGTGCATAGGCCTCTGCCAATTTTATGAATGTTATTAATCTTGTCACTTAACCCTCTTGGCCTTTGCTTTTTGCCCCCCTCCACCTTGTTTGTCCTTGATGGTAAAGAGCAGGAATATTTGTTTCCAGACGGAGAGTTGAGTCTCTTTCCTCCTCAGGAGCAATACAACCTGGCTGTGCATATACTTTGTGAGTCAGTTTTCCTGTGAATTCTCAGTACTGCTTTTACTAAAGTGCTTGGAACTAAGACATTTTCCTTTCATTCTGTGCAAATATTCTACCTGTTAAAAATTTCAAAGGGATAGCTCAAAGTTTCCTTGAGCACTGAGGAATCACAGAGCTCAAAGGAAAGGTTGGGGTTTTGGGAAAGAACAAGTTTGAAGAGTGAAGGTTAGGGATAGGATCTGCAAGGAGTTATTAAGTAATTATTGCCAAGTTTGCTCTTAAACCTGAATGGCAAAGACCACAAATTCAGGGAGTCACAATTGTTGGTTAATCTAGAAGTTGTGCTTTAATCCTTTCCTCATTTATTATTTATTTTTTCATTTAGTAAACATTTATTGAGGTACTCCTACTATGTGCAGAGTTCTAAGGATGAAACGGTGAAGAGTAAGGTAGAAATTCTACCTTTCAGCAGTTTTCAGCCTGGCTAGAAAGGCAGACATGTAAATTCCTTGCAAATTATTGCTATAAAACAAGTATGTGTGTGTGTGTGTGTGTGTGTGTGTGTGTATCATAGATACAAACAAAGAGGAAAGGAAGCCTAGAAAAAAGAGCAATTAATTTTCACTAGAAGAACTGATAGCTTTATGTTGGGAGAAGGGAAAAGGGAGAAGGTCTCGATGAGATAGCTGGTGTTCAAGGGCCCCGTGCTGGCCAGTGGGCTAGTGGCAGCCTCAGAGTCACCACTGGAGCAATTAGAAACTCTTCTTTCATAAAGTGACCACATATACTGTCCTGCGTGGGGATGGTTCTGCTTCACAGCTTTTGCGCTGGTATAATTGCTAACCTCGATCCCTTTCATTGTGCGAAGTGGATGACTGGTTACTTACGGCTCCTTTGCCCGTTGGTACTAGGATCTTCCCCTATCTCTTGCTCTCTGGCTCCGACTTTTCCCCCAACCCACAAAGAAGAAAGGAATTCAGAACACAACCCTCAATTGTGAACCCCTAAGGTGAGAACTGACAGAGGACTGAAGAGTTATTGTTGGGAAGTGTAGGCCTTAGGCTCGGGGAGATGGCCTTGAACCGAGGCAAGGGCTGAGGATACGCACAGTGTAGAATCTTCTGTGGTTAGGCTTTTGCCCCAGGTTTCCCAACATGTGTTGTGTGGAATGTTTATGCAGCACATTAATAGATAGTTCATGAATAAGAGATTTCTGGTCATTTATGCTCAAACAAGGCTGTATTAATCAAGGATAAACAGGTTTCTTTACTCTGGAATTCTTATGGCATTTAAGGTACTTAACTATCACATAACCTCTGCAAAGTGCTATAAATAATGCATCGTGTATCCAGACTTAGATGTCTAATTGTGGAGACATCTTTTTATGGAGCATCTCACAGGATAAGCACCAACTTTAGGAAACCCAGCTTTAGGCCCTGAACTCCATATGTTGCTTTCTTTAAAGAAGACGAAGGTTTCTTTAATAATTCATTGGCTGTCCTTTAATTAAATTATTGGACTTTCCAACTGGGCTTTCCACTTAGTGGTCACATGTCTTTTGCTGTTGCTTTGCTTGTTTTTCTAAATGGTCAGTGAATTTCAAAAATATTTGTGTAAGGAATTCACAACACCATTGTCACTTTCTACTAAAGAGGCAATCAGGTAGAGAACCCTGGACTGCAGCCAGACTGTTTAGGTTCAAATCCCACAACTCCCTGGCTGTGTGGCATTGGAAAAGTTACATAACCTCTTTGTGTCTCAATTTTGTTACCTAAAATGCAAGCATGGTATAGTGAACTCTATCTCATAGGGTGGCTGAGAAGATTAGATGCAGTAATATGCAGACACTGCTTAGTGCAGTTTCAGCTACATAATAGTGTAGTTCCTGTAGAACGTGGACGACAAGTACTTATCCTACAGAGTCGTTGTCAAGTTTAATGAGATCACCCATGGGAAGCAGAATTGCCTCAGCTCTGCCAGTAAGAAGGCTCACAGGACTTGGGAGTTGAGAAAGGCCAATAAAGATTATCCAACATTTCTATGCTCAAGTTCTTCATCTATACAATGGGGTCAATAAGAGTTTCCTTCTCACTGGATTTTCCATAATAATAATATGTGATAATATATGTAAAAGGCAGAGCATTGGGCTTAATATACAGTCAGAGCTGAATAAATGTCAGTTTTTATCATCATTACTGCTAACCTAGCCCCCTCATTTTCTAGTTAAGGAATGAGAAGCTCTGAAATATGAGGTAAATAGGCCCCAGTCTTTTTTTAAAAGCTATATATAGTTTTTTGTCATCACAAATTTCCCCTGGGCTGTTTGGCCCATGGTAAATATAGGGTAGCAGAAAGCTCCTCACCTAGGGAGTCCAGACACCTGGACCCTGGTGCTCCACCATTCA
>NW_012141635.1:308517-309027 GCF_000956105.1 Propithecus coquereli
AAACAAAGAGGAAAGGAAGCCTAGAAAAAAGAGCAATTAATTTTCACTAGAAGAACTGATAGCTTTATGTTGGGAGAAGGGAAAAGGGAGAAGCTCTCGATGAGATAGCTGGTGTTCAAGGGCCCCGTGCTGGCCAGTGGGCTAGTGGCAGCCTCAGAGTCACCACTGGAGCAATTAGAAACTCTCTTTCATAAAGTGACCACATATACTGTCCTGCCTGGGGATGGTTCTGCTTCACAGCTTTTGCACTGGTATAATTGCTAACCCCGATCCCTTTCATTGTGCGAAGTGGATGACTGGTTACTTACGGCTCCTTTGCCCGTTGGTACTAGGATCTTCTCCTATCTCTTGCTCTCTGGCTCCGACTTTTCCCCCAACCCACAAAGAAGAAAGGAATTCAGAACACAACCCTCAGTTGTGAACCCCTAAGGTGAGAACTGACAGAGGACTGAAGAGTTATTGTTGGGAAGTGTAGGCCTTAGGCTCGGGGAGATGGCCTTGAACCGAGGC
>NW_012141635.1:309256-317316 GCF_000956105.1 Propithecus coquereli
TCCCCTGGGCTGTTTGGCCCATGGTAAATATAGGGTAGCAGAAAGCTCCTCACCTAGGGAGTCCAGACACCTGGACCCTGGTGCTCCACCATTCAGAAATTAGTCATATGACTTCACAGAAGCCCTGGTGTCTGATTTTTCTTCCATACAATGAACACATTGTGTGATTAACTGTATCATTTGTTTCAGTTCCAAAATTCCATGTTTCAATATTGTAAGTTTTATTTTGTTTCCAGCATATGGAAGAATATTCTAGAACAACAAAGATTAAGCAATTTGGGTGAAAATGGCATGTAAGGAGCAGAGATCGAACCCTGGAGGTCATATTTCCAGTCAGTTCCTTAACCCTCTGGCCCCTTTTGTTAGTTTCTCTGTTTTCATTTTCACAATCTTTGAAGTTTTTCAAGATACAAAATAACTTCTAAAAAATTACATCTAATGCACGGTGTCAGTATTTCTCTCATACATGGGTCTCAAATTTCACCAAGGATTGTAGACTAATGTTTTATAACATTTTTGTAACCCCCAGATGTAAGAAATTTGGGCGAGAATATCATGAAAGTAGATATGACACTCTTGGGAGGGTAGAGAGGAAAGACTGAATGTGTTAACAAACAGCCCTCTCTACTCCAGAGCCCCTCCCACTAGAGATAAAGCTGTAGCTTCTCTCTAATGTTAATGATTTACTTTCAACATTTACATGAATAAATAAATCACTCAGAGAATATGAAACACTGAAAAGAGAAAAGTGGCAGAATGATAAACCCAAACCTTACAACTGCTTTGATTTATTTTGTCTCTGTGCCTGAGGGAAAAACTAGGTAATTTTCCTGTGTGAGGGTCATTATCCCAGGCTGGAAAAGGACCCCTGGAGCTGCTTGCTGACCTTGGCACTTTTATGTTTTAGCTCATGACAATATAGCACAGAAGCAGAGAAATTCTATATTATAAAGAACTGCTCTCTTATCTCCCCCACACTTGCTTGGGGTCACTTGTTTGTTCCATTCTCCATCATTTTCTCCTTACAGAAGAATTAAAGGCGGGCAGTGAAAAGTAAAGAATCTAAAAAAAAATAGTGCACTCAGCCAAGTTAAACTTCAAATTCTAACGCTGTTACTTTGGTCATAGCCTAGATCTAAGATTCTGTCTCAATCTAAGTGAGGGTAGCTTTTAAACCCTAAAATTGTCATATGTCTGGTGTTTGATGTCCAACTGCCTAATAAAAAGTCAACTTGGATTAGTAAGAAGCAACTTCCTAATAAAGCTGACATGCAATCAAGCAGATCAGTAGAAGGGATATGAAATGATCTCTCCACCAGCTGAAGGGGCATTTCACAGAGAGCCAAGTGCTTTAGTGGAATTTCGGGATGTTACATCTCCCAAACACAATTTAATGCTTCCTGTAATTAGTTGGGAATGTGCCAGAGAGTTTTAGATTGCCTCATTTTCTTCCTTAACTTTTGATTTTGTTCTACTAACTCTTTCTTTGTATCTCTATATTACATTTACAAAAATGAGACTATTAGTATGCATACCACCCAAGTGACCTGTTCACTGCGTGTAATGGTGAGTTTGGGCCATCTCACTCCTAGTATAGCTCGGTGTGTAACCTCAAAATTGCCTGGATTGGAATTCCACTTCTTCCACTATGATCTGTGTGACTTTGAACAAGTTATTGTGCATTTCTATGCCTTGTTTCCATCATCTATAACAGTGGTCCCCAACCTTTTTGGTACCAGGGACAGGTTTCATGGAAGACAATTTTTCCATGGATGGGGATGGGGAGATGGTTTAGGGATGATTCAAATGCATTGTATTTATTGTGCAGTCAAACCTCTCTGCTAGTGATAATTTGTATTTGCAGCCACTCCCCAGCACCAGCATCACTGCCTCAGCTCCACCTCAGATCATCAGGCATTAGATTCTCATAATGAACAAGCAACCTAGATCCCTTGCATGCGCAGCTTACAGTAGGGTTTGTGCTCTTATGAGAATCTAATGCCTCTGCTGATCTGACAGGAGGCGGAGCTTATGCGGTGATGCGAATGATGGGGAGCGGCTGTAAATACAGATGAAGCTTCACTCACTCACTGCTGCTCACCTCCTGCTGTGCAGCCCAATTCCTAACAGGCCACAGATCAGTACCTGTCCATGGCCCAGGATTGGGGACCACAGATCTAGAAGATAGAGATGATGATAGCATCTTACCTATAATATGGCTATGAGAATTAAAAGCATGTGAAGTCTGACAAATGTGAGGAACATGTATGTATGTATATAGGTATATATATTTCTAATAGCTAAGTAGTTTTCATTTTATGGATATACTCTAATTTATTCAGCTATTCTGCAACTGGTGGTCATTTGAGTTATTTCTTAATATTTTTTTCTTTACAGCGAATATCTTTATACCCATAATTCTGTGCACATCAGAGTTCTTAACCATTAAGATTCTTCTCTTCCATTGTATTTTCTCATCCTCTTTTCTTATAATTATGAACTATATTCCTTCCCTTTTCATCTTTCCTACCTCATAATACTTTCAATCTCTAATTAAAATAGCAAGTTATTTTTCTGACTACAGATACAGAGATCATTTCACTTATTTGCTCTTTTGCTTCCTTCTTTGGTATTGCCACACATGCATTTAACAATTCCCCAGTGAACTCACTACATTCTTTTATTCCAGGTTTGATTACACAGGTCATAAAGACAGGGCAACAATGGACATCTTCTTAGCAGTTTGCTTTTACCATCGGATAATCTCATCTTCATCTATCCTGTTTCCAGCTGACTTTTTACATTCGGAGTCACTCTGACTCTGACTTCTATAACTTTGCTTGCACAACTCTTTCTTGACTGTTTGCCTTGTCCATATGTACTGGGAACAGGGTTAAAGGAGATAAATGAGAGACAGTTCTTGACTTAGGAGCCAATGTAGGGGAAAGACAGCAAATACAGCCTTGCATGGCATAAGCCTGACACAAATACTCTTTGAAAATAAACAAAAGAAGTAAACCTGTGATTGCAACATAGAATGTGAATCTCTGTGACAAAGAAGTTGTAGAAAGGGAAGCAGAAGGGCAGAATGATTACATAATTGCTCATGGACTCTGGGTATATGAGGCAAAGGACCTCAGGCCGCAGGTGTATGTTGGAAATATCACCTTCTATTGAACAGGAAATTTGGACTCGTCTTTTTTTAGAAGAAGAAGTGAATAGGAAAAATAAGGATAGCAATGCATCAATACTGTGAACACTATTTAAAATGTGAACATATACTAAATACCTACCATTTACAAAAAGAGAAAGAAATGTTTACACAAATATCCACATACTTAAAAGAAGTCACTGTCATGTTTTAAATAAAAAATAAAAGTATATTTAAATTTCAATTCTATCTAAATTAGTTTTCAAGTAAAAACATCAATGATTTGGTCAGTAATTGCTTTTTAAATATTTTTTCCCAAAGGATGTCAAAATATTACCTCTGGGAAGAATTATTGAATTAAAACATTAATGTAACAGGAATAAACTTGTTTGCTATCAGTAACCTGAAAAAAAAACATAAATGAAAAAATAATAAAACCAGAAACTCTATGTCGGGTAACTCTAATGTCAGGTAACCATGGATTTTAATCTCTGATTCTTAAACTATATGTGTTAAGGCAAGTTATTTGACCTCCCTGAACCTCTGTTTTTTTCATCAGAAAAAGGAGGTCATGAAGATTAAATATAAATAAAACAAAAGAACTCATCATAATGCCTGGCATTTGATAATGTTGATTTTCACTTCAAAACAATTCATTGACACGCTTAAGTGTTCCACAATCATAAACATAGTGAATAGTAAATATACAATTATTTTGAGTTTTTCCAAAAGAAAAATTATGATGTATTACCAATAAATGCTCAATTTTCTGTTGACTTCTAGCCCCTACCCCCTCTTCTCCAAGGAACCAGAAAGAATTCTATTTCATATTATTAAAATAATCATTACTCTGGATAAAAGACTTAATAAGAGTTTCGTGGGTTTTGGGAATTCCACCAACCCAGGATAAAAGACCACTGGAGGCATATATCAATCTCTATTTTTATCTTCACCAAACTCCAAGATTTACAAACCACTAACTATAAATGTATCTGTGAACCAAAGCTGTGTATGTTATTGTGGCACAAACTGTTAGTTACCTACTCAATATCCATTGCCCCTTCTTCCTAGCTAATTAACTAATAAGATCTTAACTTTGTACCCAGATCTTTCCTAAGGAAGGGGGTCATGATTAACCTAAGGAAATCATGACAATTCTGTTTACCATATTCACAGACTGCCTTGCCCCTGGGGTTATTCAGTGAATCAATTTCAGCCTATGACACTTACAGAGATATCTGTTTGGGGCAGTAGGTGACTACCAGGAATGCAAGTGAAAATGCATGAATGCCTCCCTTTCCCGCCGGCTTATGACCATGAGGTGACAATCAGGATGGAAAGGCCTAGGAGATTCCAGAGCCGCAGGTCCCGAGGTGATGAGCCACTGAACCAACACCAGCAGCTATGCTTCTTTTATGTAAGAAAAATTAATCCCTATTTATTTAAAAATTTGAGTTTTTTATAACTTGCCATGAAAGCATTCTTATCAGATATGGTTATATATAATTATCAAGTTTGGACCTGAATTACTTATATATTGCACATAATTGCTAATGAGTAAAATATTCACTCAATGGGCATTGACTGAACACCATTTATCCATCTGTCTGTACATCTATCTCAGAAACTGAGAAATTTCCATTTATTTCGCTTTTCATATCTCAGCTCAATCTTGCTTTTCTTTTTAGAGAAGTGTCACCTGATTTCTTGAAAACAATAAGATCCTGTTTGACATTTGTCACATTTGCTTTTTTACATGGATTATATGATTTTGAAACTGTATTTTAAGCTCTAGGAAAACAGAACATTTTTTGCTTACATTTGTGTAAGCAATTCTAGCTCAGGGCCTAAGAAACAAATATTAGACATGTAATACACATTTAGTGAATCCCTAACCTGAGCCTGGCATCGGCATATCAGAGAGAAATAAAAAGCCCTCGCCTTAGCGCCCTTTCCTTGTCTCCTTCATGCATTCTTCTCCTGCCTTGTGATGATCCGTCACAGTACATTCGAGACTCACATGCCTCCCCAGAACCTTCCTCTCCAAGTCACTTTGGAGGGTCAACCTGTCAACATTCTTTTTCTCCCAGTGTCCAGTGCTCAGTCAATAGTTTCAGAGAAAGACACTTTGTTCTTTCTTTAGTATTAATTCATTTATGATTATGCTGGATGATCTGCGTTGGTAAATAACAAAAACAACAACAACTCTTATTCAGCACTTACTAGGTGCCAGATGTTATAAATATTTTAAACATGTAACTCATTTAATCACCCCAAAATAGCTATGATGGAGGTTGCTATTATTATTCCCCAGGTTTCAGATAATAAAACTGAAGCTGGAGGTTAAACATATTGCTCTAGGTCACATAGCTGGTAGTGCTGGAACTGGGTTTAACCCCCTGACGCCACACACTTAGCCTTTACTCTAGTATTTCTCAAAATGAGGTCCCCCGACTAGCAGTGTCAGCATCACCTGAGAACTTGTTAGGAATGCAAATTATGGGACCTCATCCAAGACCTGCTGAATCAGAAACTTGGAGGTGGAAGCCCAGCAATCTTTCCTTTGAAAAGCTGTTTTGCACACTAAAATTTGAGAACCACTATATTACACTAAGCTGCCTTACAGAGGGCGTGATAAAAACTAGCAAACCTTTATAAAGGTTAACTCAAAGAACTAATTACTTCCCCAGACTCCAAGGAAATGAAAGTTGGAATTACTCTTACATAGGGACTAGCTGCCTTACAGCTTCTTTTAATCATAGGAGAAGAACAAATGAATCTTTTTGTGATACTTATAAGGACAATCTTTCCATATATGTCTTGGATATTGTAGAAAATTAAAACAACAGTATGTAGGATATCCAGCTACGCAAGTAAAAAGGAAAAATTTGAAAATACAGAAGAAATAGAAGACTATGACCAAATCCTTAAATTGTCAGCTAGCTTTCCCCAATGCCTCTTAGAATTCTGGGTCTGCTCTCCCTGTCATTACTTGGGTGCAATAAGGAAATATAAAGTAATTGCATTATTAAATTAAACAAAACATAATAAGTTAACTTAGCTGTGTCACAAATATATAATGCACTCAATAGTGCAATATACATGGGATTTGAATTTTTTGCTCATTTATATTATTTGTGCCATGCTTAACCACTTCTTTTAGCTCAGATAATCAAGTCTTGAATGTATGTATATGTGCAGTTGAGACTAATTGGTGTAATTAATGTACGTGTAACAATTTTAGCTGACTAATGCCTGAAGGGAGCAGAAAAAATAAGCAAATTCATAAAGAAAGTTTTAGATTAGCAGCATACCCAAGATGGTTTTTGTTTATTTGTTTGTTTTCAGTAAGAAAGCCAGCCTTCATTATGGCTTTTGGTTAATAAAGATACGGTTGGATTTCACTCTAAGGAGTCCAGTTTGGCAAAGACATTTTACATGAACTATTAGCTACGCAAAGCGGAAGCCTTTGGTTAAATGGTACTCTGATAATATAGGGCAAACTAGAAATATAATTACAAAAATGAATTTGCCAATTCCCTTTTTCTCCCTTTGTGAAAATGTTAAATTAACTTTCTTTCCTTATTTCTTTTTGTTTTTAAGTTCTGCCTCATTCCAGAAAGATCTGGAGACAATTTATAGAAGTAAGTACTCAATAATGAAAAAAATACTTATAAATAAATTGAGGAGAAAGGAAAATGAAGGATAGTTCAAAAATAGATACCTTTTTGCTTGTGCTAAGTAAACTTAAATATTACAGTAAAATTTAAGTTCAAGAAAAACGTACGGAGACTGTGGTCAAAGCAAGATATGGCCCCAACCCCTTTCCTGTAGAAGCTTACAATCCAACATGAGGGCGAGTGGTGGTGGGAACAGACACTTAAAGACCTCTTTTCTCTTCAGTTCTTCTAAAGTGGCTATGAACACGAGCAAGGGTTAACTGGCAAACCAAAAGTCACACTTGTTTGTATGCTGCAAAGCAAAGGTATTAGAAACTATCTCTAAGAAACCAGAATTTTTTTTGCCCCGATTATCAGCTTTATATTCTATTTACCACACTGTCCCTTTTTAAATCTGAAAAAGCTTGTGTTAATATTGTGTTAATATTTAGGCTAATCTAAAGTCTTGTAACCCAGTGTTCTTACTAGCACATGTTAATCTTTCCTTCTCTATGTGAAACTGACAAATTTATCTGAACTTCAATCACCCTCAATAGGATCCTGGGGAAAACAATCACAGGGTAGAGGATAGGAGAACAACAATTAATATGCAGCATTAAATCTATCAGAAGGGTGTGGAAAAGAACACTCAGTCATTCCACTGCATTTAATTTGCTCGGAGAAACAGCCTTCACACCTGAGTCACAGTCACAGCTCGGTTTTCTCTCAATTAACCCCATGCTTGTCTGAAGCAATGAGGGCTTGGAGGACAAGATCAGGGCACACGCTAATGAAATTCCCTGCAGAACAAGGGCATTATGTAGAAAGTGTTGCAAAGGAGGAATCACATAATCTGTATCTAAAGTTATTTATTAAGCAAGCATTTAAGACTTCATTGTACATTAGATATGCCATACAAAACCAGCCATAAAAATCAGGGACTATTACATCTTGTGGTCTGAGTGCAGGCCACTCAGATTTACAAGATTACAAGATTTATAAGATTATTGTAAAATGTATTTTTTAATTAAGCCATGAAAATTCTATAAGGTTTTAGGTTTGCAGTAAATGTGGCTTGATCTGTCAATTCTCAGCTTAGTGTTGTGCGTGCTTATGTTCAAATAACATTATTTTAATGGACTATCCGAATGTTAGTCTATAGTCTGGTGTACAGACTCGTAAGGCCAAAGTAGTTAAGACAAATGTATCTCTATAGCCCTTTAGCCAAAAAAAAAAAAAAAAAAAAAAAA
>NW_012141635.1:317366-320007 GCF_000956105.1 Propithecus coquereli
TACAATTATTTTGAGTTTTTCCAAAAGAAAAATTATGATGTATTACCAATAAATGCTCAATTTTCTGTTGACTTCTAGCCCCTACCCCCTCTTCTCCAAGGAACCAGAAAGAATTCTATTTCATATTATTAAAATAATCATTACTCTGGATAAAAGACTTAATAAGAGTTTCGTGGGTTTTGGGAATTCCACCAACCCAGGATAAAAGACCACTGGAGGCATATATCAATCTCTATTTTTATCTTCACCAAACTCCAAGATTTACAAACCACTAACTATAAATGTATCTGTGAACCAAAGCTGTGTATGTTATTGTGGCACAAACTGTTAGTTACCTACTCAATATCCATTGCCCCTTCTTCCTAGCTAATTAACTAATAAGATCTTAACTTTGTACCCAGATCTTTCCTAAGGAAGGGGGTCATGATTAACCTAAGGAAATCATGACAATTCTGTTTACCATATTCACAGACTGCCTTGCCCCTGGGGTTATTCAGTGAATCAATTTCAGCCTATGACACTTACAGAGATATCTGTTTGGGGGCAGTAGGTGACTACCAGGAATGCAAGTGAAAATGCATGAATGCCTCCCTTTCCCGCCGGCTTATGACCATGAGGTGACAATCAGGATGGAAAGGCCTAGGAGATTCCAGAGCCGCAGGTCCCGAGGTGATGAGCCACTGAACCAACACCAGCAGCTATGCTTCTTTTATGTAAGAAAAATTAATCCCTATTTATTTAAAAATTTGAGTTTTTTATAACTTGCCATGAAAGCATTCTTATCAGATATATTCTATATAATTATCAAGTTTGGACCTGAATTACTTATATATTGCACATAATTGCTAATGAGTAAAATATTCACTCAATGGGCATTGACTGAACACCATTTATCCATCTATCTGTACATCTATCTCAGAAACTGAGAAATTTCCATTTATTTCGCTTTCCATATCTCAGCTCAATCTTGCTTTTCTTTTTAGAGAAGTGTCACCTGATTTCTTGAAAACAATAAGATCCTGTTTGACATTTGTCACATTTGCTTTTTTACATGGATTATATGATTTTGAAACTGTATTTTAAGCTCTAGGAAAACAGAACATTTTTTGCTTACATTTGTGTAAGCAATTCTAGCTCAGGGCCTAAGAAACAAATATTAGACATGTAATACACATTTAGTGAATCCCTAACCTGAGCCTGGCATCGGCATATCAGAGAGAAATAAAAAGCCCTCGCCTTAGCGCCCTTTCCTTGTCTCCTTCATGCATTCTTCTCCTGCCTTGTGATGATCCGTCACAGTACATTCAAGACTCACATGCCTCCCCAGAACCTTCCTCTCCAAGTCACTTTGGAGGGTCAACCTGTCAACATTCTTTTTCTCCCAGTGTCCAGTGCTCAGTCAATAGTTTCAGAGAAAGACACTTTGTTCTTTCTTTAGTATTAATTCATTTATGATTATGCTGGATGATCTGCGTTGGTAAATAACAAAAACAACAACAACTCTTATTCAGCACTTACTAGGTGCCAGATGTTATAAATATTTTAAACATGTAACTCATTTAATCACCCCAAAATAGCTATGATGGAGGTTGCTATTATTATTCCCCAGGTTTCAGATAATAAAACTGAAGCTGGAGGTTAAACATATTGCTCTAGGTCACATAGCTGGTAGTGCTGGAACTGGGTTTAACCCCCTGACGCCACACACTTAGCCTTTACTCTAGTATTTCTCAAAATGAGGTCCCCCGACTAGCAGTGTCAGCATCACCTGAGAACTTGTTAGGAATGCAAATTATGGGACCTCATCCAAGAACTGCTGAATCAGAAACTTGGAGGTGGAAGCCCAGCAATCTTTCCTTTGAAAAGCTGTTTTGCACACTAAAATTTGAGAACCACTATATTACACTAAGCTGCCTTACAGAGGGCGTGATAAAAACTAGCAAACCTTTATAAAGGTTAACTCAAAGAACTAATTACTTCCCCAGACTCCAAGGAAATGAAAGTTGGAATTACTCTTACATAGGGACTAGCTGCCTTACAGCTTCTTTTAATCATAGGAGAAGAACAAATGAATCTTTTTGTGATACTTATAAGGACAATCTTTCCATATATGTCTTGGATATTGTAGAAGATTAAAACAACAGTATGTAGGATATCCAGCTACGCAAGTAAAAAGGAAAAATTTGAAAATACAGAAGAAATAGAAGACTATGACCAAATCCTTAAATTGTCAGCTAGCTTTCCCCAATGCCTCTTAGAATTCTGGGTCTGCTCTCCCTGTCATTACTTGGGTGCAATAAGGAAATATAAAGTAATTGCATTATTAAATTAAACAAAACATAATAAGTTAACTTAGCTGTGTCACAAATATATAATGCACTCAATAGTGCAATATACATGGGATTTGAATTTTTTGCTCATTTATATTATTTGTGCCATGCTTAACCACTTCTTTTAGCTCAGATAATCAAGTCTTGAATGTATGTATATGTGCAGTTGAGACTAATTGGTGTAATTAATGTACGTGTAACAATTTTAGCTGACTAATGCCTGAAGGGAGCAGAAAAAATAAGCAAATTCATAAAGAAAGTTTTAGATTAGCAGCATACCCAAGATGGTTTTTGTTTATTTGTTTGTTTTC
>NW_012141635.1:321787-324659 GCF_000956105.1 Propithecus coquereli
TAATGTTCTGTTGTTACTGTTTTATTTTGAACATCATTGCTTTGTGTGAAATATTTATTACTGTTAATGGCACAAATTTCTTGTTGATAAATGCATTGTTTAGTAAATGTGTGTTCAGTATGTTCTATGCCAGGTGTTGGTTTATGCAGTGTGGATATCAAAATAATATAATAAATCATCTCTGCTTTCAAGGCTTTTGTAGTTTAGTAGGGAGGTACATGGACATACCCAATGGGGCACATGCTGAGATAGAAGCATGCAGAAGATGCCACAGGAACACGAAGAGGGCTGAGAGGGTGTAGGAACTCTTCCAACACTGCCTGGGGTGGTATGGAAGAACCTAGGAGGGAAGACTTATTGGAGGAAGAAGGAGGGAAAGCAGAACTGGCAGGGAGAGGCTTTTAGGCAATGGGAATAGTTTGGGCAAGGCAGACTTTGTGAACCACATGGTACTTCTAGAGACGTGGTTTTGGATTATGAATTGTTTGTGTGCAAATGGTGTATGTGTCAGTGTGGGTGGGGGATGTGGTAGAATTAGGATTAGAAGCCCATAGTTAGTGGTTGAATAATGAAAAAAAAGAACAACAACAAAAAAACCAACGAGGAATCCATAGGTTTCTTTAACCCATAGGTAAAGAATTTAGGCTTATTCTTTGGGTGACAGGAGCCAGTGACCATGTTTAAACAGGGAATGATTATAGAGGCATTTTAGAAATGAGAGTAAGCGGATGAAAGGGCCAAGCGAGTTTGAGAATTCTTTTAACCTTGCTCTTGCTAAGTGAAAACATTGCCTTCCAATGGGAAGAAAACCTGTGAATGATAATCTAAAAGATCCTCACAATTTACTGAGGTTTTTAGAGTTAGTCAAGTCTGTATGGAAATGTAAAACTACTTTTTTTAAATAAAGGCAGAATATCCAGTCATTAAATTACTATGTTAAAAACTTTTGTCCTTTATGCTGTCATTCATATAGACTGAATGTTGCTGTGCCCACCCCCAAATCCGTGTGCTGAAATCTAATCCCCAGTGTGTGGTATTTGGAGATGGGGCCTTTAGGAGGTGATTCGTGCTCTCATAAAAGAGAGTCCGGAGAGTTCCTTCATCTCTTCTGCCACGTGAGAAAATAGCAGGAAGGTGGCCCTCGCCAGACACTGAATCTGCCGGGGCCCTGATCTTGGACTTCCCAGCCTCCAAAATGTGAGAAATAATTTCTTTTGTTTATAAGCCAGTTTATGGTATTTTGTTATAGCAGCCCGGACAGACTAAGACATTTTGCAACTAAAACTTAGTCTGATTTCCCTGCTAGACTATAAAGACATGAGAATAGGGATTGTGTATGCTCAGAAGTCAGCACGGCATCTGACATTTATAGAAATAAAAAGTGTTTCTTGAGATGATTGGAACTGATTTGAATTTTCCATTCCCAGAATTTTACTGAAAGGTATTGTTAGGTCACCTTCAAGAAGAACAGAATTAAATGACATATATTTTTATCCTATATGGTTATTATACAATTCACACTGAGAATAATTGGGAGGCTCTCTGCCTGGCTATCTTTAAAAAAAAATCTAGCAGCAAACTAGTATAGATAAAACATCATTCCTTCCTTGGAAGTAGGACCCATTGGTCTCTCTAGTTCACTTTGAGATTCTTCAAAGAGTAAACTGTTCACAGTACTCATGCTGGGAGACAAAGTGTCATTGATTTATGTGCTGAGCAATGTTCCATAAGGCAGTGGGACATTTTAGGGCAGCAAGCCAGGAGTGAGGGAGCCAAGCAAAACTTGGAAACACAAATTAAAGGCATAGAAGAAATATGCTGATTATGGGAAGGTTTCTGAAGTTGGGGTCAACCAACCAGGGATCATTGCATTAAAAGTCAAAATCAGGTGATTACTCTTTTTTCCTTTCTCTGCCTACAAGTCCACTCTCACGATGAGCACTTGACTGGTGAACTATATTTTTCCTAATTGTGTTGCTTACATCCTCCTTCACCTACAGTCACTCTCATCAGATACAGTTAAGATGAGTCTCCTCCAGTCACCTTCTCTCATTTCTGATCAAGAGGCTATGAACTGTGATCTAGAAGCATCTACAGTGTGCCAAATATTGTCACCACTAAGAAAGAGGTGTAGCATCCTTTATTCCAAGAGCTTACATTTTTTTTAAGGAAATAAACAAGTAGACCAGCCATATAAGGAATTAAATAAAATGTCTGGCAGAGGTCTGTACATCTTTCCTTATTAGAAGATAGTGGAAGGGCAAAAACTGCACTTCAGGTGGGGTAGCAGGTGGGCAAGAGTGAGTGTGAGCAGGGGTTAGCCAGGAAGAAGATGGAAGAATAAGTACTCCATCCAAGGTCGTGGAACGACAATGTGAAAAATCAGGTACAAGAGGTATGACGCTCTTGCATTTGTCTTTCTCTTCTCAGTATTTCATCAGGCTTTATTTCACTTTTTTTGGGTTACTGATTTTCGAACCATTTGTTTCTGACATTTTTGTCTTTGATGGTGTCACTTGTATCTATTATTCTCCTGCCTCTCTGTTCTCTGGCTGCTCTTCATTTCCCCTCCCCTCCCTTGACCTCCCCAGTCTTCCTTTGGTCTTCTGGTATTCTTGCTCTGCCGTGCCTCTGTGGATCATCGAGCTACTTCCGTGATTGCAGGTAGCGTAAAGTGTTGATTCCCAAATTCATATGACTAGGTCTGGACATTTCTAAGCTCAGTACCAATTGTCTACTGGATATATCCAACAAGGTGATCTACAGAGTTAATGCAATCCCTATGAAAATCCCATTATCATTCTTCACAGATCTGGAAAAAATAATTCTACGCTTTGTATGGAACCAGAAAAGACCTCGTATAGCCAAAGCA
>NW_012141635.1:326156-332679 GCF_000956105.1 Propithecus coquereli
CACATGGATTCAATGAAAATCTTCAATGCAGCATATGAAAAATCTGAAGTATAGAAAACGCTGACTTAGAGGCGACTTTAGTATCCTTGGCTTCGAATTCCAGCTCCAAGCCCAACATGAGCAATCATCAAATCTTATGTATCAGTCATTATTCTGCAGTCTCTCTCCCAGCTACTCTGTCCCCTGCTGTTTTCCTTCTTCCAATTCCTACCAAAAACAGCACACACCTGGCTCCAACTTATTTTTCGGCAGAGATTTGAGTCTGTCCTGCCCACTGTCACCTCAGCGTCACTCTCATCACTTCCTCTGCACTGCAGACGTGAAGCCAGCAAACACATTTCCCAGAATTCCTTTCCCTGAATGGACCAATTTAGCGTTAGCCAAGGAAAAGCACTAATATAAGATTTGGAAGGCTTCAGAGGAGGCAAAGTCATTATTCTGCAAGCACTATTACAGCCAGACATGTGAGTGGATATGAGGTTCAGAGTGGCTTCCTGGCACGCTTGTGAGAATTCTCCCCACCCCCATCTAATGCTGGTGGCTTTCTTGACCTTTGATCCCAGGTTTCCCAATGGCTGCATAAGTCTTTAATTCCTATATTAAACATTTCACACCTGATACATGTAAAGTGACTTTTGTTTTTTTGGCTGACACCTAACTGACTCACCTGGGATGTCTTATCTCTTATAATTCTCTCTGTAAAATTCCTCATTATTCAAGTCCTAGCTTAAATCCTACCTTTCAGAAAACCTTTTCTTCCCCTTCTCCCTGAATTAGAGATTTCCTTTCTTCTTCCCCACTTCCTGCTTTTCTAACTTACTTTCCTTTCTTCCTTTCTTTTGTCATTCCTTCCTTCCTCTCTTCTTTCCTTGTTTTTGTGTCTCTTTCTCTCTATCCTCTGTCTCTGAGTTTCCTTCTCTTGCTCTTTCTCTCTCATTTTTATCTCCCTTCCCTTCCTTTACTCTTTCCACTCTTCCCCTTTCTTCCTTCCTTCCATTCTTTCCAACTTCCTTCCTCAAATACTTACCACACACCTACACTTTTTTTTGGTTATCTATTACTGCATAACAAACCACCTCAAAGTCAGACATACAAAACAATGACTATTTATTATACTTATGGATTTTGTGGGTCAGGCATTTGAACAGGGCACAAAAAGGATGATTTGTGGCTTACCACAATTACTGGAGACTCATCTGGGAAGATTCAAATGTCAGAACATTCTGGAAACTTCCTTATTCAAATGTCTGGTCTCAGCTGGGACACTCCATGTGCTTAAATTTTCTGGCAGTTGGGTGCTGAGAGGGAGCACCCCAAGAATGAAAGTCAAGGGGCTCAGTATTCCAAGAGAACTAGGAGGAAGCTCACAGCCCTTTCTGACGGCCTTAGCCATCACGTAATACCAGTTCTACTGTATTCTGTAGGTTAAAGCAGGCACACGTATGTGTAGATTCAAAATGTGGGGACGATGACCCCATTTCTTGATGAGAAAGGGTCAAAGAACTCTAGGGCCATGTTTTAAAACTGCCACCTGGTGCTCGCTTCGGCAGCACATATACTAAAATTGGAACAATACAGAGAAGTTAACACGGCCCCTGCACAAAGAAGACACACGAATTCGTGAAGTGTTCCATATTTTAATAAAAAAATAAATAAATAAAACTGCCACCTATATACCAAGTCCCAGTGAGATGCTATGTTTAAAACAGATGAACAATAGATTGTTTTCTTTTTCAATTTTTTTCTTTTTCCTACAGTACAACAGCAATGCCTGCCTTAATGTTGTAAACAGGTTTGGTTTTCACTGAAACTGGTAATTTCTAAACTTAAACTGGGTGAATGGCTGCAGTGCGGAGTAATACCACCATTGACACTGTGAATGCAAGGCTGAAGAATTTACGGCCACCCTCTCAGATACAGGAACAGGTGCAGGGTGGACGCTTTCCAGATGTTGTAGTCAAAGAGTGTGGCCATCTCCCAGCTGCTTGCTGCAAAAATCAATCTCTGCTAGTCAGGGGCAGTGTCTTTATCCTGGACCTTCTCCTTTACGTTCTTGATAATAATCCTGGGCTCCATTCCCAGGGAAATTGTCTTGTTGGTCCGCACTGTTCAGTGGCTAAATGCACGAACATGTTAAAATAATCCTTTCTCTTTGATATGGTTCTATATCCTTGTGAATTTTCCTCATTATATATTGCACTGTTATTTTTATGTAGAGAACATTTTTCTTATTAGCACTTTCTGAGAATTTATGGGAATTTGTACATTTTCTGGTAGCTCACACAGTGTCTTGTGCCTACCATGATCTTCATAAACATTAATTGAACTGAATTTCCTCTACGTGTAAGTATTTAAAATTTTTAATGTCTCATGAGAATGACTCCACATCAAATGGCTTATAGAATGCTGATCGATATTTTTAAATTTCTCATTTATAGTTAGTGAATCTCATACAAGTTATACAGTTTATTGAAAATCCATTTCTTCAATAAGACATACTGAGCCATTTCATAACACTGTGTCAGCCACAGAAATTAAGCCGTGAGATTGGCAGACAGGGATCCAACCCCTTCCAGAGCACATAATGTGGAAGTAGGTACAAATAAGAGACCTGCAAGTACTTCATAATGGTAAACTGATAAAGTTCGGAGTGCAGGAGGAAGGAGTAAAGGCGAGGTGGCACTAGCCTGAACATGACAGAGGAAGGCCTCTGGGTAGATGATGTCACAGCTGGGGCATGTAAGGTAGGTAGGGGCCATCTCTGTGGAGGGTAGATGCAGACAGGACGAAGCATTCCAGGTGGAGGGATAACGTTTGTCGTGAGTGATACGGACCTGCAGTGGGAAAAGCCCAGGTGGTACCAAGAGATACGGTTTTAAAAGGAACCGTGTAGTCTTGTAATATAAACAAGTAAGTTTGATTTTTATGTGGCGGCAAACAGAGAATCAATGATAGACTTTAACCAGTGAACCGATACATAGGAATTATGTTTAGAAACATAGAACAAATAAAGAAAGGCAATTTGTAGGGAGACTTGTTGAAAGGCCGAGAAGTGATGGCACCCTGATTTTTGTAACCAACAATGAAGGTAGAGAAAGCTGGATCGGTTTGAAAAATATTTAGGATATAGAATCAATAGAACTTAGTGAGTGAATCTGTAGAGAAAGTGAAAAGTAAAGAAATGAGGATGACCCCAGTAGGTTTCTGAGTTGAGCAACACACCAGACGATATAATCACTCATTGAGAATAAATATTGAAGGAAAAATGGGTTTGCGGGGAAAAAACAGGTCATTTCTGTACATTGTGCTTGACAGGTACTGAGACCCCCAAAATGTCTATGTCCTGATCCCCAAAAGGGACCTTGCAGATGCAATTAAATTAAGGAAGATTATTCTGGACAAGCAGGTGGGCCCTCTGTATTCGTAAGAAGAGGAGGTGGGAAGATTGGAGTCTGAGAAGGCTGTATGTCAGTGAAAGCAGGGCTTGGAGTGATGTGACAAGAAGCTGAAAGCAGGAAAAGGCAAAGAAAGATTCTCTCCTAAGGACTTCTGACGTCCAGAACTGTAAGATAATAAATAAAGTTGTGTTGTTTTAGGCTCCTACATTTGTGTTTGTCACATTGGCAATACAAAACGAACGTAGACATTAGGTTTTTAAAAATTGTTTATTTATTTATTGTTTAATCTACACATGATAATTGTATATATTTATGGGGTGCAATATGATGTTTTGATACAGATGTATGTTGTATATTGACCCAATCAGAGCAGTTAATGTACCTATCACCTTTTAACATTTCTTTGTGGTGAGATGATTCAAAAACCTCTAGCTATTTTGTAATATACAATGTTTTACCATTAACCATAGTTACCCTGCTGCACAAAAGAATGCCGAAATTTATTACTCCTATTTAATTGTAACTTTGTACTCATTGACCAACCTCTCCCCATTCTCCCTTCTCCTTCACCTCCCCAATCTCTGGTAACACTGTTCTACTCTCTGCTTCTATGACAACAGCTTTTCTTTTTTTCCAGATTGCACAAATGTGTGAGATCATATGGTATTTGTATTTCTGTCTGGTTTATTTCACTTCACACGGTGTCCTAAATTTTCATCCATGTTATTGCAAATGACAGGATTTCATTGTTTTAAAAGGTGGAATGGTATTCCACTGTGTGTATATACCACATTTTGTTTTTATCCATTCATCCATTATTGGACACTCAGGTTGATTCCAAATCTTGGCTATTGTAAATAGTGCTGCCATAAACATGGGAGTACAGACATATATACTCAATCCTGAGATTGCTGGATTATATGGTAGTTTTATTTTTAATTTTTTGAGGAAACTTCACAGTGTTTTCCATAGTTGCTATACTGGTGTACATTCCCACCAATATTCTCCACACCCTTGCCAATACTTGTTTTATTTTTCATACTAGCTATTCTATTAATAATTGGAGTAAGGTGGTATCTAATTGGGGTTTTCATTTGTATTTCCTCATAATTAGTAATGTCGAGCATTTTTCATGTACCTGTTGGCTATTTGTGTGTCTTTTTTTGATAAATGTCTGTTAAGGTCTTTTACAAATTTTTTAATTTGGGCTGTTTTTTTTTTTTTAATTTTGTTGTAGAGTTGTTTGACTTCCTTATATATTCCGCATATTAAGCCCTTTTCAAATGTATAGTTTACAAATGTTTTCTCCCATTCTAAAAGTTGTCTCTTTGCTCTGTTTATGGTTTCTTTTACTATACAAAAGATTTTTAGTTTGATGTAATCTCATTTGTCTATTTTTGCCCTTATTGCCTATGATTTTCAAATCTTATTTAACAAATCCTTGCCCAGCCTCTATGTCTTCTGACAGTTTCATAGTTTGGGATCTTACATTTAAGTGTTTAATTAATTATGAGTTGATTTTTGTATATATTGAGAGCCAGAGAGCTAGTCTTATTCTTCTACATGTGTGTATACAATTTTCTCAGCAGCATTTATGAAGAGATTGTCTTTTCTTGAATGTATGTTCTTGGCACCTTTATGAAAAATCAGCTGGATGCAGGTGTGTGAACTTACGTTGAGGCTTTCGATTCTGTGTCTTTGATATATATGTCTGCTTTTATGCCAGTACCATGCGGTGTTAGTTACTATAGCTTTGTGCTATATTTTGAAGTCAGGTATTGCGATGCCTCCAGCTTTGTTCTTTTTGCTCAGAATTGCTTTGGCTATTTGGGATCTTTTGTGGTTCCATACAAATTTGGGATTATTTTTCTTATTTCTGTGAAGAATCATTGGTATTTTAATAGGGATTGCAGTAGTAATTCTGTAGATTGCTTTGGGCACCATAGCCATTTTAAAAATATTAATTCTTGCAATCCATAAGCACAGGATAGCTTTCCATTTATTTTTGTACTCTTCAGTTTCTTTCATTAAAGTATACAGTTTTTAGTGTAGATCTTTCACCTCCTTCATTATGTTTATTCCTAGGTATCTTACCTTTTTGTAGCTTTGGTAAATGGAATTGTTTTCTTGATTTCTTTTTCAGATAGTTCACTACTAGCATATAAAAATGCTACTGATTTTTTATATGTTGGTTTTATATCCTGAAACTTTGCTAAATTTATTTATTTGTTCTAAAAGTATTTTGGTGGAGTCTTTGGGATTTTTTATGTTATAGGCAAGATTATGTCATTTGCAGCTGGGATGATTTAACTTCTTCCTTTCCAATTTGGATACCTTTTATTTCCTTCTCTTGCCTAATTGCTCCAGTTAGGTCTTACAGTGCTAAGTTGAATAAAAGTGGTGAAAGTGGGCATTCTTATCTTGTTCCTGATTATAGAGGAAAAGTTTCAGCTTTTCTCTGTTCAGTATGATATTAGCAATGAATTTGTCGTGTATGGCCATTATTGTGTTAAGGTATTTAGCTTCTATACTTAATTTGTTGAGAGTTTTTATCTTGAAGAGATGTTGAATATTGTCAAATGCTTTTTCTGCAACTATTGAAATGATATTGTGGTTCTGTCTTCCTTTCTGTTAATGTGGTGTATCACATTTATTGATTTGTGTATCTTTAACCATCCTTATATTCATGGGATGAATCTCACTTGTTCATAGTGAATGACCTTTCGATGTGATGTTGGATTCAATTTGCTAGTATCTTGCTGAGAATTTTTGCATCTATGTTCATCAAGGATTTTGGCTTGTAGTTTCTTTTTACGTTTTTATCTTTGCGTGATATGGGGATTAGGGTAATGCTGGCCCCATAAAATGTACGTGGAAGTGTCCTCTCCTCTTCAATTTTCTGGAATACTTTGATGAGAATTGGTATTAATTCTTCTTTAAATGTTTGGTAAAATTCAGAAATGATATCATCAGGTCTTGGGATTTTGTTTGATGGAAGACTTTTTATTACTGACCCAATTTCCTCGTTTATTATTGATTGGTTCAGATTTTATATTTCTGCGTAATTTAATTTTGATAAATTGTATATGTCCCGGAGTTTATCCATTTCTTCTGTGTTACCAAGT
>NW_012141635.1:333879-334739 GCF_000956105.1 Propithecus coquereli
ACAGAGGTTGTGCTAGTTTGCAGTCCCACCAGCAGTGTATGAGTGTTCCTATCTCTCTGCATCCATGCCAACATTTATTGTTTGGGGACTTTTTGATAAAAGCAAGGGAAATTTTTTATTCCACTTTTAATTTCTTCATGACCCCTTGGTTTTTTAGGAGCATATTGTTTAATGTTCATGTATTTGTAAAGTTTTCAAAGTTTTGTGTTGTTGATTTCTAGTTTTATAAGTATGGTCAGAAAAAAATATTTGATATGATCTATATCTTCTTAAATTTATTAAGACTTGTTTTGTGTCCTAATATATGATCTATCCTGGAGAATGTTTCATGTGTGAGTAGAATGTGTATTATTCAGCTGTTGGATGGAATGTTCTATAAAAAATGTCTCTTAGGTTCATTTGGCCTGTGGTATAGTATAAGTCTACTGTTTCTTTATTGATTTTTTGGCTAGATGATCTGCCCATTGTTGAAAGTTGGGTGTTGAAGTCCCCTACTATTATTTTATTCCAGTCTCATTAAAACTTTAGGTCTAACAGTATGTGCTTTATGTAGCTGGGTGTTCCAGTTTTGGGTGCATATATGCTTACAATTGTTATATCCTCTTGTTGAATTGATCTTTTTTTGTTTGTTTGTTATATAATGACCCTGCTTGTCTCTTTCTACAGTTTTTGACTTAAACTCTATTTTATCTGATATAAGTATGGCTACTGCTGCTCATTTTTGGTTTCCATATTCATGAAATATCTTTCCATACTTCACTTTCAGTTTGTTTTAAACAATGAGCTGAGTCTCTTATAGGTAGCATATAGTTGGGTCTTTTTGTTTGTTTGTTTATTTATTTATTTTTTTAAATACATTC
>NW_012141635.1:336544-348200 GCF_000956105.1 Propithecus coquereli
TTATTATTGATAGATAAGGACTTATTCCTACCATTTTGTTGTTTTGTGATTGTTTTGCAGATCCTTTGTTCCTTTCTTCCTCTCTCATTACTTACTTCTGTTGTTTGGTGGTTTTCTGTGGTGTTAAGCTTTGTTTCCTTTCTCTTTGTCATTTGTTTATCTGCTGTAATTTCTTCTCTGTTTTTTTCCCCTGGGGCTAACATAAAGAGTTACATGGTTACAACAGACTATTTTAAGCTGATGGCAACTTAACTTTAGTCACATAAAAATACTGTAGACTTTTCCCCCCACCTCTGCAATTTATATTTTTGTTTAATTTGTTTAATTTACTTCTTTGTCTATTATGTGTTCCTTAGGTATTGTTTGTAGCTGTTATTGATTTTGACTATTTTGACTTTAAACCTTTGTACTAGTAGATTGATAGATTTATATGGCATCATTACATCACTGGGGTATTTTGAGTGATTTATGAATTTGCCTCTACTGGTTAATTTTATACTTTCATATGCTTTTATGATAGTAATTACCAACCTTCTATTTCCAATTGTAGCGCTCCCTTAAGCATTTCTTGTAAGGCTGGTCTAATAGTAATAAATTCCCTTTTGATTGTCTTAGAAGGTCTTTATTTCTTTTCATTTCTGAAGGATAGCTTTGCTGGACATATTATTCACATCTGATATATATATATATAATATATTTTTTTTTTTTTTTTTCTGCACTTTGAACATATCATCCAATTTTCTCCTGTACTGCAAGGTTTGTGCTGAGAAATCTGCTGATAGTCTAATGGAAATTCCCTTACATGTGACTTGATGTTTTTCTCTTTGTCTTTGGCTATCTACAGTTTGATTATAATATATCTTGAAGAGGGTCTTTATTGGTTCAATCTAATTGAGAATCCTTGAGCTTCTTGAGTCTGTGGAGAGTGATGTCCATACTTCTCCCAATAACTGAGAAATTTTATTAAATAGTTGTTCTGCACCTTTCTCCATTTCCTTTCCCTCAGATACTTTGATAATGCATATATTTATTTTTTCATTGTTTTTATTATTCTTCATTATTTTTTTTTATCTCACTGGGTTATTTCAAAAGACCTGTCTTGATGTTCAAAAATTGTTTCTTTTGCTTGAGCTACTCTGTTGTTTTAGTTCTCAACTGTATTTTTATTTCACTCATTAAATTCTTCAAAGCCAAAATTTCTTCAGGGTTCTTCTTAAATAAATATCTATTTCTTTGTTGAATTTATGTTTCAGATCATTAATTGTTTTTTTGATTTCTCTGAATTGTTGTGTTCTCTTATATTTCACTGAGTTTCCTTAAGATTATTATTTTGAGTTTTTTACCAGGCATTTTGTTAATGTCCTTTTCCTGGGATCTGTTACTAGATGCTTCTTATGTCCCTTTGGGGGTGTCATGTTTCCTTGCTTTTTTGTTTCTTGTGTTCTTACGTTTCATGTTTCTTGTGTTTCTATGTCACATCAACATATCTGTGCACCTGGTGAAATAGTTGCTTTTTCCAATTTTATGGACTAGCTTTTGTAGGGAGAGATTTTTTTCCTGTGTATGGTCCCAGGGTATCAGTTAAGGGCAGTGTGTGCTATATGGGTTTTAACACTGAGGTCTATGTAGTTCTGTCTGATCTATTCTCTGGACAGGTGAGTTGTGGTGCTGCAGGCACCCATGTGAACATGGTGGAATGATGGCTAGGCCTTGGGGACAAAGACAGTGAATTGCTACTGGCTCCTGGGGTAAGACACTGTAGTAGTGGTTTTGATTTCAAAATGGCAACAAGCCATGGCAGCTTATGTTTCAGAAGTGGAATGTGCTCAAAGTCGGCACCTACACTGCGACAATGTAGCTGCCAAACTCTGGCTAATCTCCAAACTGGATTCGGGAACCTGTGAGGACTGGGAGACTTGACCACAGCAAGGATTGCTGGCATTTGTGCAGCAACGGAGACTACCAAGGAGCTCCAGCTTATCTTTTCCCCATAAAAAAACGTCACCTCTAACTCTGAGTCTATCCCAGGAGGGAGACAGTGTGGCAGAGGCAGGATGTCTTGCTCCCCTCTCTATGGTGCTATCTTGGGCTTCTGGGCTCCACAGGAATTTTGCCATATACCTGGTGCTCTCCAGCATACTTCCTTAGTCACTCTAGCTGAAATATTATTGTTTGTTAATTATTTTGATCCCTTTTTGTAGGGGATGTGATTGCTGGAAAACTCTAGTCAATCATTTTGCTGACATCCCATGATGAGTTTTAAGATCTGTGGAATATTCATATCCAAGGTCTGATAGGTTATCAGACATGTGGTTCTCATGCTCAGGAGAGAGAGTGATTCTGGTAATTAGATTGGAGAGTCATCAACATTGAGGTGAAACTAGACACAATGAGGTAGGAATAGAATACATGAATGGGAATGTGGAAATGAAAAGAGTTTGCCATACAGAACCCAGGAGAACCCCATCCTTTAGGAACAGATGCTAACAAAGCAAACTCATAAGTAACCTTCAGAGTAGAAGAAAGATAAAGAAAGTAAGGGATCAGGGAAAATCAAGGACAAAAAATATTTTAACTACAGGGGTTTTGTTAATAATGTCAGATGCTACTAAGAGGAATGAACTAAAACAAATTTAAATAAAATAGGTATTAGCCCAGGCGCGGTGGCTCATACCTGTAATCCTAGCACTCTGGGAGGCCAAGGCGGGTAGATCCTTTGAGGTCAGGAGTTCAAGACCAGCCTGAGCAAGAGCGAGACCCCGTCTCTACTAAAAATAGAAAGAAATTGGCTGGACAACTAAAAATGTATAGAAAAAATTAGCCGGGCATGGTGGCGCGTGCCTGTAGTCCCAGCTACAAGGGAGACTGAGGCAGAAGGATCGCTTGAGCCCAGGAGTTTGAGGTTGCTGTGAGTGAGGCCGATGCCCCGGCACTCTAGCCCGGGCAAAAGAGTGAGGCTCTGTCTCAAAAAAATAAAAATAAAAACAAAAATAAAAAATAAAATAAGTATTGAAAGGTGCCTATTGGTTGGGAAAGAAACACTAGGGAAGGGTTAAAAAAGGGAGATAGAGAAAACACACTGAATGAGCAAGTTATTTGAAAGAGAGGAGAGCATTTTACCCTGAGTGGACTTGAAGAGGCAGGGGTCACTCCTGAGACAACAGACTCCTGCCTTTCTCTGGGATGGGAGAAGACATAGGTACAATAGCACAGTGGGATACAGAACAATGCCTTAGAAATGGAGTAAAAGTCATTTGCCATTCTGTTATAATTTTTTAATATTTATTATGATGGTTACTGATTGTATAAGATTTGATGCATATAACAATGAGTTAGTGATTTATGGGGGTTTCTAATTTAAATATTCAAAGAAAAACACGCTACCTTATAAGGAAAGAAAATTGACCAAAAATGTGAGAATGAAAGTCTCAAAACAATTGAACAGTTTAAATTTCTGGATTTGATTCTAGATGGGGTTAAAAATGCAATAAAACATCCTTAATAAAAAAACAAAACAAAACAAAACAAAACTGGCATTATCCTAATAAAGAAAGAAGGAAAAAACCTTAAGAGTATAATTCTGGGTGAACTAGTAATTGATGAAAGGTTTTATTAGTACAATTGATGATAAAGGATAAGGCAATGTTTCAGAAAATTGAGAGTATTCAATTTATTCAGTTCTTTATCAAATATATATAAATTGCTTACTATGTGTCAGGGACCTTGCCAAATAAGAAAGGGTAAAACATTAGGAAATAGAAGATGCAAGTGCCACAGTTTTTATTATTTAGCTTCCGCTGAACTCATGATTGACTCTGCAACAGCATCCTCACCACGTTCTTATCTTGGTGATGCAAACTGTAAGAGTTGGTTTAAATGATAGGATGTTTCACTTACTGAGCCATAAACCAAAAGTAATTATGCTACAAGAACAGAAAGTCACCCACGCACAATAACTTATATTACCTGAAAGACAATTAGGTAAGCAAATGACTGAAATATAGGCAATTTTACTTATGTGCAACAAGCTAAGCGAGCATATGTTTATCAATCTATCTATCTAGATATTTATATAGATATTGATGTATACATATGGACATGGAAAAGTGTGCATGACCTATATGGTATAAATTGATATAATCAAAGTTCCTCTTTCTAACCTTTTCCAAATATTGTATTTGATCAATTCACATACGTAAGTATTATGTGAGAGTGAACTGAACCTGTGAAATATACTGTCAAGCATCAGAGCTTAAATTGATTTGTTACGAAATTCCAGTAAAGTACACACAGGAGAAATAATTTGGAAGTACTTAGGGAGGGTCTTGACAGGTTGCTCTGGAAAGCAGTGAAGCGAAGCTAAAGGGAACATTCAGATACTCTGTAGCATGAAAGAAAAAAAAAAGTAATCAAAAGTTGAATTCTTTTCCCTGGCAAAGTAAGTAGTTTCTCTGAATCCTTTCTGAAATAGTTGCGAATTGTAAATAGGTGAAATTGAATAATGATAATCAATCGAAGAGACTTAGAAGTGTCATCTAGATCAGCGGTCCCCAACTTTTTTGGCACCAGGGCAGGTTTCGTGGAAGACAGTTTTCCCACAGACGGGGCGCGGGCGGAGCTCAGGTGGCGATGCCTGCAGCCGGTTCCTAACGGGCCGCGGACCAGTACTGGGCCGGCAGCCAGGGGGTGGGGACTGCAGAATTCTAGATGACCAAAAAAATGTGTGAGAAGATAATTAATTAATTGATTGCATTTTGCTAGTTTTAGAAACTGGATCAAAGCTCATGATCTGGATAAAAAAAACACACACAACAAAAATGAATTGTCTTAAAATGAGAATAGGATATATGTATATGTATAAACATTCATTCTGTACGTACAAAAACACATTTCTATAAAAGTTGGCAATGTATTTTAATTCTTAAGTGATATGGCAAATATAATAGAGCCTTTATGGTTAATGAGAACACTTAAAACAGAATTTTTTCTTTTCTTTTCTTTTTCTTTTTTTCTTTTTTTTTTTTTTTGAGACAGAGTCTTGCTCTGTTGCCCAGGCTACAGTGTGGTAACATCAGCCTAATTCACAGCAACCACGAACTCCTGGGCTCAAGCAATTTTCCTGCCTCAGCCTCCCAAGTAGCTGGGACTATAGGCATGTGCCACCACCTGGGGCTATTTTTTCTATTTTAAATAGAGATGGGGTCTCATTCTTACTCAGGCTAGTCTTGAACTCCTGACCTCAACTAATCCTCCTGCCTCTGCCTCTCAGAGTGCTAGGATTACAGGCATGAGCCACTGCACGAGGCCTAAAATAGAACTTTTATCCATGTTTTACCAATACTTTCTATAAAAATGCATTCTAATAAATAAACTTAATAATGCAGGCAATCTTGGACTTTTATTTAGTAAATACCACCCAACAAAAAACTTATTTTGTTAATTTTTTTAGAGTACTTTTAGTGACACTTTTTTCTAGACTTAAAAAGTCTTAAGAAATAATAAGGTTCTCTGCAGCATTAGCCTAACTGTTCCACCAATGGCCTTTTGCCCAAGAAGAGGAAATGAGTAAGAATTAGGAGGGCTATGCTGATAATCAAATGTGGCTTTGAAAAAAATAAGTAGAAAAAACTCCTTATCCTTGAGAAATAATGACCACATTACCTTACGAGGCTGATGCCTGGGAGGAAGCCTTCGGATAATGAGCTGTTCTTGAGGAGCATCTGCTCAGTTCGTGTCAAGCAGCCAGGTGATAAGATAGGGAGCCTTTAGCCTAGATGAATGCGAGTGCTGTACTTTAAACTAGGTCAGATGTATTATTTCAATTTAAAATAAAGAGTGTTCATGAACCAGAAATTTTCTGTAAGAATGCTTGGAAATGTATGGCATGCAGATACATTCCTCAAGAATTTTGTGATGCCTTTGGAGATGGCCTGCCTTAACCTCCATTAGCAATAGCCACACAGTGACATAGACATACACGTTTTAGAATTCGTTCTTTGATACCAATCCTGATGTTGCTTGTTGTTTTGAGACTATACTAATGGCTATCACCTTCTTTGTTCTGGGAGACACAAGTACTATTATAAATACTTGTGTTCTATTTTAGCAAATGTTACAAAATGAATAATATAATGGAAGATATATATTTAAGAATGCTACTTGATTCTATTTCTCCTTTCCACTCCATAGTGTGTAATGGCTTATTTCTAATTACTTAAATGCAAGCCTAGGTTAATCAGAATTCATTCTTTTTAAGCTTTTTTTTGCACACTACATTTACCACATCCTTTCCATTTAAATAATCTTTCATCTACATGTGCCTAAAATATAAAAATTTTTCTTAGGTGTGAAAAATTATTACTCTGTGGACTAATTAGGATAGCTGTCCTTAGCTTTCCTAAATGAGTGTAGGAAAAAAAGGAGGGCCCACAGTGACAGATACAAATTAGGAGATAGTTCAACTCAAAGCGAATTTTCTTATGGAAACGATGTCTTAACAGGATTGCTTAGAAACAGATTCTCATATAAGTTTGTCTTTGTGGTATTGGTGCTTAAATACATTCTATAATGGCATCTCTTTTTCTATGATATTCATTAAGATTTGTTTAAATAAATTATTCCCTACCCCCAACTAGTTCATTGAGAGTAACACATTCATTTGCTGGTGCTTATGTTGACTCCTGTGCTTCCATTGCTCGACAGCAGAGGCCTGAGTTGTGTTTTACCTTCACAGGACCTGCAAAGATTTAGGCATTTGTGGCTTTTTCAGTGTTTTTCTGGCAATATTTGAAGCACTTTGTGTGACATGAATGTGATGAGATTACAAATTTATTAAAGAAATTAGAGTAGAGATAAAAAATGGAGAGGACTGGTAGAAAAATATTTTAATAAAAATATGAGCTATTGTGTAAATAATGTGATTATGGAAATAGTACTAGTAATAATAATAATACCTACTTTGAACATCTGTGTCAACAGAATTAGTTAAACATTTTTAAAAGAAACACATGGGGAGGTGAGTCAGGATAGTTTCTTTGATCTGAAGTTGAGAAAGGTGTTTTAACATCTTGCCTCAGTATTGAAAACAGCAGGGTTAAATACATGCTGGATAAAAATATTTCACTATTTTCCTTTGGACAGCCTTCACTGGGGCACTATCAAAGCCAAACTGAACACTTTGTGGTCAAGCTTTAAAAGCATCATTGCAAAATGACAAAAATCCTTTAATAAATGCCAAGTGAATCATAGTTTAACCATTTACCAAGTAGCTTTCTGTAGTATAATACAACATTAATCATATCAAACACAGAAAAGAATTCATAGCTAGACCTATCCTTTTCTTTGACAATTGAAATACTTGGATTGATTTAATTAATCCCACTTGCTTTTGATGGAAGTCTAGGGAGAGCTACAGGAAGCTGCCTGGTGCATTATTAATTCTCTACATCTTTACTGCAGTGCCAATGCTGTTTATCCCATTTTAAATTCTCCAGGTCCCCATCTCTGGCAATGACAGCTGTTATGGCTGTGGTGGGAACTGTTTCTTTTTTTCCCTGACTGAAAGGGCAGGGACCAGCTGCTGCTCTTGCTAAGGCTGAGAAAGGGATCAGTTTTCAGAGGTACTCCAGTGGCTGAGAAGGGGCCGCTCTCTCCTTTTTCATCAAGTATTTCTCTTTGAAAGAGTGATCCAATTCTGCTTAATCAAGGAGCTGGAACTTTGAGATTGTTCTTTGTCCTGACAATCTGAAATCCTTCATTGCCTTCCTGGGTGAGCTGGTCATAACCTATTTCTAAAGTCAAAACATTGACTTTTACTTAAATCATGCAAACGCAGGTTCTGGGTTGTAACATTTGGGCAACTGTGTTTTCCTCCCCAAATTCTGAGGGTGCCAATGTCCACTTTTGCTCTTCTTTATTGTCCTCTTGCATGTATCCATGGTGTTTACATATATGCAAATTTAAATAAAGCAAACGATCACTTTCAGGTAACCACGATGGATCAAGATATTATATGACATTTTCATACCTGGAATAATAACTTTTTTCTTTTATTACCAATAAAGATCAGCTATTCTTTCTATAAGTAAAGTTTTTATGCTTCTCACATTTTTATTCTATTAATTTCTAGTGCCAGATTTCTCTTTTATCAAGAGACATTCTCTATCAATTGCAAACTGTCAACCAAGTTTACAAAATATTGCATCCCTTCCATCACTGAGTCCCAGTCAATTAAATATAGCATACAGCAATATCAGAACTGAGAACAGACCATAGAAAAATAATACAGAAGTTTCTGCTGGCCTTGAGAGTTAATCCAAATGAGCTGGATTAGAATGACTGTGCTGAGACATGTCTTTTCAAAAATAATCTCTGCAACTGGATGAATATAATTCACACCTTTGTTCGAGTTGCATTTAAATATTTATTTTGTCAAAACATATGATTCAAAGTTTGGTAGTGCTTTCTTGAAATATATTCCATCATTATTTCCAAAACATTTTGAACCACACTCCTCGAGCTTATTTATATAATTCTTTATACCATAAATTACTATGAAAGTAAGTGTTTTGACTTCTCATGTTAAGGCTGAATGAACCAAGGGTCAAAAGACTTGTTCTTGGCATCATCCAGTCTGTGAGGGGCAGAGCGGGAATTTACATCTGGATTTCTAGCTAGGCATAGTATTTTTTTTTTCTACTCTACTCTAGCTTCTTTGTTCTGATTTTAGGATCATATGTCTCGTGATGTTTCTTTAAACGGTTTTGAAGAAAAATGAGTAAGAAGAGTGTGTTTTGTTTTGGTCCCAGGCTTAAAATTAATTTACATATTTTTTCTCAACAATGTAAAAAGTTGTGTTCATCAACTTTGAGATTTCCATGCTAAACAATCTGGAGAAATAGGTAATGTGAGAATGAGGTCTCTGAGATCTATACACACAAAGAAAACCTACAAGGTTGTGATGTTTAATTAGTAGAGCAGAAGACAAAGAAAAGATATATTTATTTTAAAATGTTTATAGAGCTGTAAGACAGAGTTGTAGTTTGTTTTTGTTGAAGAAATAAAACAGGATTATTGTGTAGAAGCCACAGGAGGTGGATCTGAGTTCAGATATCTACATAGACATAAATGACAGATGACATGATAGATGTAGATTCGTACATACAGACATAGAGTTACACATTACAGAAAGTATTCAAGCAGGAGACTCATAGAGGGAAATTGGGTACTGAGTGCGGGTTTGAATAAGCTTCTTTCCTACCCTATCTTTCTATGATTTTATTGCTTACATTTTTTTTTTTTTCAAAGCAAGCCACCTAGCCATATCTCAGTTTGAGAGTGAAGAATAAAGATACTTCAGGGAGGGGGAGCAAATGTAATTGCACATAATTATATATTCTAAACATGCTCATTGTAGAATTTCCTTTTAAAAATTTTATGTATTAATTTATTTGATACTAATATTATTGATGTTCTAATATTAGCTTTCCCCATGTGTTTTGAAATTTTGTTTTGCAGACTCATCTTAATTTTTCCCCCTGTCTTTCTTCAGGCTTATTCCCATTTATAATCTGTGTAGGGACTTTCAGTTGCCTGCACCTAGATGCCTGGGGCCCCTAGGCCAGAACTGGCTCATTTTGCTGCTGTCCCACAGTGATGTTGGGAATGTCACAGATTCTATTGTTGAGCCAATGTCCAGCTTAACTGAAGCCTTGGTAACGTGAATGAGTTCTGATTTGCCACATCTCAAATAGCAGAAGGTATTTGGTGATTCAAATTATTTCCAAAAAAATGCTTCCATGTTTTTCCCTTACCAGCCATGTATAATATGTAACACAAACTCTACAAGGTCAATTTTTTCTAGATTTTCTATTAAAAGATTAAAAAATAGAGAGAGAGATTTCAATAAATTCTTCTCTTCAGATAGTAACCTGCTCACATCATTGGTCCATGAAGGAATTTCTTGTTTCTTGCCATTCCCTTCCCTTTCCTTTCCCATGGACACCCTATCCAATGAACTTGAAACATATCCTTTCGTGTTCTTGGATATCTACTTATCCTTTACAGTGTGGTTTTGTGTGTATACATTTTAAAATAATGTATAATATTTCGTCACAGATCTAGTCATCTTACTTTATTAAAAAAATCTAACACCGTGTGTTTAAGATGTTCAAGTTACTGCATAAACTTTCAGTTCATTACTGCTGTAGAGTATTCCAGAGTATGCAAACACTACCAAGGAAACGCTGCACTGACTACCAGTGAGTGGAATTAATGAGTTTTAGTATATACTATATTTAATTTAATTTTATTAGGCCTTGTCAGATTTATTTCCAGAATGGCTATACCTGAATATTTCTACAAGAGTATATGAAGCTTTTTGTCTGCCCAAATGCTAACACTTGGTATGATCTGATATTTTATTTTATTCTTTGCTAAGTTCAGTGGATGCAACTTGCATCTCACATGAATTTTAATTTGTCTTCTCTGGTAAGCATTGAAACTGGCCTATTCCTATTGTTTATACATGTTTATACTGGGTTTTGATGTATTTCTTGCTGTTTTTCTGGAGTCCAGCTTAAATTCTACTTATTAATATGTTTTTGGTTTTAAACTGCAATTAACTTCTCCTAGTATATCATTTGTTTACAGTAAAATTAACTTCTCCCAGTGTATCATTCGTTTACAGTAACTATGGTAACTTGTTTTGAGCACAAGGTTTTATTTTGATGTATTCAAATACATATTTGTTGTTGTTTTGTTGTGGCTGTATATTTTGTGTTTTCTTTAAGATTAAAAAAAGTACTTTTCCATTGGGTACAAACAATCTGAAATTTCTTACATTTTTTTATATGTTTAAATCTTTGATTTGTCTATACTTTATTTCTATAAAGATTCATTTTAATTTTTTCTCCAGGAAAAAAAAGCACAATATTCTCAACATGAACTAAGCAAATCTCAATTCTCAATTTTTTATTATAGTTCTGTCAGTTTTTTTCTGGATATTTTTGAGGCTATGTTGTTAAGTTCATATGTGTGTGCGAGTCTTATGTTACCTTGACCCATTTTTCTTTTTCTTTTTCTTGTCTTTGTCTCTCTCTTTCTTTCTTTCTTTCTTTCTTCTCTCCTTTCCTTGCCTTTCCTTTCCTTTTTTCTTTTCTTTTCTTCCTGAAATAGGGGCTCACTCTGTTGTCCAGGCTGGAGTGCAGTGGCATGATCGTAGCTCACTGGAACCTTGAACTTCTCGGCTCAAGAGATCCTCTCACCTCAGCCTTGTAAGCAGCTGAGACTATAGGCACATATCACCACACCTGGCTAATTTTTTTTCTTTTTTCTTTTTTTTTTTTTTGAGAGACAGGGTCTTGCTATGTTGCCCAGGCTAGTCTTGAACCCCTAGGCTCAAGCAATTCTCCCTCCTCGGCCTCCCAAGTAACTGGGATTACAGGCTTGAGCCACTGCACCTGACCACATAATTTTCTCTTAAGGGTGTCGTTGCTTAGCCCTCATGTGTGGAGGAAGTGGAGAATAGAAGAGGGAATACTCAGGTCTTATCATTTGCTTCGATTAGTTATTCCCGCCTTTCTGGCTAGGTTTCTTGTGCCATGTGTATAGTTGTATATTTTTGGTGTCACAATTTTTTTTTTTTTTAATATTTTTA
>NW_012141635.1:348250-374167 GCF_000956105.1 Propithecus coquereli
TTTTTTTTAATATTTTTAATGACCAAAACAAAAAACGCTTAAAACCGCAGCTTCTGGAAGAACCACTTATTCTTGCCCATCTTGTACCTCTCTTCAAACTTGACCTTGGCCTCCCGTCGGGCCTTGCGTTTAAGAGCAGGGTCTATGAAGACATCCTTGTTGACAACAGTTTTGTCCAAGGGTATATCCACAGAGTACCTTGTGGGCATGAGGTGATTGTAGTTATAAACTTTCACAAAAGACTTGATCTTTGATCGCTTGGCAATCTTCTTCTTGTCCATGGCAGCTGTCACTTTGCGGGGATAGCGGTCAATTCCAGCCACCAGAGCATGGCTGTAGGGACGGTCTGAAGTGCCATCATTAATGTTCTTCACCACGACGGCTTTCCGTCCGGAGTAGCGTCCGGCCAGGACCAGCACCACTTTCCCGGTTTCATGAACCTGCCCATTTCGACGCAACCAGCAGGGTCTACAGCAGAAAGGAAGGGTGTCACAATTTTTTGACTTCTATTGGTGATGAGAGTGAGGGAAGAGAAAACAATAATCTGTCCAAGGTAGGATGTGGTGAGTAAACTAAGATAATCGAAATGCTGCCCCACAGCACATTCACGTCGGTAGTATCTTCAAAGTTGGTCCAAGGTAGGAGTGAGGGAACACAAGAGCTTGTGTTAGTTCATCATCTTGCGGAAGCTAAAACCGTGCCACCTCAGTCTGGCACACAAGTATATGTTGACGAAATCCTCTGGGAGCCAGATGGGTCTCAGAGGTTTTATAATTATGGTGGTTTTGTAAACCTCATATTTTTCACTTAGATCTAATTTACTGAAGCAAACCAAGTGAGTGAAAATTGTGACTTATAAGCCAGTTATATTAGTGAGTGACTATTTGTCTTGCAAAACAATTTGCCATAAAATTCCTCTAAATAGCAAACTTCCATAATGCATTTAAATGTGATATGATTCACAAATTCCAGCTTATATTTAGTTTTTGGGAACACAAGTATTAGATTGCACTATAGAGAACCTGGAAGGCAGAGAACTTTGATTCTTACCGAGTCAACCACCAACTAAATAAATGATTCATTCTTTCTTTTCTTTGTTCCTTTATTCTTTCACTCAGTCTACCATTTGCATATTTGATCTAGTTGTGAAGCTTTTGTATCAGCTCTAAATCCACCCTCCTGTACTCTGCTTTGTTATGTCAGTGCTGGAACTCTGCACGCCATGTTTCTGCTCTGCCACTGGCTCTACGATAGGCTGAGGCAATATGGCATGTGAGAGGGACACTGGAAAGCTAGAGAAAGAAGAGATTTGCTCGGTCTCCTCAGAGATCTGGACCCAGCAGCCTCCTTCCCCCGCATTAGGCTCGGAGAGTCCAGCATCAGCCAATCAGTTCCTCATCCTCAGAAGTCTGAGTGTCAGCTGCATGTGCTTCTCTAGCGTTTTCCAACCTGTTCCCTTTGAATGACAGCTACTTTTGCAAAGATACCTTACCTCTACCTCTGTGATGTCTTAGCGTTTACGTTCTACGCTTTCAGTTCTTCACTACAACTCTGTTAAAAAAATTAGCATGGTTTATATTTTCTTATTAGAGTCTGACAGATACAATATTCAACTTTTTTTTATTAAAAAAATCTGATATGTATGAATATCTGCATTATGTTGGCCATTGTTAATGATGGTCAAGTCAATCATGTTCTTTGCATTAATTTTTTAGGAAATATTAACTATACTTTCACAAACTATTTTAGAGTTTTCTATTTTGTGTGTGAGGAAGAAAGTAATATGAGGAAATGAATGCAATCATGCTATGGAACTAGGAATACTTGACATTCATATAGTGTTCTACAGATTTAAAAGTACCTTCATGTTCATTATACCCTGTGAAAGTACAGGGAAGCTAGTATCTGCATTTCACAGATGAGAAAACTTGATGTTCAAAATTTTCTTCAAGCTTTTTCTTTGAAACTTAAATCCCTGTTCATTGTCAAAAAATAATTTAAACATCTTTAAAGTTTTAAAATGGAAAAGCAATATGATACTAAAATCACACACATTCTCAAACTCCAGAATTTTTGGTTCTTCTACAGTGTGGGAAAATGTAAGACATATATTTAAGAAAAATATACATTAAAAATTTGTGGCAGGAGGTTGAAATAATTTTTGGCGAGCCAATGGTGCGTGTGTGTGTGTGTGTGTGTGTGTGTGTGTATGTATGTATGTAATTAAAATAAAAGAGACTCAGGAGAACAAATTTCAAATTCTAGCTCTGGAAAACACCCGTTTTGAAGACTGACAATACCATATTTTATGGTATTCCCTTTAATTCAACTGCAGTGCTAATACCATGGGCTTTTTCACAATATAAAAGTACAAAATTTGACAGTCACTTACTGCCCATAAAAAGTTCTACTTTCTAGGCTTGCACCCAAAAACTAATTTTGGTTGTATGTGGGTGTGACAAAACTCCTAAGAGTAAAAGAAAAAACAAAAGAAACTTTTCCCCAAAATTATTTGGTAAAAGTGCTTCTACAGGGTGATACAACAGATTTATATCCCTGGCTGTCCTTCCCCCCCAATATATTGCTGGAGACCTCTTGATGGGGCCTCGATTAAAAATCACAACCTTAATGCATTTTTCAAAATCAGCACTCAGAAAAATTGCAATGAGCCATATTGTTCATTTATTCTCAAAATTTTATTTCAAAGAGATACTTTATAATCTTAGTAGGGATGAATGCAATAAGAGTAAGGGTCCAACATGCTTCCAGCATTGGCTTTTTTTGTTAAGTCATTTTTTGATTGTGAAGATTCTTTTTTTTAAGAACTGAATATCTCTAAACATGCGAAATGGTTTTTTGTGTTTTCCAGAACTAGTGATTCAGAGTGTCAGATAGAGCTTCAGAAAGTGCTCTGAGGACATCTGAAACACCTTGCCTCTCAGGAATGTAGCTTTTCAAACGACATTGACTAAATATAGAAGAGTAAGAGTGGGAAAGAGAATGAGCCATTATTAACCTTCTTTTCTCTAAGAGTATATTCCTTAAGTGATCTTTGTTTTAAATTGGTCAAAAGATTTTCAGTATTCCCAATGAAGGTGGATTTTTACTTTCCCACTGCCTTTTTCTGTTTTGATTATTTTTCCTACTTCATTGTTTAAGCCAGAATCTGGTTTCAAAGTAGGACATGACTTTGACATAAATTACAGCATGCTAGAATGCTTAATCTTCTCAGTCTCATTTTATTGCTGTCCTGTATAAATAACACATAATAATTTTGTTTTATTAATATAGTGATCCATCTTTATTGCCCTGTGCTTGTTAATGAAGATTGAAAATGAAGGTCCTCACCTATAAATTAGAACTGTTTAAACAACTGACAAAACTAATTAAAGATTTTTGGTATTAAATTGAACTTTCTTTTCTTGGATATATTATTCACACAGAGTCCCGAATCCTCTTTGATATTTTTGATGTTTGAAGAGGATTATGTTCAGTCACATGTCTGAGTATGTTTAGAAATAAGGTATTCGTTTGTTAGGCTAATTAATCAATCAGCACATATCAGTTTCAGAGGAAAGGTCTAAAGTGAGCTAAGTCACTAGCACATGATTAATCCAATTTCATGGGTAAAGAAAGCTTCGAAGTAAACTGTTGAGCATGGAGAGTAATCCAGTGTTTGCGTGGACCCCTTCAGGTCAGCAGCGGAAAGAAAGGAAAGGTCCTGTGAAACATTTCCTCCTCCATTCATCTGCTACCATTGACCTTCTTTTAATCTTCTCTACAATGAAAATGACTATTTAAAGTTCCTGAAATGTGCCAAACTCTCTTTTGCCTCATGTTTTTTGCATATGCCTTTACCTTTGGCTGTACTATTCTCCCATGGTCACCTTTCGCCAAACGCTCCCTGTGCTGTGTGTCCATTGCCATAACTTGCTGGTAGGAGCTCTTTCCGGTCTCAGCTTAGATGGCGTTTCTTCTGGAAAGTCTTTTCAGTCCCAAGACTGAGATGGATTTCCTTCCTATGTGCTCCCATTATACATACCCTCTTCTTGCCTCTATTGTAATACTTATCAGTATGTTTGGTTATATGTTTGTTTACTTTTCTGAATTCTTCGTTATAATGTAGGCTTCCTGAAGGCACAGATCACTAGTATGTATCATGGTATCCAGCACATAGTATATATTGATTACTCTATTATTGATTTTATTGACATCAACAGCTGGGAAAAGCGTGTGATAAATCCAAAATGCATAGTTCATGAGGCACTACACTGTGGTGATTTTGTTGTGATTAAGAGGGGATGGGTGTATTGACACCTAATGGGTGTGGTGCGCACTGTCTGGGGGATGGGCATGCTTGTAGCTCTGATTTGGGTGGGGCAAAGACAATATATGCAATCTAAACATTTGTACCCCCATAATATTCTGAAATCAAAAAAAAAAAGAGTACAGATACTAGAGCCAGATTGCCGAGGTTTTGACTCTCAGCTCTGCTACATACTTGGTCTATGACCTTGGACAAGTTACTCAACTCCTCTGCGCTTTAATTTCCTCATCTGTAGTGTAACGGCACTAAAGGGCCTCTGCCTCCAAAAGTGTTATGTGGTTTAAACAGCTAGTATGTTTATAGAAGACTCACTAGACCAGCGGTCCCAACATTTTTGGCACCAGGGACTGGTTTCATGGAAGACAATTTTTCCACGGATGGGGATGTGCAGGTGGGTGGCAGGCGGGGCTCAGGTGGTAATGCCAGCGGTAGGGAGCAGAGCGGCTGTAAAAACAGATGAAGCTTCGCTGGCCCCCCCGTTCCTGTGCACAACTCCCTTTCCTAAGTTTCATGGAAGAAAATTTTTCCATGGGGGGTGGGAGTGATGTGCAGCCTGGTTCCTAACAGGCCACGGACTGGTGCTGGGCCCAGGGGTTGGGAACCGCAGCACTAGACCATGTTAAGTATTAGATGAAAGTTTTATTACGAAGTAAACGTCCAGAAATGAAGTTTAATGTAGGATTGTCAAGTGAAGAACTGGAGACATTATAGTTGGAAAGAGATGGAAAGGTTCAGAGTCCAAAGTTCCAGACCATCACTTCCAGGCAGTAGGAGATTATAAGAGGACCTGGCTACAGCCTATGTTTCTCTTCTTCTCTCAGTCTTAGGTCCCAGATATCTAGTTTTATAACGTCATTCCTAGAGCAATAGTTCTCACAAGAGTGTCCTTCAAGTTTCTGAATCAGAATTACCTGATCAACTTGTTAAAAGGTAGATGGCAACACAAGTGGGGTGGCTCATGCCTGTAATCCCAGCCACTCTGGAGGCTGAGAGGGGAGGATCCCTTGAGTCCAGGAGTGAGAGACCAGCCCGAACAACACAATGAGACTCTATTTCTAAAAGAATTAAAACAATTAGGCATGGTGGCATGTGTCTGTAATCCCAGCTACTCAGAAGGTTGAGGCAGGAGGATCCCTTGAGCCCAGAAATTTGAGGCTGCAGTGAGCTATAATAATGCCACTGCACTCCAGCCTGAATGACAGTGCAAGATCACATCTCTAAATTTTTTTTTTAAGGTAGATGCCAAAGCCTCACTATAGAATCCTTGCAGGAGGAGTCTGGGAAACTGCATTTAAACTGCATCACAGATGATCATGATGCATGAAGTCTGAGGACCACACATTGTGGTTCACTCTCTGGACATATTTCCAGAAGCACAGATGGGCAGGTGAGGTTTGAAAAAGACTCCCTGATGATTCAGAAATGCTTTTTATCTCTCTACTTCTCTCAGTCATAATATTTATAGCTTTTATAGCATTGCTTGCTTTGTTCCCTGTGCTTTGATGTTTGCAAAAATGTAAGATATAATCTTAGCCTCAAGTAGTTTATGACACAGTTAGTTGAGAGATGAGTGTCAAAGACATTTTAAAAAATTGTATCAAATTTACACTTAAGTTTTGGTATTGATTTTCAGCACAGTATAAAAGAGAATGGCTAGGTGGGCTGGAGTAGTCTGGAAAGATATTGGAAAGTGAGTTGGTTTTGAAACATGAGTAGAGAGTGGTTGAGTGGGAAGAGATGGGGAGACCACTGAGGCAGAAGTAAGAATGTGAGTAAAGGAACAGAGGTGGGCTTGAGGATGGGACATTTAGGGAAGAGTAAAGAGCTAGGACTCCAATTTCTCATGTTAAGAAACGGAAAGAGGGGAGAGTCAAGGCACTTGGCATCATCTCCAATTATTCTCCATAATCTTAAAAAAAAACTTAAGGGAAATCAGAATTTGACTAGATTATAGAGATTCGTTGGAAAGTCTTTACAAACTAGGCTATTATGTCAGTGTAGTTAATCTCCCACCCTCTCTGTTATACATACAGTTTACTTTCCCGGAATATGTCCAAACTAGTTGGAACAAGAGGCATTAGAATTGGATAAAAACAAATAACCTAAATCTGCAAGTTACAGGAAGAGACAGTTGCTAGTAGATTGTGACTATAGTAATTCCTGATGAGAGGGATGCAAAATGGTTTTTCTTAGAAATGTACTGTTCATTCATGTGTGTATGCAGGAGGAAAGAGAACTGGTTTGAGAAAACATGTGTGAGGTCACAGAGGAATCATAGTAGTAGTCTCATTTATCTAAATAGATATGGAAGACAGAGGGGAGGAAGAGAGAACATGATAAAGTTGGTAGAATCTAGTTGCAGCTAATGGAAAATGGGAAAAAATGTGATAGTTATGTTGCTAGAAAAGTATTCAAAATAATTATAGGAGAATGAAGAGGAGAAAAAGAATCAACACATATTTTCTTCCTCTCTTCAATTTGCTCTATTGGTCTTTTATATTACAATGTAAATTTTCTAATCCATTCAACAACTCTAAAAGTATGTCTACTATTAGGATGAGAAACTTTTCTTAGAGAGTTTAGGTGATTTGCCCAAAAGCAAGGTGGCCAAGAGAGCACATACACTGAGGTCTAGCTTATTATGAAGGCTAAATATTTTCTTGTCATCCAGTGGCATTAAATAAACTGCAACAACATTGACTACAAGCATTTTTGCATTTTCTGAAGCTAAGGGCCTCCTGTTTGAGCTTGTGCTTACTTGGTTTGTTTCTTCAATTCTTAATGTTCTTCTGGTTCCTAAAATTTGTGCTTGGATCTTGGAATTCCTGCTTTGCTCTGATGCTCTATCGCCTCCCTGTCCACTCTAGCTCTAAGTCATTCTTCTGACAATGGCCAGAGAGATCCTTCAGAAAGACAAATTTGATCACACCATTTTTCTGAAGAAAAGCCTGTTAGTGGCCTTTAGGTCCTGGGAGATGTCATGTCAGCCTCTGCCCAATTCTTTACACACGTGTCTAGTTACTCATCCCTTTTTCTGTATGATCCAGGCATGGTTGTTTTTTTTTTTTTTGTCCTCAGATAGTTTAAGACCACAATATTAGTTTTCTGAAGCTGCCATAACATATACCTACAAACTTGGTGGGTTAAAATGACAGAAATATATTTTTCCATAGTTCTGGGGCCATAAGTCCAAAATCAATGTGTCAACAGAGTTAAATCCTGCTGGAGGCTCTGAGGGAGAAATTGTTCTATGCCTTGTAATGCTAGGAAGCATCTGGTGGCTGCAGGCCATCCTTGGCATTCCTTGATTTTTATGTGCATCGCTTCAACCCCTGCTTTAGTCTTCACATGGCCTTCTGCCTGTGTGTGCCTGTGTGTCTTCCCTTTCTGTCTCATATAAGGATGCTCATCACTACATTGATGACCCACTCTAATTCAGGATCAATTCATCTCTAGATCTTTACTTTAATTCATCTGTAAAATACTCTTATTCCAAATAATGTCAAATTCTGAGTTTCTAAATGGGATATATTTTGTAAGGACACAATTCGACCTACTGCTATCTGTTCTTTGGCCCCCAAAACTTCATATCCATCCCATGTGCAAAATACATTTACCCCAACCCAATATCCCCCAAAGTCTTAATCCTTTCCATCATTGACTCTAAGTCCAAAATCTCATTGGAATTATTGTCAGCTCAAAATGTTCCAAATCACATCATTGAAATCATGGAAGTCAGGTATAGGTGAGACTGTAGTTACGATTTGTCCTAGCACAAAATTCCTGTCCATCTGTGGGTGTGTGGAACTAGAAAATGAGACATCTGCTTACAAAATACAATGGTTATATAGGTATGGGATAGATATTCCCATTCCAAAAGAGGGGAAATGGAAGGAATAAAGGAATCACTGGTTCCGAGCAAGTTTGAAATCCAGCAGGGAAAATTCCGTTAGGATTGAAGACCTGAGAATAATCCCGTGGCTCGCAGCTCTGCCCCCTGCACCTCAGTAGCCGCTTCCTCACTCTCTGCCCTCCCGGAGAGCTCCTTCCTCCTCTGCCTCGTTCTTCTTTTCCTTGAACAATAGCAGATGTTTGCAGTTAGGTAGTTCTATCAGCATGTTTTCTGCCTGTAGAATTTTGGAAGCCTGATAACTGTCTTTGATTTCATCCAATCTCTGTCCCTTTCTGTCCAAGCTGACAATGTTTCAGTTAGTATAACATTCTTAAAAACATTGCGGGCCTCCCCTTTATGACAAGGCTATCCGTGTCATTAGACAAGAGAATTCTCTGCAGGTCATTCTTGGGTAACTCCATAGCTATACCTGGCTTCTAACATGGTTGATTGGATCCATGATTCACACGTCTAATCTCTTCAACATAAGTTCGTTCAGCCACGCCCTTGTACTTCTTTTCAGGTTTACTTTCTCAACCATGATTTTCTTAATATTAGCACCCTTTGCAATCTGGATGGGCTAAGAATTTCCCAAATCATCAAGGGCTGGTTTCTTTCTACTAACAGCCCTTTCCTCGATTTAGCTTTTTCCTCTTGCATTTAACTAAAATCAAGAAGGAAAAATCAGTCTTTACCTTCCACACTTTACTTGGAAATTTCCTCAGCTAAATATTCAAGTTCGATGCTTATAAATTCTGCTTTTCACTCACCTACAGAACACCATTCAGTCAAATTTTCTTACATTTTATAAAAGGATCTCCTTTTCTCCAGTTTCCAGTAACTGTACTCATTTACTTCTGATAACTTACATTGAACATTTATATTTTCACTAATTATCTCTCCAAAATAATCTAGGCTGTTTCCATTATGTACCTTAAAATTCTTCCAGTCTCTATTACCCCTTTCCAAAGTCACTTCTATATTTTAAGATGTTTGTTACAGTAGCACCCCACTTCCCACCATCAAAATTTCTATCAGTCAGGAGATATACATATATATACACACACACACGCATATATACATACACATATATATGTGTATATATATGATGACTTATAAGGAAATAGAGGAATGATAGTGTGTTTATATGTGTGTATGTATGTACGTGTATATAATTTATTGCAAGGAATTGATTTACACAATTGTGGGAGCTGGAAAGTGTGGATTATGTAGAGAAGATCAATAGGCTGAACTCTCAGGCAAGAGTTGAAGCTGTAGTCAAGAAATGAAATTTCCTCTTCCTAACAGAAACCTTAGTTTTTTTCTTAAGACCTTTCAACTAGTTAGATGAGGCCTATCCATATTATCAAGGAAAATCTTCTTTACTTAAAGTCAACTGATAGTAGATGCTAACCACATCTATAAAATAACCTTATAACAATACCTGGATTAGTGTTTCACTGAATAACTGGATCATATAATCTATCGAAGTTGACACATAAAATTAACTATACAGCCATTGAATGTTTTCTCATCTACCTGTATCTACTCTCCTCTAGCTAACTCATATTCACACTTCAGTTTGCAGCATAAATATCTTCTCAGTCTTGGAAGATAGCTTGCTCTAGGCCCCAGACCAAGTTCATTTCCTATTAAATGTCCTTGATAGCACCCTCTATGTATGTGCATTACGCTGTATATTATTTAGTAAATATCTAAGCCACCTGCTGGATTGTAATTTCCATGAAGTTCCATGAGTCTATCTTGTTCCCCATATAGTTGGCACTCAATAAAGTCTGTTGAGTGAGGGAATGAATAAATCACGGATTAGGCAGATCCAGATGGCAGGTTCTCTACATCCATAGCTCAAGGATCCAGGGCCAGCTCTTGCTATTTTAATGAGAGCCAAAAACACTTTTAAAAAACCATTTTCCTTTTCAACTGCACTTAGCTTTTAAGAACATTGTGTCCAGAGACTAAATAAAATAGAGTAAAATTTAAAAAACAAGACTTAGTTTAACAGTTAAAACTGAGCAATAGCATCCTTTTCTACTTAGCATTTGCCTTTCCCTGAGAGTATAGAAAACCACTAGTGTAGAGGGTGGGGAGCTCCAGGATAATAAGAATTTTAGGATTTGACATTAAATCTGAAAACATATTTTAAAAAATGTTGGAAGAATAGGCTTTGAAGTTATATAGGCATGGATTCATGTGCTGATTATAACAGTAACCATCAAGTAATCTTGATCAAATTACTTTCTTTAACCTCAATAGCTTTACAATATTATTCAAGAAATTTCGGTAGACTCGGTCTGTTGGAACTGAGTTATATTTGAGGGGATATCTATTTTAACTGAAGTAAAGGAAGCAAACCTGGGTGCCAAATGGAAAAGGACTCTGTTCTTCTAGAACTAAGCTGGTCAAGAGATGAGGGTGTTCAACATATGCCTATAGATGGAAAGACAATAATCCAGCAGGAAAATGTAGACTCTACTGTTAATAATAAAAAATGACAAAATCATATTGAATACTATTTGCTACGCACTTTATTTGGGCCAGGAAAAATTTACACACTACTATTTGATGTGCAAAACATTGTAGTTCCTTCAGTTTTACTTAGAGAAAATAGAGCAAATTAATTGGGATAGTTATACGTAAATTCCACTTATATTCTTCATTTGCAAAATATCTGTGATAATACTTGCTCTACTGATAGTCTAGAAATTGTTGGAAAAATCAGAATAAAAATGAGATACTATGTTTGAAATTGGTTTGTACCTTGTGAAGAAAATAAAAGGTATGATTATTAAAGAGCTTGTACCTACATGCTTCAACAACTGAACAAATTTGTACTTAAAAAACAAATCACTCAAACTGGTTGTTATTTGGCATCATGTAGACAAAACAATAGTTGATTTTACAACCTTTCACATTTCAACTGGTTGTCATGGCATCATGTTGACTGAAAAGAAAAGTGATTCTCTCTCCTCCACAGTTTTCAGATTCCATAAAACATTAAATAAAGAGATCTGAAAATAGAGGACAGTTTTAAAGTCTCCACTCAAGGCTTAGTCATAGGATAAATTTTAGAACATGCCTTTTGTTGTGTCCTGAATAAGCTGATATTGAACATGCCTCATGCTGTTTGTCTTTGGGAGATGCCCTAATTTAGAGTCTGCTTTTGACCTTCTGGATAGAAGAAGAATAAAAATGGCCGTGGAACTGGCCAAAAGAGGAACAATGTTGGCTTCTCTTTTAGTTATCAACAATATAAATCAAAAATGATATAATGTTATAATTGAAAATGTATTTAAAACATTATTCATGCCAGCCTCTCCAGAGATCACATTTCAATTTAATGTAAGAGTCAGGACTATAATCCTGGTTTCCTAAGGCCAAGTTAAATATCTCTCACTCCCACTCCTTGCCCTCAACTGTGCTGCACTGTAAAAGAAATGGAAATCATGTCGGCTTTAATCTTCTTTCCCTTTGATTTGAATCCTATGTAAACACAGCATGTAAGGTCTCCATAATTCTTAATAACCTCACATGTATTTTGTCTAGATAAATTTGACAGAAGACGGCACATGCATTCCCCACTTCTCAGCATACTGGATGACTCATGGTTCAGTCTGCCTAGTATAGACACAGCTGGAGCTGTCTTCACCCACTGTTACATCCCCTGACAAGTTCTTAAGAAAACTTCTTATTACATTCAGTAAAGAGACTAAAGGTAAAGTCTCCTGTAGGCCTACTGAATGATAGGAAGGCTGACCACTCTCCCTTTCAGAGCCCATTTATCGGGAGCATTATTCTGAGTGGATGGCTCACTTCTTTGCCAAAAGTGCTTATTTTCCTTTTACCCAACATTTCCCAGAGGCAATCAGGACATGACTCATTCTTAATCTTTGTTAATACAGGGAAGCATGAGCCTAATTCAGACATTGCAATAGTGGCCAGTACACTGCATAGCTAAGCAAAACAAAACAAACCAATCTTGATATAGTATCATGACAATAGCCAAAATGGCTCTCTGAATAATTTTGTATGGAGAGAACTGCAAAGCCACTTAAATTATAGAAGTATTAACTAAGCCGAGAGATAAAATTTAGTTACTGCCATATTATGGGTTTGAGGAAATGAGAGTTCATTGAAGCTTAAATTTGAAGTTGAATAATGGCTACTATGTTAACCGTTATATAGACAATTGACCATTTCTTTTATCACTACTGATTTAAAGTCTGTTTAAAATCATCAGTGTAGTCAAGCCTATTTTCATAAAATTATATTTTCAGAGCATTTTACTGCATACTTCCCACCCCAGACCCCACTTATTACATATGTGTATTTTAAAATGGTTTATGTGTGTTATCTTAAAAGATATTTTTATAGCAATGTCTGAGAAGTCTCAGAGATTTAAATGGATTGTCTAAAGCTATGTAGCTAGCACATAGGGAAACCAGACCTCGGGTTCAAGAGCTATTTCCAACATGTTAAACTATTTCTGGTAGAGCTTCCCTGGAAAATTTGAGGTTGTTTTTTATTTATTTGTTTGTTTTTTACTCATCAGACAACAACTGCCTTCCTTCTTCCATCTAATTTTACATAAAACCCGACTTCATTTCCTTACTGTGTTCTATGGACCAAGTATTCTCTCATTATAGCCATATGTCTACATAGCCTACCATTTCACACAGATTAAGTTGTAACTTTTTAAAGGATTCCTTCCTGAGTGCTCATTGTGTTAAGTAATGTGTATGCTGTCTTATGTTGGATACTTCATGCCTGGGTTTAAAAACACTTTTCAGAGAATCAATGTTTAAAATATAAGCTCATTTGTCAATATTGTGCACAGAATGAAGTAGAGGCTTCTGGTACAATCCTGGACAAACTAGAAGCTCTAGAGCTGATATTGGCCAGACTCTAAAATGAAGAAATTTACCTTATTTTCCCTTATCTTCCTTCTTGGCTTCCATTTTAGGAGAATTAATGTTGTTTCCCTTTGTGGAGATTATAGTCTCCATAAAGACAAACACTGAATATGTGATTATAGTGTGAGTTTCACAAAAGGGCAATAGTAGGGAGCATTACACATTTCATTTGGCACATACTCTGAAGGAGTCATACTTCCCCTTTCTAAGTGCAATGCTATACATATTTCGTGTAGATACCTACTGCCTGTTGTAATGTGCTGGAAAGGCCCAATACATCATAGCTACTGTGTATATTGCCTGTTCTCACTGATGTTAATCTATATCTTATTGTCGTTAAACAAAAATTTCTCTAATTTTCACTGGAGAACAAGATGGTTTGGGGGAATAATATGGATTCGCTAAACCTGGTTAAAAATCTTACCATTTACTAGCTATGTAACCTTGGATGAGTTACTTAACCTGTCAAAGGCTCAGTTTCCTTATGTGTAAATTTAGGTGGAGATTGATGATCACTTCATTTCATTTATGTGAAATATTGTACATGGAAATGCTTTCATATACAAACTACAAATATTGCTTTACAGCTAGTTTCAGAATATCTCAAGAAAGGAGGTGACAGACCTGTGTACAGTTTTCAATGTTTTTACTTCCGATCTTTCTTTGTTCGTTGCCTATAATAAACTTGTATCCATGCTTGCCATAGCACAGAGGACTTCGGAAACATTTAAAATACAACCTTAGGCAGAGGTACTTCACAGCAAAATGAATGGTTTCAGAGGAAATGAGACTAGGAATTTTGAAAATCTGATGTTTAACATTAAACAGAGTATGGAATCTATTCTACCTATAAGGTCATCAGTGTCGGAAAAAAAAAAGAAAGAGAATATTCCAAACTACTGCTTGAAAGTCCTGGACGATCGGGGAAAAGGGAACTACAAAGGCAAGATTCTGAGAAACTGGAAGGAAAAAACCACTTGGGTCAATTTCAAAAATGGAATGCAGATCTTGAGCTGGACTCCTCTTCTCCCTAAGCATTTCTTGCTTTGAGTGGTATTTGACCAGATGATCTGACAAATAAAATGTTTGGTGTGATGTGGCTGTGATGGAGACAGATGCCCATTGAAACACATGGGACCTACAATGAAAGTAAGGGGACACAGAATTAATCCAATACATCACCACTCTCCTCTATGTCAGCTTTAAAGATCTGGTCTCTCAGAAACTGAAGAAGTGAGAAGCTGGTGAATTAATCCAATGCATCATCACGGGATCTCTTGGTATCTGTCTGTAAATTCTGGCCACCAAAGGTATATGGGACAAGTTTAGTTATGTTAGAGTATTTATGAATTGTACAAGTTTCCCTTTAGCTTATTCACTGGAAGTTTTCCAGAACAGACAATGTACAGGCTAAATCAACGGCAGCATTACATTGGAATCATAAACTAAAAATAGGAAAAATTTAAACTAAAAATAGGAAAAGTTTCATTCTCATATTAAAAAGATAAATTCCAACCCAATTATTTTCCCTACTCAATTCAGTTATCATGTGTCCTTGAGCTGATAGTGAGAATTTTGCTTTTTTTTCTATCTCTCTCTTTTATTTTTTTTTTATTGTTGGCTCTGCCTGTCAAAGAAGAGCCCCATGAGAACAGAAAGCATAATGTCTTGTGTTTTTGCCTACAAAACTGTATTTACTCCTGATAAGGCTGCTGTGTATGGCTTAGTTTTTAATTTAAAAACTAGTTTCCCATTAAATAGTTTCAGTTTTTAATCAGCCAGTCAGCAGGCCGTAATAGCTAATCCTGTAAAAGGGTTAAGTCTTCGTTTACTTCATGTTTATTTGAATCTCACAATTCAGATAAGAGAGAAAAACACATCCAACTTTTCTTAGGCTGGAGACACTGAGTGAGATATGAGATGCTATATAGTCATGAGACAGTTGCTCTGAATAATAAGTGAAAATGACAAAGCCTACAATATTTTGACTTGAATAATAGATTATTAGGTACTTAACAAAAGAAAGGATCTTGATGATGGAGTTAGGCAGACTCCTGAAAATACTTTTATGATACATAATTTTCCTGTGTGTAAGAAACCAAAGCTTCCTTTTTTTATACATTTAATCTTGGGAGCAATAGTTTGCTTTAATTTAGACCTAAAATTACAAAACTAAGCCATACCTGATGTTGGAAAAGGCAACTATTTTCACTAATACAGCAAAACCACTGGCTTGACAGTTTTGCAAATATACATTTGGAAGCAGAGGTTATTAGCTTTTACTCTTGGTACCAGAATGACAGCATAAATCCTTAGACCATGTACACTGCAGTACATTCATTAACATGCCCCAAACTTCTGGACTGCCTGGTTATCGGGTGACAATGCTATGCTCTTCGGTGTCAAGGGGCAGTGGCAGCTGTCAGGAAGAACAGCAGGTGGCTGTGCAATTGCTGTATCTCCACTTTAACTTTCCACAACTGCTCAAGTTAGGAGTTGAACTGTAGCACAAAAGGAACACCCACCTTACTCTCATTTATTTAGCAGATTCGAAAGGTATATTGAGGTGAATTACTATCCCTTGTCAAAATGGTCTAATGGCTGCCAGAGTTACCTTTCAAAGGGTAGGAGTCAGTGGCCTGAGGGATTGAGTGGAAACCACATTGGTTTTAGTGGTAAGAGGTATTTGCCAAGAAAGAAAGGAGAGCAGAGAAGGATTCATGTTGATCTCTTGTCTAGAACTTAAAGTGCCATAAAACATTCTTATAACTCAGCTGGCAGTTACAAGGGGTAGGAAACAGAATTGTTCCATTTTCCTGAAGGGGTAACCTAAGGTAAATGGTATTTTAACAAGGGCCATTTGGGAGTGGATGAGATTATATAAACTCATAGGAATTTTTGTTTGTTTTACTTTACTTTTGACGGCTGTCCAGTTCCTACTTTAAATACTTAAGGACTTTGTCATAGGCCTCAGAATAACATGAGTTTAGTTAATAACTCAGCACACATTAGAACTGAGGGCTATTTTTTTTCCCTGTTAATTAGTTACTTTTTATTGAGAATAGGGATTACATATTGTCTCTGGTACATATTTAGGTGGGTAGAATGTACAGTTGACCCTTGAACAACATGAATTGGAACTGCATGGGTCCCCTCATACATGGATTTTTTTCAACCAAACATGGATTGAAAATACAGTATTGTTGGGATGTGAAACCCTTACATATGGAGGGCCAACTTTTCCTCTATCCTCAAGTGCCTTGGGGCAGACTGGGGGACTTGAGTGTACACAGATTTTGGTATATGCAAAGGTCCTGAAACCAATTCCTGGCTTATATCAAACAAAACCTGTATTAAATAAATTAATGAATTAATATCTGAACCCTGATTAGCTGTGAAACACAACGTTGTACAGGCTCAATATTAACACTTAATAAGTAGTTTTTTTGGATTATTCTTACTTTATATTTGTTAAAATATCATATAATTTCATTAAATTTTAGACCCCTTTAAATTTTCTTGAATTTTTTGTGCATTTTAGAGTAATGGGCCACTGGTGTTTCCTAATTCAGAAGCAGACAATGTTTTCAATGTAGTCTCGAATGCTTGTTTCCTTCTTCAATTTCTTTTCAGTTTGGAAAACACTTTTTTTCCCTTGCAAAATATTTAGAGATCTCAAGGTATCTCTGAATTTTGAATCAAAATGTGCAGTATCTCCACATTTTGGTAGCAGAAAGGACCTTCTCTTAAGATTGTGAGTTTGTTTCTTCTTTCTGCCAGGAACTAACTGTTCCTTTGAAAATCGCTTAATTGTCCTCTGTAAAGTGGGCTGAATTCCCTTCTGCTGTAATATTCTGTAACCATGTGAGCAGTGAGTGTAATGGCTCAGGAGCTAAGAGATTGAACCAATCCAAAGGTATTCATCAAAAACCTACCATGTGCCAGTCCTTTCTAGGGTAGTCAGTGTTACAACAGAAATGGAAGATTCTGTTGTATCTCCAAGAACAAAATTAAAGTCTTATAGTTAATTAAATGCTGGGTCGAGTGATTCAGACTGTAGACACTATAGGGGATCAAAGAACCAAAAGATTGAAAATATTCAAGACCAGAGTCATTTACTTGAAATTAGTAACCATAGTGTTTATTTACAATTCTGAAAAGGCAAAAAAATGCAGTCAAATCTGTGACAAGATGACAAAACTGACATAAGTACTCAGTGTTCGCATGAAAATAATAGACGAAATAGTAGGTTGTTCTGATCCAGCTGTGATATTGAAAATGTCACTTTTACTTTTTATGTATTATTGCCTCTGAATTCTTTTATATGTAAAACCCTAAGGTCACCTGACACACCATCAGGCAATTACTGCTTCTTTCACTGTGCAAGTCGTGGCTGATAAAGTATACGTCATTACATTTCGGAATGCTCCGTTCTTCTCCTCTTCACCAGGGCTCCTCCTTGTCCATACACATAGTTTGGCTGGGGTAGAGGAGTAAAGTTAGTAGGAGTAATCACACAGTAGCCTGCTGTGAAGAAGAGTGAGCTTTATTTACAGCACAGCACTCTGATTTGGCTTTAAGAGAATTACATCAACTAAAAATTATACATAATCGACTTGGCAGAAACAGAACCTGGTGGTCAGGCCTGATTCTATCAAATAGAAACACTTGGAAAGTAATGTTACCAGGGTATTTCTTACTCTTATTTATAGCAGGTGTCCACAGGACAGTAATCCTCACAGATCCTCAAATCCTTCTTAAATGCTAAGGTTTTGAGCTAGAGATAGCCTGTGGCTCTTTGACAAAAAGTGTTATGCTAATTAAGATCTAACCAAGTCTTCTGATTTAAGATAAGTCAGAGCCTAAAAGGAATTCTTGTCGTGAATTAATTCACTCAGTGTAATATCTTTACCATAAATTCTGGAGGAATTTTGAGGCTACAGATATAGGTCAAGTAAGAAAAAAAAAAAACAAAAAAACGTAAAAGCAATATCATTAGCCAAAACAATAGACACTGGGGAAAAAAAAACAAACCTCAGCTATAAAAAATAGTATATTTAGATCAGCAGTATTGTTTGGGTTAAATTTGCCATTTTTCCCCTAAAATAATGTATTTAATGCTTAATGTAATTGCTTTTAAAGGACTGGTTTGTGTGTGTGGATATAGCATATGAGCTTTTGTAGCAAATAAATTTTAAGAAAAAAATCACTTGTTTGCTTACTTGTTTTTCCTTCTGTATTGTGAATTTGACAAAAAGGCAAGGAATATCACTTATTCCTATTTATATCACCAGTGCATAGCACAATCCTGACCCATATTGTATACTCAGGAAATGTTGGGTGGCAATGCTGAACATAAATATTTTCAATGATGAGTTTTCTTAAGAATAATAAGAACATTAAAAAAAAATGGGTGGAGACTAGAAGTTTTTAAGGCATTTAGTTGAGCAAAACAAGGCCTGATATTCCATGTTAGCACAGATCCATTTTTAACTAAATTTGAAATATAAAATAAAGTAGCAGTGTTATAGAATCAATGCAGTGATTCTTCCATTTTCTTAACATAGCAGTAAGCAGGTTTTCAAGACCTATTGATATAATTTTGGATTTGTTTTGGATTTATTATTATTTGAGCAACTTCTACCACCTTGACCCAACCATTTAGACTCTAGGAAATCATTTTGTCATGTTGTCATAATTTTCTAAACTGGAGAGGTCAATAATAATGAAAATAAATTTTCAGCTATTGAGGAAAACTTGTTAATAAGAAAAAATGTAGCCAGGGTAGGAAACTGATGCAATTGTACACAAGAGGGAGTGTTCAATGTAATTATTCTAATAGATAAAGAGTTTATTGAATTCCTGCTGAATTTTTTCATTTGAAGATCTCAGAGATATTTTATTTTGTCTGAAAGATGTTGTAACCTATTAGAACATATTTCAACCCAATGACTAAAGTATATATGCACCTCTAAATTGGTAGTTATTTTTCATTTTCGGGTAACAATATGCAGTATATATAAATGTCCCAGCTGTATTACAGAACATCTAAATGGTAAAATGTATGTTTTTATCATACTTTTTACTCTAAAGGAAACTGAGGCTCAAAGAGCTAAAATAACTTGCTGAAGGTCATGATCAAAGTCCTTGGCCCATATTGTTAACCAGAGTGATGCAATTATGACCCTCTGGTGCCATGTGTTAATATCGAATGTTCATTTAGGAAGACAGTAAATTTTTGTGGAATATTTTCACATTTAATAATTTAAGTTTAGAAATTTATTTCAAGACTTTGTTATAATAGTTTATGCATGTGTATGTATCTAATATACAAAGATGAAACTTTTATGTATATGCATATTCTTTTATCTTAAAATGTTTTCCAAGAATCATAGCCACTAAGTTTCTGAAATATGATAGAATATGAGTCTTATAATCAATGAAGTACTAAAAGGAGGCTAACCTGCAATCTTTCTGGTTTACTGTTTTCTTTATGCATGAAATACTTTGTGTCAGCTTTTTCAAAGAAAGGGAAAAATAACAATAATGTAATTTCCTAAATTCCCTTTAGTCTTTGAAAAGGAAAATCCAGTTCCAGATAATGAAGTTGAGCATGGTGAGATTTAAATTCTATCTTAAAAAGTTTCATTAACTTGCAGTTATTTATTCTAACGAAGACAAAGGATCCCTGGATAATTGAAACCCATAGATCATTGAAAAAATGCAGTTAGCATTATTTCTCAACTTCAGTCCATACGGAATTTTTTATTGGCATTATAATCAAGTAATCTTCTCATTTAAATTTTACTTCTTCTCCCTTATTTTTTCATGTAATGGGAAGGAAAATACCTAAATTAATAAAGAGCAGAGGGTGAAAAGTACCTGGTTTCTATCTGGTGGTAGATCAGGGCCCAGACTGCTGAAGCATTTATAGTATGTAAGACAATAATAAAACTAAAACATTTTAAATATAGTGATTGGAGGAATTTTGAACACTATGAATAAGAGAAATGAATTTTAACTAGTTTTATATTATCAGGTACAGGCTAAACTTTGTAATGCCCTGAATTGGAAAAAACAGTTTTCTTACTGGCCTTCTGTTGCTTTTTATTAGCCATATGTTCCTGTGAGCAGAGTAGCAGGTATATGACCTGTCACTTATTATTCAGAAAGCTTATTAACATATATACATCTCAATGTGGGTATAACAAGGCAATGAAATCTATAGCAAATTGGCAAATGGATAAAATGCCTTGTTCAACTAATTGGTATGTTTAAAACACTGAGTTTGTTTGATATTATGTTTTAGTAACTCCAATATTTCATCGAATCGTACAATAACTATTAAGCATGTATTCCACTCCTGGGAGTAGAATGAGGGATGAGAAAGTCTTTGACTGACCCTTCCAAAGCTGATCTGCAGTTGGCCCTGTGACGTGGATGAACACAGGGTGCTAAGGCTGGGGTCAATGAGCGATTCCTGAGGAAATAATAAGGTTAATTAGTAAATAATGTATTCTAAATTGACTGGCATAATCAATGTGATTATCCAAAATTGTTTATACTCTTTGTTTGTTTGCCACAGGGAATTTCTTCAAAGAAAAACTTCGATGTCTTAACAATGCAAATTAATACAGTAATGATCTCCTTTGATTGAAGCGTGGGTGGGGACTCGGAGCTTTGTGTTTTCAGCTTTCCATCCTTCCTTGTTTCCATTTTTCCTCAGATCGCGATGGGCGAGTTGGGGGTGGATGGTGCCACAGTAACCACCAACTTGGTGATCGGAGCTAGCTCCGGGTAAGACTTGTCTCTGACTTCCCATCACCTGCATCTTGTGTGCTTACCACTTGCTCCCGCCTCGTGGTGCGTGGCGAGCTTCTAGAGACCTGGCTGCTCGGTGCTCTTCACTCTGTTGCCACCACTTCCTGGGCAGAGAGCTGATCTCTGCCTCCTGTGGGATTTTATATCACTTGATCTGTTCATTCACTCACCTAATCAGCATTATCGAGCATGTTATGTGCTGGCCACTGTGCAAAATATAAGGGTTATAGAAAAAAATAAAACAATCATATTTGAACAGCTCTATCAAAGTGGAATTTTCATAACATATATTCAACCATTTTAAGTGATTTTTAGCAAACTTACACAGTTGTGCAACCATCAATGAAATTCAAGTTTTAAACATTTCCATCATCTCAAAAAGATCTCTTGTGCCCACTTGCAGTCAATCTCCACTCCCTCTCCCAACCACAGGCAACCACTAATCTGCTTTCTGTCTTCATAAGAATTGCCTTTTCTGGCCATTTCATATAAATGGAATCCTACAATATGTAGTATTTTTCATCTGGCTTCTTTCACTTCGTATGATATTTTTGAGGTTCGTCTATGTTGAACCATTAATTAGTTGTGTGCTCCTTTTTATTTCTGAATAGTATCTTATTGCATGGATATGTAACTTTTTTATACATTAAGATAATCACATTTTGTAATTAAAAATAAGATAAAGGTTTTAATGTGATCTATAGCAAGAATTTACTGCATATTTTCACATATTTTAAGGGATTGGAAAGTTGCTAAAAGTGGTATTTGCTGCTTTAGTCAGACTTTGGAGAGATTGAGGCTTTTGTTCTTCTGGGAAAAGTTTGAGGAAAAAGAAAGAGCTTTGAGGCTGCAGACACCATGACTGAACTATTATAAGAACCTATTCTTCCATTGGTTAAATAAATCATGTCATTAGAGAATCCTGGTACCACTGATAATAGCTTAGCAGGAATGGCTCAAAAACTAACGATAATTCACCTCTGGAATGGCAGCATGGAGAGCCCCACGGAACTGCTCCCAGTGAAAGAAGTACTATCTATATATTTACGTATGCACATGTGTGTGTGTGTGTGTGTGTGTGTGTGTGTGTGTGTGTGTATACATACACACACACACACATACACCCCATTCGAAATCCTTGGAAATTGTCTTAAGGGTTTATAGCAAACAAATGAAGAAATATTTATTCTGGAATTTGAGCCACATCCCACTTCCTTCTTCCATCCTCCCTCAATCCTTTCACCCCACCCTCTCCCACCAGCTCAGTGTGACAGGAGCCCACTGCTCTGGGTAGATACGGCCAAGACAGCCTTCCTTCTCCCTCCAGCTCCCAGTCAAGGCACAGGGCATATCACAGGAGGGGCAGGCTACCAGCATTTCTGATCCCCTCCTACTCTGTGTCGCAGAGGTCACATTGCTGAATGAGACGTCAGGGGCTTTCTTCCACCATCCAGCCTCCACTCTTAGGGTGGGTGTTCTACTTGGGCATGGCAAGCAGAGAACATTAGGGCCCTGATCACCTTCACTCTCGTTCACTCCTAGGGAAGACTGTTGATTCCAGGAGAGGCAAGGTGAGAATAACAAAGGCCAGGATGAGAGAAGAGTCTTAGAGATGGTGCTCAGGGAAAGACATAGTCCATAAAAACGGAACTCCAGAGCTTTCACCAAAGGAATTAACTCAGAATAATTAAAACAGAATGTGGGTAATTTCAAGACCAAGGGCGCTCTCAAAAACAATGAAGACTTTGGTGACAGACAATTAAGAGGAGGCTGTTAGTTCCATGAGAGAAACAAGCTAAACTGTAGGCCGGTTACCAGAGATAATCAGGGAAACAGTTAAGAAAAGCCTTGGTAGAGTCAAAAGAAACCTCCAAGGCTGGCCTCAACACCCACCCCTGCCCAAATTTAATTGCACCAGACTGTGGACTAATTTATGTCTCAAGACACTGTCAAAAACAATAGAGCAACCAGCTCATAATTAGTGGAGTTTAACATCTGGGTGTGATACCAGTAGAGGCAACACCAGTAGTGTAACATAGAGGTCAGGAAAAGAGACAAAGCAACTGCTAAAACAGTTGCCATCCCGTGGTGATTGTGCACACACCCTACTCCACACCTTAGGAGGAGTGAAATTAGAAGTTTTCCGTATCAGAGAAGACAGACTTCACTAAAATATTTAGCCAAGTTAATAACCAAATAAACAAGCAAACAATAATAAAAATAATCTCTGGAGAGGGGGTTGGAAATCAATATCCAGAGCTGTGACAGTATATTACCTAAAATGTCCAGTTTTTAACAAAAAGTTATGGGACATGTAAAGAACAAATAAATGTGACCCATACACAGAGGGGGAAAAAAGCGGTCAAAAGAAATTGCCTGCGGGAGGGGCCAGGTGTCAGATTAGATGAACAATAATCCCTGGAGAAGGGATCTCCTTCAGTCTGGCTGGAACGGAAGGCTTTCCAGAGGTTCAGGCTCCAGGCTCCAGGCTCCAGGTTCCTGGTGGAAGGCTCCTGGAGAGAGAGCAAAGGCACAGTAAAGAGAGACCCGTGAGTGCGGACAGCAAGGAGCTGTAATATGTTCTGCAGACAGTTAATCTTTCAAAAAGCAACTTTTAACCCTTGGCCTTGTAGATGTGTTAACATGTATATATTTGTAACATAAAGGTATAAAAATAATGGAAAAATAAAATATATTTGTGTACAAAAAGTTAATTTAAGCCCAAACCTCAAAAATGGTCCACTTTTTAAAAAATGTTAAATGGAATACTATACAGTAATATCATGGGTTGTATTAAATTTAATGATTCAAAAAAATATATTACTTAAAATTCTTATCTTTTATTATTGTGTGTTCAACCTCTGATTCTTTTTTTGCACTTATATCAACAATGTGAAACATATTTCATAAGGTAATTTCCTGCTTAAAGTGATTTTTCTACTTTCCTAACAAAAGATTGTTTTAATCAATTTTTTCCAGATTACTACTTTAGATATTTACAGAGATGCTTCAATAATCTTGCCTATTTGTTAAATTTATTGTAATATATTTATTGGAGGAAAAGATTATACCTAATAAGATGAATTATTTGATGCTATCTATACCGATCATTGCTTCTAAAAACCTCTAGTAAATGGACTTCCTCTGTGTTTGACAGTTTGTGATTAGAATAGCAGATGTTAACCAATAAATCCATACAGAAGTTCCAAGAACACAAATTAAAATATAGATCTTGCTTTTTTTCACAAGTGACCAAATTAATAATTAAATGGAAACATGAAGGTTGTTCATTTATGTTTGAGGACAATGGAGTCCGAGATGGTCCCATATCTTACTGGGGCAAAAGGGCATATGGGAGACTCTCAATGCTGCCTTCACACATGTAAAACGTCTTTCTCTATGCACTGGGTTTGATAAAACAAAAATCACAGGAAATTTGATAAACATGTTCAGAAATTCTTCCATGGCAGAATGATAACATTATTTGATATATTGTGTATTAATTCAAAGAATCATATAAATTACCACTGAACCTAAAAAAGGAGAATTTTCAAGCAAGATACAATTGTGCTTCAAGTTGCTATAAAAATCATGGGGATCTATACCACAAAGGTTAAAAATTTTAAATATTTAGCAAAATGTACCTTTTAACCTTCTCTCTCTCAGAAGGCAATCCAAATTCTATTTAATTCATTAAATTAGTCCTTGGTGGACACAGCAGGATAAAAATTTCGTTTCTTTAGCATGCAAATGATGCTATTAATGTGTGAAAATATACAGCATGAAAGTCATTTACTTGTCAAAGTGTTTTGTTCCAAAACCTGCGATGCGTTTCTCCTACATGAAATAAAGATTAAAAGCGAGACGCTCCCCTGTCCTCCCTCAGGTCACACTGAGCCTTTCACCCCCTGGTTGGCAGGAAGAGCCCCTGCGGGGAGACAATTTCCGCCCCAATCAACAGGCTGGTCACCCCTCGAGGACCCCAGCTCTGGAGCAGGAACGCCTGTAGGACCCAGGGGAAGCCTTCCCCAGGAGCGGGGGTGAAGAAGGCGGACGGCCACACGCGAGTAAGTCGCCCTCCCGTAGGGTCGGCTCCGGGAGTCTGCAGAGAACAGAGAAGGACAAGCTGCGCCGCGGGGAGAAAAAGTGGACGGGAGAATTGAACACGAAATCCGGAGAGCGCGGGATAGGCACAGGGAGCGGAGCGAGGCACGGCCGCGCCGTCGGGCCGGCCGGGGCAGGGTGGTCTGACCCGCAGGAGGACGACCCCTCCCCCACCGACCCCCAGGCCTGGCGGCAGGAGCGCCCGGAGGCGCCGCGGGGTGGCGGCAGGAGCCGGACACACGCGAGCTCTCGCGCGGCGGGGCCGGGTCTGCTCTGCCGGCGGCGGGGAGGGCTGCTCGGAGCCGACGCTTCTTCTCGCACAGCAGAGCCTGGAGACGGGGCTCTCGCCTAGGACCGGACCGGGGAGAGCACCGCAGAGGAGCCTCCCCCGCCGAAACCGCCGCCGCAGCGGCCTCCGCGCCGCTCTCAGGAAGGGCAGCGGGGCGGGAGTCCGCGGGCTGCAGCGCCGGCGCCTGTGGCCAGGCGGGTCGGAGTCGGCGCCCTGCCAGGAGGACGGCGACCGCGGAAGCCGCCTTCTCTCCCGGCCCGCGGACCGTCTCCCGAGCGGGGCTCGAGCTCCGCCTGCGGACAGTCGGAGAGCGCGGGAGATGCGCTCGCGGCGGAGCTGCCTGCTGGTCTGGCGCCGGTGCTGCCGCCCACGCTTTGCGCCAGAAACACGGAGGACGGAAGGAGGCGACTTGTGGGGCCGTGACCCAGAGCGACGCCCTCGCTCCCCGGCGACTCGGCACCCCCGCCGCCTCCTGCCAAAGGGACCGGCTCTGCCCCTGGGCGCAGCTCTAAAAGGGGTCGCCCCCTTTCTCTTTCTCTCTCTCTCTCTCTCT
>NW_012141635.1:374388-381403 GCF_000956105.1 Propithecus coquereli
AACCCACAAGCACTGCTGCTACTTTGTTCCATCTCCGTGGCTGGGCTATTCTGCACCAAAGAGACAGCTCGCACCCCTAAGAGTGTGAAGTAACTAAAGAGGCCACTTTTCAAGCTGTGACACGTGGTCACCTCTCTGGTAAGACTTGGTAGCTGGTGCTGCCTGACATACGGACAGCCTCCGCAATGGTTAGGGCCCAGCAGTAAAGGAGGCTGTTTTCCCAGCTGGGCCCTGCGGCTGCCTCGTCGTTGTGACTTGATAGCCGGCTCCTTCCACCAAAGAAACAGTGTCCCACATTTGGAAGTGCGGAGGGGCAAGGGAAGCTGCTCGCTGGGCTGAGACCTGCAGAGGCTGCGGACGGCCCTTGACTGCAATCAGGCCACTGGTATTTCGTACCAAAGGGACTGACCCCAAATCTGCTGGGGAGAAGTAGTGGGGCAGGCTGCTTTCTGGTCTGGGTCCCTCAGTGGCTTTGGACAGGGCTTCTCCAGCAGACCTTGAGGTGTGCACTTCCTATCAACTAGACAAACCCCACCCTTGAAGGAGTGGAATAACGAGAGTAGCCACTTCCTGATCTGAGACGCTTGGTAGTACCAGGAAGCACCTCTCCCCCAGTCTGGTGAGTTATCTCCCCCTCTGGCAGGGCAAAACTTGTCCTCGGAGAAGGGGAGAAATGAGAGTAGACGCTTTCCAGGCTGGATTTTGTGACAGTCCTAGCCAGCGCCCCTCCCACAGCCCTCCAGGACAGTCTCGGCCCTTGAAGGAAGGGAGAAAGAAGAAGAGTTGCTTTCCCCATAGGGCTAGCTGGAACCTGTGTGACCTTGGATCTAAGCAAAAGGGGACAGTCTGTTAACTTGGTACAGCTGATCGGATTTGATCATCTGATAAGACCATAACACAATGGCTTGCCCTTGATGCCCAGGCCATTGTCCTCTTAGGGGCTTGTGGTCTTGGAAGGAAAATCTCAATCAGAGTCCTTAGCAATTGTACCAATTATCACATCCATCAGGAGCTGCTCCATAAGAGGGGCAAAAGAGCCCTGAATAACGTATTAGCAGCTTTTTCCTAGCTGCTGATCAAGCAACCTCTGAAGTATACTCTCTTAGGCTCGCTGTTTCCTGTTGATCTTGTCACCCTTCTAAAGTAGTAACAGGGCTCAAGTAACCCTTGGGAGTGGCAAGACATTCCCCCAAAGACTGAGGCATCTGTATGTTCCATTTGGGGGTTTACAGCTCAATACAAAAGCGTTGGAATACCTTGATAACCGACTCCTCCACGCAAAATACAAGCAACAAAAAAGAGAGTAACCTCATAGCTCAACACGGTACCTTCCATCTCAAACAAGTGGTTGATAGTGGAGTCACACACACAAAGTGATCCAACTCCTGGGATTCTAAGGAAGGGAAAGAAACTCGCTACTCTCCGTAAGCAGAAGGCTAAGATGACAGGCCAGAGATAACCCAACAGGCTAAAACTCCACCAAGACAATACAGGACCAGGGCACATCTCCTCAGCTCTGCCAAGGAACGCCCTTCTGGAGTCCCAAAATTAAGTCCATTAACCAGTCCTGGCACTACCAGTCCTTGACAAAGTAGCCTGATGAGAAAGAATCAGTGAAAGAACACAGGAAACATGAAAGATCAGAGAGAAAAATCACCTCCAAAAGAAAATATTCGATCTCCATCAATTGATACCAACGTACATGATATGAATAAACTGACAGAGGAAGAATTCCGATTATGGATTGTAAGGAAACTCAATGGAATTGAGGAGAAAATAGAATATCAACATAAAGAAACCCAAGAACAATCCAGGAAATGAATGAAAAATTCTCCAAACAAATCAAAATACTATGGAAAAACCAAACAGAAATCCTGTCAATGAAGGAGGAATTCAAGGAACTTCAAAACACAATGGAAAGCCTCAAGAATAGAATGGATCATGGAGAGGAAAGAATCTCAGACCTTGAAGATAATGTCTACATGCTGAACAAATCAGATGAAGAAAAATAACTCAGAAATAAGAGACAAGACCAAAATTTACAAGAATTGTGGTATTATGTAAAAAACCTGAATCTTAGGATCATTGGTCTTCTAGAAGGAGAAGAAGATGCACAAGGGCTAGAAAACTTATTTCATGGAATACTAGAGGAAAACATGCCAGGCCTGGCCAGAAATCTTGATATCCAGATACAAGAAGCAGACAGAACTTCTGGGAGACTTGATGTAAAAAAGCAATCACCATGTCACGTAGTTATTAGGCTGACCAAAGTAAACACGAAAGAAGCAATTCTCCAAGCAATGAGACGAAAGCAACAAATAAACTACAAAGGAAAGCCTATCAGACTAACTGCTGATTTCTCAACTGAAACCTTACAAGCTAGGAGGGATTGGGTCCTTATCCTTAATCCACTAAAACAGAATAATGCCCAACCTAGAATTCTTTACCGGGAAAACTTAAGTTTCATCTATGATGGAGTAATAAACTCTTTCCCAGACTCGCAATCACTGATGGAACTTGCAAAGACCAGACCAGCCCTACCGGAAGTACTCAGACCTGCATTACACACTGAACAGCACAATAGACACTCTTCAAAGTAAAAGCATTCAAGAGTCAAAGCCTAGAAAGTGGTTTTCATGGTGGCACAAGGAGCACAACAAAACAACAGGATTTCCCCATCATTATGAATGGAAATCTACCTCAAATCTCAATCCTCTCAATAAATGCGAATGGCTTGAACTGTCCTCTGAAGAGACACAGACTGGCAGAGTGGATAAAAATCCACAAGCCTAGTATCTGCTGTCTACAGGAAATACATCTAACCCACAAAGATGCCTTCAGACTAAAGGTCAAGGGATGGAAAACTATCATCCAGGCAAATGGAAGTCAAAAGAAAGGAGGGATAGCTATACTATTTTCAGATAACATAAGCTTTAAAATAGCAAAAGTAAAAAAGGACAAAGATGGCCACTACATAATTGTGAAAGGGAAGATCCAACAAGAAGAGTTAAAAATTCTTAATATTTATGCACCTAATGTAGGAGCACCCAGTTACATAAAGCAAACCTTGTCTGATCTAAATAGCTTGATAAAAAACAATGCCATAGCAGCAGGGGACTTCAACACTCTGCTGAATGAGCTAGACAGATCTTCCAAACATAAAGTAAGCAACGAAATAATGGACTTAAACAGAACTGTTGAACAAAAGGGTCTGACAGATCTCTACAGAACATTCCATCCAAATAAAGCTGAATTTACGTTCTTCTCATCAGCCCATGGAACTTTCTCCAAAATTGATCACATACTAGGCCACGAATCAGACCTCAACAAATTCACAAGAATAGAAATTATACCGGGTACTTTGTCGGACCATAGTGGTATAAAATTAGAGTTCAATTCCAACATAAATGCTCTCCACCTCATAAAGTCATAGAAATTAAACAATCTATTGTTGACTAACTCTTGAGTCAAGGAGGAAATTCAGAGGGACATCAAGAACTTCTTAGAACTAAATGACAAAGGAGAAACAAGCTATCAAAACCTGTGGGATACAGCAAAAGCATACCTGAAAGGAAAACTAATAGCAATAAATGCTCACATCCAAAAAACAGAAAATTCAAAAATTGACAATCTAATAAATAAACTCATGGAATTGGAAAAGGAAGAGCAAACAAATTCAAGTCCTAGTAGAAGAAAAGAAATAACTAAGATCAAAGCAGAACTAAATGAAATTGAGAAAAAGAGAATTATACAGAGGATCAACAAAACCAAAAGCTGGTTTTTTGAAAAGATAAACAAAATTGACAGCCCTCTTGCTAGATTCACTAACATCCAAAGGGAAAGGTCTCTAATAAACTCAATCAAAAATGTAAAAGATGAGGTCACAACAAACACCACGGAAATACAAAATATTATTTTTGGCTACTATAAGAACCTATATGCCCAAAAACTACATAATGAGGAGGAAACGGACAAATTCCTGGAAACGTACAACCTCCCCAAGTTCACTCAGGAGGTAACAGAATATCTGAATAGACCAATCTCAAGCTCAGAAATTGGAGCAGTAATTAAAAATCTCCCAAAATGTAAAAGTCCCAGACCAGATTGCTACACTTCAGAGTTTTACCAACCATTCAAAGAAGAACTCATACCTATATTACAGAAATTATTCCACAATATTGAGAAAGATGGGATTCTTCCTAACTCATTCTACAAAGCCAATATCACCTTGGTACCAAAGCCAGGAAAGGAGACAACAAAAAAAGAAAACTACAGACCAATATCCCTCATTAATATAGATGCAAAAATCCTCAACAAAATTTTAGCAAATAGAATTCAGCAGCACATCAAAAAAATAATTCACCATGACCAGGTAGGCTTTATTCCAGGGGTGCAAGGCTGGTTTAACATATACAAATCTATAAATGCAATTTGCTACATAAATAAAAGCAAGAACCAAGACCATATAATTCTTTCAATAGATACAGAAAAAGCATTTAACAAAGTTCAACAGAACTTTATGATAAAAATTCTCATCAAAATAGGCATAGATGGTTCATTTCTTAAAATTATCAAGTCCATCTATGACAAACCCACTGCCAATATCATATTTAATGGGGAAAAATTGAAACCATTCCCACTTAGAACTGGAACCAGACAAGGTTGCCCCTTATCTCTACTTCTGTTCAACATAGTGCTTGAAATCCTCGCCATGGCAATTAGGCAAGAGAGGGTCATTGAAGGAGTCCAAATGGGGGCAGATGAGATCAAACTCTCACTCTTTGCTGATGATATGATACTATATCTAGAAAACCCCAAGGATTCATCCAAGAGACTCCTAGAATTGATAAATGAATTCAGTAAAGTCTTACAATACCTAATCAACACACACAAATCGGAGACATTCATATACGCCAATAACAGTCAAGCCGAAATTCAAATCAAAAACACAATACCTTTTACAATAGTTTCAAAGAAAATTAAATATCTAGGAATATATTTAACAAAAGATGTGAGAGACATATACAGGGAGAACTATGAAACACTAAAAAAAGAAATTGCAGAAGATGTAAACAGATGGAAAAACCTACCTTGCTCATGGATAGGTAGAATCAATATCGTTAAAATGTCCGTACTATCTAAAGTGATCTACAGAATTAATGCAATCCTTATCAAAGTCCCATCATCACTCTTTACAGAACTAGAAAAAATAATTCTACATTTTGCATGGAACCAGAAAAGACCTCGTATAGCCAAAGCAATCTTAAGTAAAAAGAACGAACTGGGAGGTATCAGTCTACCAGACTTCAAGCTGTACTACTGGGCTATAGTAACTAAAACAGCATGGTACTGGCAGAAGAACAGAGACATTGAACAGAGACATTTCCCTAATGACAAATAATGTTGAATATCTTTTCATATTCTTATTTGTCATTTGTATATTTTCTTTGGTGAGTTGTTCATTGAGATCATTTGCCTTTTTCATTGAGTATTTTGTTTTTTATTGTTAATTTTTAAAAGATCTTTGTATATTCTCGATACAGCACTTTACACTATGTGAATAAATAGATTGCAATACATTTGTAAATATTTTCTCTGTTTTTCTTACACAGAGCAAAAGTTTTTATTGAAATCCAACTTCCTGTTTTTTTTTTTTTATGAATTATGCTTTTAGAGTTGTATCTAAAAACTCATCACCAAACCCAAGGTCACTGAAAAGTTTTCTACGTTTTCCTGTAGAAGCTTTTTAGGTCTTGACCCATCTTTATTCACTATTCGTGTAAATCATGAGGTTGTATTTGGGTTCATTTTTTCACATGGACATCCAATTTTTCCAGCATTATTTGTTGAAAGAAAAGATTTTCCTTTCTTCACTGAATTGACTTTGAGCCTTTGTCAAAAATTGGTTGACTATATTTGTGTGAGTCCATTTCTGAGTTCTCTTTGTTCCATTATCTACGTGTCTTTTTTTTCCTGTCAATACCATCGTGTCTTGACTATTGTAGCCTTATATGAAATCTTAACATTGAGTAAATTGAGTCCTCCAACTTTTTGTTTTTCAGTGTTGTATTGGTTATTCTAGGCCTTTGGCCTTTCCATATACACTTTAAAATCAGTTCGTTGACATCTAAAAAATACATTGCTGGGATTTCATTGGCATTGTCTTAAGTCTATAGATCAAGTTGAAGAACTGATATCTTAAAAATATCAGGTCTTTCAATGCATGAACCTGTGACATCTCTCCATTTATTTAGGTCTTATTTTATTTTTTCTCATCAGTGTTTTATACTGCATATAGTTTCTTACTTATAATGATAGATTTACACCAAGAATTTAATGTTTCGGGGTGCTATTGTAAACAGTACTTTTAAAAATTTCAGATTCTTGTTGTTTTTTGCTGGTTCTAGATAATTAACTTTTGTCTAGTAACCTTGTATTTTGTTACCTTGCTATACTTTCTTAATAGTTCTCAGAGTCAATTCTTTTTTTGTCAATACTTTGGATTTTCTACAGAGACAAACATATTATCTGTGATTAGAGATGTTTTATTTCCTTTCTAGACTGTATGTCTTTTATTTCCTTTTCTTATTTTAATACATAAGCTAGAACTTCCAACATGATATTGAATAGGAGTGATACCATGTTCTTGATCTTAGTAGGGGGGAACGGTCTAGTTTCTCACCATTAAATATGATGTTAGTAAATTTATATACTTTTAAAAATCAAGTTGAAGAAGTTTCTTTCAGTTCCTAATTTGCTAAAGGTTTTTATAATGAATGTTTATTGGACTTTGTCATAAGCATTAAGGCATCAATTGCTATGCTCATATAATTTTTCTTCTTTTGTGTGTTGATGTGGGATTACATTGATTGATTTTTGAATGTTGAACCAGGCTTACATACCTGGAAAATTCTCATTTTTGTTGTGGTTATAATTCTTGGATAGGTTGTTGGTAGTGTTCCATTCTTATAATGTATTTATCTGGCTTTGGTATTAGGGTAATGATAAACTCATA
>NW_012141635.1:381513-405509 GCF_000956105.1 Propithecus coquereli
GTTTCAATTTCTTTAAAAAATGTATGATAATTCTATTTCTTCCTGTTTGAATTTCTACAGTTTGAGTCTTTCAAAAAATTGGTCAATTAATTTATCAAATTGTAGGCATAGATTTACTAGTGTTATCTCTTTATTATTCTTTTAATGTCCATGGGATAAGTGGTGATAACCTTCCCTTTGTGTCTGATATGAAAAACATGTGTCTTACCTTCTACCCCCGTTGCTTATTCTGTCTAGAGGTAGATTGATTTTACTGATATTTTCAAAGAGCAAGCTTTGGTTTTGTTAATTTTCTCTATTGATTTTATGTTTATAATTCTGTTGGACTCTGCTTAATATTTTATTTATTTCATTCTTCTTGCTTTAGACACAATTTGCTCTTCTTTCATTAACTTCCTTAGGTGGAAACATAGCTTATTGATTTTAGATCTTTCTTCCTTTCTAATCTATGCACTTAATGCTACGGATTTCTAAGTACTGCTTCACCGTATCTCCCAAACCTTGATAAATTCTATTTTCATTATAATTTAGTTCCAAATACTTTTAATTGCACTTGAGGCTTCTTTTTTCACCCGTGTGATATTTAGAAGTGTGTGTTTAATTTTCAAATATTTGAGGATTTTCTAGCTCTTTCTGTTATTGATTTCTGTTTACATTCAATTGTGCTCTGAAAAGAAATATTGTATGGCTTCTATTCATTTGACTTTGTTAAGTTGTGTTTATGATTTGGAATGTGGTCTGTCTTGGAGAATGTTTTATGTAAGCTTGACAAGAATGTTTATTTTGCTATTGTTGTAGGAATTGTTCTTAAAATGTTTATTAGATCAATTTTATTGTTGGTGCTATTTAGGTTAACTATACCCTCATAGTTTTTCTGTCTGCTTGATCTATCAAGTACTGATTGAATGTTGAAGTCTCCAACTACAATTTCTCCTTTCAGTTCTATCAGCTTTTGCCCTTATGTATTTTGCTGCTTTATTGTTAGGTGCACATATGTTTAAGATTGTTATGTCTTCTTAGACAATTGCTCCTTTTCTTATACAGTGACCCTCTTTTCCTTATTACTTTTTCTTATTCTGAAGTGTTAATTGTCTGAAATTGATATAGCAACTTAAGCTTACTTTTGATTAGATTTTATATGACATAACTTTCTCCATCCCTTTTCTTTTAACTTATTAGAATCTTTAAAGTGCATTTTTTTTTATTTTAGCATATTATGGGGGTACAGATGTTAATTGAAAGACAGAAATTTTCAATGTGGATAGAAAAACAAGACTCAACTATAAGTTATCTTCAAGAAATGCACTTTAAGAAAACTTATAGTTGAGTCTTGTTTTTCTATCCACATTGAAAATTTCTGTGTTTCAATTCATATATTCAGTCTATTAACATTTAAAATGCTTATTGATATATTTAGATATCTACCATGTTTATAATTGCTTTCTATTTGTTGAATTTGTTTTTTTCTTTTTCTCTTCTATTTCTGCTTTCTCTGAGATTATTGAGCATTTAAATGATTCAATTTTTTTTCTCTTAGTGTATCAATTATACTCCTTTCAGAAGTTTTTTAGTGGCTGTCGTGGGTTTAAATATACATTTTTATTTAATCTAAGCCCACCTTCAAACAACACTATTCCACTTCTCATATAATGCCAGTACCCTATAATACAGTATTCACAATTCCTCCCTCCTGCACTTTATGACACTGTTTGTCAATCATTTCATTTATCCATTTGCTATAATCATCCATATATTGTAACTATTATTAATTTAAACAACAGTTCCCTTTTACATTGATTAAGGGTAATATAATAAAGTAATTTACTTAACTTTCATTTATTTCTTATTCAACACCCTTAATTTCTTTATGAAGTTTCTGAACAATATCATATTCCTTCTGACTTATGGAAACATTTAGCTTTTATAGCAGTGCATATCTTCCTTCTGCTGGTGATTTCTCCTACTTTTTGTTGGTCTGAGAAAGTTCCTTATTTCTCCTTCACTTTGGAAAGGTAATCTTGCTGGATATAGAATTCTAGGTTGGTGGGGTTTTTTCTTTCAATATTTTAAATATTTTATTCCACTCTATCTTGCTAGTATAATTTCTGTCCATAAGTATGCTATAATTCTTATCCTTGTTACTCTACAAGTAAAACATTTTTTCCCTCTCACTTCTGCAAGATTTTCTCTGGTCTATGGTTTTCTGTGGTTGTAGGATTTTTTGGTACTCATTCCTCTTGATTTCCCCCAACCTTCCTGGATCTGTAGTTTGGAGTGCTTTGTGATTTTTGGAAAGATCTTATCCATTAGTACTTCAAATATTCTTTCTGCTGGGCTCTTTTCTTCTCTGCATTGTATTTCAGTTACCTGTATGTTATACCTTGTGCCAATTTCCACAGTTCTTGAATGTTCTGTTCTTTTTTTATATAATTATTTTTTTCTTTGCAATTAAGTTTGGAGAGTCTATATTTACCTCTCTTGAAGCTCATTAATTCTTACCTTGGCCATATTGAGTTTATTGATGAACCCATCAAAAGCATTCTACATTTCTCTTCAGTTTTTTAAAATGTCTATTATTTTCTTTTGATTCTTTTTTAGAGTTTCTATTTCTTTGCTTTTATTACTCATCTATTCGTGAAAATTGTCTACTTTTTCCACTAGAGACTTTAGTATTTTAATGATATTATTTTCTGTGTAATAATTCCCAAATCTGTGTTATATCTTAGTCTGTAACTGACACTTTGTCTATTCAAGCTCTGTTTTCCCTAGATTTTTAGTGTGTCTTATTTTTTTAGTTGAAATTGGGATGCAATGGATCAGCTAATAGGGATTGAGGTAAAGTCCTCTAGTGTGAGGACTTGGGCTGTCTTTAATGTTTGTTGTACCTGTAGTTCTGATTCCTGCTTTGTCACTTCAGAATAGTTTTTCCTTGCCTTTTGGTGTGCCTTGTAACTTTTTTTTTTGAAATTCAGACATGTCATACTATGGAATAGAGAGTAAACTAAATGAACCTCTAGTGTGAGGACTTAGGTTGGCTCTGTCTATGCATTGGGCTTTGTTTAATGTTCATCGTTGGTATACCTGGTAGAGGCTTCAGGTTTCTCAAATGTTTTTGTTTCTGTCTTCTCTCTTGACTTTAGGCCTTACTAAGTTTTTCTCCTTACTGAAAGTCTGTATCCTTAAGCTACGTCTCACTATTATTATAGTGGAGCCCTATTGGCAAGGTGGTAAATGACAGGAGGAACATTCTGTAATCTTCCAATGAAATCTCAGCCTTTTAGTGAGCCTGTTTTTCTGGCTGCAACTTTGACATATGTTTTTTTTTTTCTTAAATAGCTTCCCACCTCTCCACCTCTACCCCAATACTAGTTGAGACTGAAAGGCTAGAAGAGGCCAGAATAGAGGAATGGCTTTCTCCTATGATTCTGGGACAAGGATCTAGTAAAGTCTTTTCCCCAGAAGGTAGGCCTTGCCATGTAGAAGACTCTTGGCATGTTTCACAATGATTACTTTGATCTTCTCCCTGCTAGATTCAGAAGGATAATCTTTCTCAGATTTTCACTATAACAATGTGATAGGATTCCAGACAGAAAATGAAAGTGTGAAGTCCCCTTTAGCATGTGGCTTCAAGACTCTCACAGTCATGCTAGTTCACGCTCAGCCTCTAGCAATTCATCAAAATTAATTTAGGTGTTCCTAAAAGTTTATAACTCTTAGTGCTCCTGCTCCAGGTAAGCAGAACTCATCTGTCACTGTCTGGAGTCACCTATCTCTCCAGATTTTGGGGTGGCTGTTTCCCCAACAAATTTTTTTTCTGATGAATCCAAGAAACATCATTGATTTTTCAGTGTGTCAAGCCATTTCTTGTTTCTCCCAAGCTTTTTACATGTCAGAGTTAAAACCAGAAGCCTCTGGCATCATGTTTTTCAAAGCCATTTAATTTCGGTAAACCATCGGAGGTTTTAATTTTTCTCCAGGTGCCCAGATAGTAAAATCTATAGCCTGATAAAGGACTCTAGTTTCCAATTTGTAATACATTCTCACCTAGGACTAAGCTTGGAAGAAAGAAATCATTAGCTTGTCCAAGATGAGGAGAGGAATTTCAAGCTCAGTGGTTATCCTGAATATCTCAACAGTTTTGAGTTCCAGTTTTGACTGCTGAGTTAGCTATATGTTAAATATCTACTAAAGAGATTTGAACTCACTTTGGCTAATATAGTGCTTTTCAGATAAGATTGGATTTGTGTGATGCATTTAACCACAGAAGTAGTATTTCTAAGGAATTGTTAATTGGAAAAATATACAAGGATTTCTTTAAATTAAAAAATATATTTGAGGAATATAAATTTTATCTAAAATATATCAAGTCTTTAATAATGTCATAATTTAAAAATATGTTAAAATTGCCTTAATCCCTTGTTTCTGGAACTGCCTTATTAAGTGCAAAATTAGTCCATTTCTTTGGTTTCCTATGGTTAATTTATCTTCTCTTCTAAGACTGAGCTAACGAGGTAAGTAATGGAAATCCATTACTTAAATGTGACTTAAGTAACCCAATAGGCTGATGAACTCTCACATTATGTTATATTATTATGAAGACAATTCCCAACCCTTTACTTAGAAAAGGAGTAAATATTAAATTCTGTTGTATGGCATTAAAAGCATTCTACACTATGCCATTAACCTATTGCTCCAGAAACAGTTCCCTCTGCATCCTCAAGTTGATCATTAAACATACACCAACTGACATTTGTGAACATGTCGACACCTTTCTCTCACCTTGGAAAGCTCTCTATAGAACTGGTACTCATTCTTCAAGTTGTGGATAATTTATATCTTGATTCACCTAAAGACTAGAAGATAATCTGTTACATCAGAATTCTGAAGTACACAGAGAAATACTGAGATGGAGACTCAATTCCACTCTTACGAATTCACAGTTTAGTAGGAGAGACAGAGAAGGAAAGAGTTATCCTACTCCGAGATAAATATTATGTTAGATACTAGTAAAAAATTCTTCCCCAATCCTTGTATTTGGAATAGTATGATCATTTTTCTTTGTTTATACTAACCTTATTTTACTTATTTTATTTTATATTATGATAAATTATTTTCATAACCTGTTAATTCAATATGTTATAACATTCATGAAGATGGATAAAATATCTTATTCATTGCTTTATTTCCACAGCATCTAGCCTAATACTCTGACCAGATAACAGCTGTTAAAAAAGGTTTACAGAATATACTTTTATATTTTAGTAGTATATAAATGACATGTTTAGTCAAAATAATATTTCTATTAGAAAGCATACAAAATTTTTTAGAACCTTTATATTTAGTGCTATTTGGTATATCTTGTAGATAGATATCTTATGTTTAGAATTATATAGCTCCTTTTAATTAAAGATTACAATTTATTATGGGATCATGTTTAGACATTCTGTAAAGAAAAAATATAGAATAATATCTTAAATGTAAGGTGTTTCTAAAGAACATTATGTAGTTATAAAATCTAAAGATATTTGGTAAGCATTTGTCATCCTTTAAAGCTTTAATATACCTGAAAATAGAAAAAAGCCTAATCTGAAATAAATATTAAGAAAATTTTAAAAAAAAGAATTTCTTTGGATATTAAACGTCAGTAGATATTATTAATTTAAATTACAATAATGGTTGAATATTTAACAAGTTTTTTCAAAGCATGTATTTATTACTTATTTTAAGACACAATTAATATTACTGGGTACAGACCAATGAAAGCTACAACATAATGAGCTTAATCTTTGGTAAACTAACATATTTCATTTGTATTCATTTTCATTTGCATTCAGTTTTATTCAAAAGAAGTAAAATCCAATTGCCTGCATTGTATTGATGAAGAACAGTAGATTTCCTGTAAAATGTGAAATATATGCACAAAGATTAGCTGTTGCTGTAAGATTGTCAGGTTTCAGTCTGAAATGTTGTTGGTTCTTGGTATGCCCATAGCTAAAGAATGACCAGATACAACAAAGTAAGGCAAGCATGAAAATGAGGTTTATTGAGGAGAGAAAGATAGGATTATAGAGCAAGAGCAAGATATAGGAGCATGATACAGAGCATGATACATACACCACAGATGACGGCCAGACCCATTGTCGCAGCAAAGGGAAGGCAAAAGGAAGGGCAAAAAAGGGGTGGTTATGGTCTCAGTCTTATTTTATAGTGCCTGGATTGGGACCTCCCTGTGGCTCAGATATCACCATGGAACCACTTTGATTGGACAGTTGGGAGTCGCATGACCTCAGTTTTACTGTGCATGTGGGTTGTTCTAGGTCAATTTCTGGACTCTAGGGTACCTATGCTGCTTGGCCCATGGGCTAGAGAGTTCTCTGCATTCTTTTGCAACTGACATGCTAAGTTATGATTGGCTGATTCATAGGGTATTCCCTTCTCCTTCAGGTGTGGCAGTAGCTTAGGGCAGGATTAAGGTGGGGCAGGGCCAAGATGGAGGCCTGGGGCTCACCCTTGTCCTTCTTCCCAGGTGGAACAATTTTACCAAGGCCAAGGCACCAACATTCATCCCTAGGAGACCCAGAATCCCTTGCTAACTACCTAACAAGATGATATTCAGCAAAGGTTTGGGGTGGGGAAGTGAAGATAAAAGGAAAGGGGAAGGAGAGGTTACAATCCAATTAGAGCCGCTACTTGAAGAATTGGGCAGTTTAGTGTAAAGAAGATTACATACACGTAATATCATTTTCTAAAATGTCATCTTTATGAATGGTAATATGATGAGGCAGAGTTTCTTGAAGATGTTTAGCATTGAATAATATATGCATGTGATATTGTAGAATTGAATGGGAAAACTCATTTTTTGTTCATTTATTCACTCAGCATATATATATTGAATATATACTATATGCAAGGCATGATGGCATGTGAGAATAGGTATATGAAGATGTTAACTTATTCCTCCCTTTCTCTCTCTCATTTGCTCTCTTCCTGTGTTCAGAAAATGTGCAATGTGGTATTTATTCTAGAATTTTATGTGGATATTTGCTTTATTTTTCCATTTTATTTTGATATTGAGATTTTATCTGCTACTCTTGTGTAGCAGGTACCAGAACACCTTCTTCAGGGCAGAGGCACTAAAACCCAGGGCTACCAGAAACCTCACTGCTGGATTCCTTTAATTGCCCTCAGCTAAATGGTGTATCCCTTCCTCCGAAGCAGCCTGCATCCAATATCTGGTTAACATAGGGGGAACAAGGCCTGGCCCTGGTGCTGCAATCTGGAGAGACTGTGAAGTGTCAGCTCAGTTTGTGCACTCTCTGTGGGACTTCCTACTTTGAACTTCAGCTTATCCCTCTGCAAGTTCTGCTTTCCTCACTTCCTTCCAGGGGTTGCTTCCAAGTGCACTCCCCTGTGAATCTCCTGCACACACAGCTCCTTCTCAGTTTCTGGATACTGATAACTTAATCTAAAAGAGTTAACACCAGAAGTGGCCAAGAAGGCAGGCTGTAAAATGAGATTTTGGAATTACATCACTTGTTGGTCAACTTGCAGGAAGTATAGCTAGAGGCATGTTGGATGGTGTAATTGTTAAGAATTTTACTGGTGGTGAACTTGGTAGAAAGGAATGCATTATTGATGGCACTGTTTTAAGTATTTTAAAGGTACAGGAAATTAATGATTGTAAAGACTATCAAATCAAATGGCTATTTCTGGTTAATACTAAAGTATTGACGAAAGACAGGCTGAGAGTGATTAATGATTAAGTGACACTAAAGAGTGAACATTAGAGTTTCCTTGGCAGCATATGAAGAGACTCTCATCTCCTGCAGCCAGAGGGTAGACAAAGCTGAGGAAGAGGCCTGAGACTTAATTACAAGGGTAGCTGAGCTCCAAAGAAAATTGAATTCTCAATCCTAGGAGATTTCCTGTAGCAAAGTTAGGGCTCTGATTGAGACAGAGTGAGACCCTGAAACTTGGTAAACTTGCAGGAGAACACGGCAGAGACTTCTGCCTCACAAGACAACAGGGGGATTGTTCCGAGCCTGGGGTGGAGAAGGGACTACATGCTGATGGGGCTACAGGATCGAGCTCACGTTACTGGCAGGACATATGAATCTGCATGTGGAGCAGGATCTTGAAGTTGCTCAATCAAGGAAAGTCGTTGGAATATAAAGTTTGATCAAAGAAAGTTTATTGAAATGGAAATATTCTCCCTCGAAAAGGATTTAAAGTTTTACATAAAACCTCCAGTGCTGTTATGCTGTGAGGAGTGCTCTTGGAAGCTGGAATAATAATGGCTCATACTATATTAAGCAGAAATGTATAGGTTTGATGGTGGAGGAAGATATAAAAATGTGGAGAGAAGTGGGAATTCTGGATAAACTGTGTAATCCCAGAAAACCCACAAGCTGACCGTGATCCAAGGGGGAGCTGAAAGGGTATACAATTTACCCACATGGTCAAGGATGGTACCGAGATCATTGACAAGCTCAGTGGCAGCTCTCTTCTGTAGGTCAAGGCTAAGTTTAGGAGATGCTGTTACAGAACTGGGCTCCCTGTTAGCAATGGATGTGAAGGGATCCCCAAATGAGAGAAGGCAGCATCAAACACTAGAAGCAATGTAGGTATGATTATTGCAGTAAGTGGCAAGAATAGTGTGTCAGCCAGAGGACCTACCCACAAAAAGCCATGAAGATAGTTGGTAGACAATTTCCACAGCGGGCAAGATAGATGGGCAGTCAATAAGGGTGTTGCTTAATTTATAAAATCAAATGACTTAGAATGTCTAGCTGGAAGGCAGCAGGCAATCCTCTTAATAAAAGTTAAAAGTTTATGTTCCTTGCTCAGTTCTCAGAACTGGAACCCATTGACTGGAGAGAATGAGGTCCCATGAGGAAGGACCCCGAAGTACAGCAGCAAGCACATACAGTAATGATTCCCCTCGCCCTTCCCCAAAGGGAATTATGGCTATTTCCTCAGGGAAGCATTTACTGGAGAAAGGGAAATGCCTGGACATTTAAGAATTATTGGGCACAACATTCTAGGTGACACTGATAACTCGGTCCAAAATGCCATAGTGGCCTCCTGCTAGAAAGGTGATAATTGTCAGTGTGGCTGCCATAGTAGAAACTGAAATTCATTCAACTGATTTCCTTCCTGTAAGTTTCCTTACAAAACAGGACAAAATGGAGTCTCAATTGAGTCAAACATTCCGTTAGACGGGAATGAGGGGTGCAAGAGGGCAGGAGGTGAACTGAAGGTGACGTCCTGCTCTGATTCCCCACTTGGTGCAGAGACAGTCACTGACCCCGCTTCTGGGAGTATTGGTTGCCGAAAGCTCGCGTCAGTGACCCTCACCAGGATTTGCCCTTGGCTTAAGGAGATTCTTCTCCCTATAGTCCACTTGCTTTCATTTCATTCCTAAAGCCAGAACGTAGATGTGTCAATTTAGAACTTGAGAAATCTGCGATCGCAACCAGATGCTTGCTGTTCTAAAACATGCTGCCACACTGCTGCTGCTGCGAAATAAGCCAGAGGCCCTGGTGATGCCAGGGAAAAACCAGATCATTCGAAGAAATGCTTTGGTTTAATTCTGCAGTTGCTGCCATTGATGTTGAACTGTGTATATCGGATGGTCTTTCCTGACACTAGGGGTATATCCCAGACATATTCCCTTGAGGTTGTAAGACCACCAAATCAGTACCAGACACCAGTTGCTCAAGAGCTTAGCTGGCTCTTTTCACGACACAGTTTACACACACACACGCCCCACTCAGCACGGCCATTTTCCCACTATTTGCTTATAGAGCAAGTGCTGAGCTTGAAACTAGACCAGATCACCGGTCCAGGCTCCTTTCTCTAAAAAGAAGAGGCTGGGATCCTAATCATTTTCTTTCCAGTTCGATATTCATGCTTTATGCTAATTTTATCACATAATACCCAGAAAATTTGGATTCTCTATAACAAGAAATGTGGGGTCAAGTTGTTAAAAAAAATAACAAACAGAAAGTGAAAAAAAGAAATAAAATCTGTTAAATTTTTTCTCCAAAGCAATAGATACTAACTATCTTATATCTGTTATGTAAAATAGGTCACACGAGAGATTCTTCCCAAAGCAAAAACAGTGATACCAAGGAGACTTATCACTCTGTGTTAGATCTAGAGGTTTAAATGTCAAGTTTCTACTAATAATACTAACAAAATATTTAATGGACCATCTTACCAGACATTCTTCAACATATATATTAATTTTATTGGTGAGAAAGGAAAGAAAAACTAGACATAAGTGTTTGAAAGTATATTGATGAATATTGTGGCCTGCTGTCAAATTGCTCAATTAAATAAATAAAATTCAGTCTTATAATGTGTTTCATTTAACTATTTCATTATTTAAAACATTTTCAGGGTAATTATCATCTAATGTTTGCTACAATTTTGATTTTTGTCAAAAATAGAATATAGAAGAGGAAAAGTAAATGGTAATTTTGCAATAGAAATAAACTGTTAGAATTTTGGATACAAAGATAAATAAGTGAAGTCAAAGTTTAAATAAAATATTTTCCCATGATATACACAGATTAGTTGTCTGGATTTGATAAATATATTTTTATAATTGCTCAAATCATATTTCAGGCTACCTCTATGAATACAGTCTTCCTGGAATATTTTAAATCTTTCAATGCTTTTGTTAGATGCATATATTATAAAGTGTGAAATGATTATTTAATGAACTTTCTCTTCTGCTTCAGTTCCTACTATGATGCACCCACCCACAAAACTATATTGAAGTGAAAGTAATGTGTCATAAATAGAACATTCCTAAAGACTATGATACAGAATAATTTAAAAACTCTAAGTTGCTAGCAAGTGATGAATGAGGTTCCAGATGGAAATGAAAAAACTTCAATTGCTGTTTTATTGGATGTCAATGGGTAGCCTATCTGATATGGGAAAGCAGTGAAAAAGTGAAGCCTGGAGCTGCTGTAGCCAGTGGGGAGTGCGTGTTACACAGGCCGTGTTAGGAGGTTCATGCCTTCTGCATGGGTAGAGGTGATTTTTTTTTTTTTGGTTGAAATATAAAACGGACGTTCCTGATAACAGTACAGGGACTACAAAATTTTTCAATTACTTAAACAAAATTCAAATATAGCTGTTTGAGACAAGTAAAAAATGAAGATTTATTAAAGAAAGGCAGAAAAGCACAGCACCATGCAAAGAGAGAGGTGCCATTTTCTAGTGGCCTTGCATTTTTCAGAGAGTATTAGAAGAAGAAAAAATTCCTCACTATTGTAGCCAAAGTCTGTTGATTATTGCACATACCTCTGCCTTGTACAGGGGTGGGGATTTCAGGGAATAAAAAGAAATATACAAAAGTAACTCAGAAGGTAGTCATTGATCCTAGCCTGAATGCTGCATAAATGTGTTTTAATGGACTACAAGTAGGAGAAGACAAGTGGAAAGAAAGAAGCATATTCTATTCAATACCCTGCAATATATATTGTTCCTGGCAGTGCCAATAATTTACTTTAATATCCTCCTCTCAGTTTTTTGCTGCTCACACAGGAGAGTTAATCATCTCCATAGAATCAGGAGTGGAGCGGGGGTGAAAAGGGCATACAGAATGGGTAATCCACTTGATCCTGGTAAATCTCTGGTACTATTCTCTATTTTTTACCACTAAGCAAAACAAAACCAAACAATTCGGGTTTACATAATAGTGTCAAAGCCAAACAATGAACAAAGCTTATTTTAGTTCAGGATAATTAATGATCTTTCAGTGTAATTACTTTTGACTTAATTTAAAATTTTTATTTAACATTAAGAATATAAAACTGAAAATACAAATTCAGACCGTAATGATATTCACTAATAAAATAAACATATTTCTGGAATTATACTGCATCCTTGGTGAACCTTTTTAACTGGCTTGTTGGAGAATCAGGAAGACAGTAGAAAAAAAGTTGCTATTGAAATAAAATTGCAAATTTATCTTTTATTATGATACAGAGTATAAAGTTACTGTGGTCCAGAATTCATTTAATTTCAACAAACACATATTAGGTTTTTATTATCTGCCAAGAACAGCACTAGTTGCTCAAGATAAAAATGTGAAGAAGGCACTATTTCCTGCCCTCAACTTGCTTGTAGTGTAGCTGCGAAGTTAGAAATGTGTCAAAGAGTTCGATAAACAATGTGCTGTCTTGGTAATGTGAGCTGACCTATCTGTAAAGATGGAGCTAAAGAAAGCCATTTCTTTAAGCCATGGCTCTCGAAAATCATGAACATATACTCTGGGAAGGAAGAGATGCTGTCAATCACTAGCTTGAAGATCAGGCAGAAATAGATGAGAGGAACAAGAGAGGGACTGCCAACTTGTGTCAGGTTTTAACAACGTGGTTTCATTATTTGAAAAGGAGTGCATTTTACGATTATTAGAAATACCTATATAGTAAAGCTATAGTCACTCTCAACAAAACCATGAGCATTTTTTGAATTACCTGATACTTTGCGCTATTTATGCTTCAGCTCTTCTCCATTAAAATATAGACTGCGTGGTGAACACTGGTGGACTTGCTTCCATTTCCCCTCTGTCAGTGTGATTAAAAGGTGAACACGCATTATTCAGCCCCAGGCAACATCTTGCACAGGATCTCTGGCATTCGGTGGGGAATTATTTTGCAGTTAATGAACTACTGAAAACATTTCTAGCCGAGGAAAATATTTCATCAAGTTCATTTTCCACTTTTAAAATATATGCTCATTACTTTTGGCATATGAGAGAAATGCCAATTTTAAGAAAGTCATTCAAAGTTAAAAATGGTTGGTAATCGAACACTGTTGCAGGGTGGAGGCAAGGTAAAGAGAGAAGTATTAAAATAGCACTACCCCAAACAGAAGCGGGAAGACACAACTCCTCACTGGCCAATGCTCCTGTGAGCGCCCAGGGAAGCAGATGGCTTTGAACTTTACTTACAGAGTATGATCCTGTATTATAACGGAAACTGAACACTGTTAATATTCATTGGAGAGAGGATAATTAAAAAGTGAGTGACATTATTGTCATCTTTCCCAATGTAAATATTTTGTTATCTTCTATTGTAAAAGTACTTCATGCTAATTGCAAAAACCCAAGCCATATGAATGTGTTTCAAGTATAAAGAACAAACCAGTGATCAGAAATCCTGCTATGACTAGTTGGGTATAATTCACACCGTCCCAGCCACTGAGGCCCGCTGCTTCTACTAGAGCACTCCAAACACTCCCAACCTCAGGCTTTTGCATAGATTTGCTTTTCCAAGATCCCTCTGCTTGGAATTCTATTCCTTGGATATTTGGAATGCTCACTCCCTCACGGTTTTCTTCTTTAGCCTTTTGAGAGGCCTTCTAATGCCACTCGGTTAACTGAAACACCACTCCCCAACCTGTCTTTATTCCACTCACTCTGCTACCTTTTTCTCCACAGCACTCTATCCCTGAGAGCGTAAGTAACCTGCCCAAGGCCCCCCTGCTGTGCGCGGTAGACCCGGGATTCGCTCAGGCTTTCTGGCTCCGCGGTGGGGGCCTGCACCACTATGCTATGCTACCCTTCCGTACCATGCCCTGAAATCATATTTGCACAGTGAGTTTAATTTATTTTCAGACACATTTCTACGTGTACATGCTATATTTATTTCATAAACGGAATTATATAAACTATATCGTAAACCTCTTAAAATGTATATAATGAACAAATTTCTATGTCTATGTGCAAATATCTCTTTATATCTAGCTATACGTCATAATTATTTTAATCAATCCATGATAGTTGGACACTTAAATGGTATTCATATTTTCACAATTGTAGTTTTTGGAAAGACTATATTAAATAGTTATCTGATTATTTTCTTAAGGGTAAAGACAATTTAAAGGCATTTTAATCATTTTTACTAATTTCTGTCCAGAAATTCTGCATGGACATATATAAGTAGGGCCTGATGGTGCTTGTTTTGCCCTCTCCTGGCCCCATGGCCAACACTTCGCCAGTCATCGCAGGACAGCAGGACGCTCGGGCCGTGAGCCCTGCAGGACATATTTACTCAGCAGCAGAGAAAAATTCTGACCTTGTCATACCTTTGCTTTCTTAGCTATATAATTTTAGACAGTAATTAAACTCACTTTCTTCTATTAATATTTTATATTTTTAAATATTATATACAATATAATTAATATTTTATTATACATGTTATACATTTTTGTTCTTTAAGTTTGTGTCTTTTACCTTAGTTTATGATATTTGTTTTCTCTGACTTTTTTTTGGTCTTTCTTTCTTTTTCATTGGGGGACCTGTTTTTGTAGTATTGTTTAAGTTTTTACATAGTCAAATTTATTAAATATCATGATTTCTGTCCAAAAATAAGAATAATATTTTTTGATTAATTTGTGATTTATTTATTTTCTTTTTTTTAAATTTCAGAATATTATGGGGGCACAAACATTTTGGTTACATATATTGCCTTTGCATCGCCCAAGCCAGAACTACAAGTATGTCCATCTCCCAGACAGTGCGCCCCATACCCACTAGTTATGAATTTACCCATCCCCTCCACCCCATCCCACCTGCCAGGCACCCAATGAATATTGCTTCCATGTGTGCACCTAAGTGTTGATCAGTTAGTATCAATTTGATGGTAAGTACATGTGGTGCTTGTTTTTTCATTCTTGTGATACTTCACTTCGAAGAATGGGCCCTAGCTCCAACCAGGATAATACAAGAGGTGCTAGATCACCATTGTTTTTCATGGTTGAGTAGTACTCCCTGGTATACATATACCACATTTTATTAATCCACTCATGTATTGCTGGGCACTAGGGCTGTTTCCACATCTTTGCAATTTTGAATTGTGCTGCCATAAACATTCGAGTGCAGATGTCTTCTAAATAACTAATTTAATTTGACAGTGGTGTTTCAGAGAGAGATGCTAAATGAAAAGAGAATTGGGCTTGGGAATTAAGCAGATATTGGCTTTAGTTTTATCTCCACTGTTTATCAGCTATATGATCTTGGGGATATCATCTAGTGTCTGTATGCCTCTATTTTCTTATATATAAAATGGGATTGTATCATCTTGCTCATAGGACTTTTGTGAAGATTTAATGAGACGTTGTACGCAGATCACTTTGTGCTTGGTTAACAATGGTTTATAATTTTCATTCAAGTGTGCAGGTTGCACACCACAGTTGTATAGCACACACCTATGTGGCTGTGTGTATAATCTCTGGCCAAAAATAAATGGTTGCATTTTTTATTAATCTTATCCTTATATATACCATAGATTTCTAATCTTTTTCATTAGTGTTCTGAACTAAAATATCTAGTCAATTATCTCAGTTTTCTTCAAGCTATAGTTTCTTGAGTCTAATTTCTGTACATTTATTGAAAACTGTGTTTTCACATAGTTCTATCTGATAGAGATCATATTGGGAAATAATTTGATTAAATTTCATCTTTAACTTTTCTAAAGGAAGCTCTGCTTTATGGTAACTGGCTTCATGCACATATGTGCAGTCTTCTTTATGAATTTTTTTTCAATTTCTATTTTCAAATTTATTCATTAATATACTACTTATAGCCATTATAGGAGAAGAAAATAAAAAGGCATGGAAGTATAATTTTACTCACTTTACCTATAAACTCCCTCAAATTCTCAGTATTTTTTTATTTCAGAATATTACAGGGGTACAAATGTTTAGGCTACATGAATTGCTTCTTTAGAGTTTGAGTCAAAACTGTAAGTCTGCCCATCACCAGATAGTGTGCACTGTTTCCGCTAGGTGTGCTTTTACCCATCCCCTCCACCCCATCCCACCTGCTTAATTTCTGTTGAGTTTTACTTCCATATGTGCACATAGGTGTTGATCAATTAGTTTCAATTTAATAGTGAGTACATGTGGTGTTCGTTTTTTCATTCTTTTTCATACTTCACTTAGGAGAATGATCTCCAGTTACATCCAGGTTGTTACAAAAGGTATTAGTTCACCATTTTTTTTTTTTTTTTTGAGACAGAGTCTCACTCTGTTGCCTGGGCTAGAATGCCATGGCGTCAGCCTAGCTCACAGCAACCTCAAACTCCTGGGCTCAAGAGATCCTCCTGCCTCAGCCTCCCGGGTAGCTGGGACTACAGGCATGCACCACCGTGCCCGGCTAATTTTTTCTGTTTTTTTTAGTTGTTTGGCTAATTACTTTCTATTTATAGCAGAGACGGGATTTCGCTCTTGCTCAGGCTGGTCTCGAACTCCTGAGCTCAAGCAATCCTTCCTTCTTGGCCTCCCAGAGTGCTAGGATTACAGGTGTGAGCCACTGCGCCCGGCCCCCAGTTCACCATTTTTTTTTAATGGCTGAGTAGGACTCCATGGTGTACATATACCACATTTTATTAATCCATTCATATATTGATGGGCACTTGGGTTGATTCCACATCTTTGCGATTGTGAATTGTGCTGCTATAAACATTCGCGTGCAAGTGTCTTTTTGATGAAATGGCTTTTTTTTTCCTTTGGGTAAATACCGAAGAGTAGGATTGCTGGATTAAATGGTAGGTCTACTTTTAGTTCTTTGAGATATCTAATACTACTTTCCATCGAGGTTGTACCAGTTTGCAGTCCCACCAACAGTGTATAAGTGTTCCTTTCTCTCTGCATCCACACCAGCATCTGTTGTTTGGGGATTTTTTGATAAAAGCCATTGTCACTGGAGTTATATGATAGCTCATTGTGGTTTTTATTTGCATTTCCCTGATGATTAGACACACTGAACATTTTTTCATGTTTCATGGCCATTAGTCTATCTTCTTTTGAAAAGTTCTCTTCATGTCTTTTGCCCACTTTTTTATGGGTTCAATTTTTTTGTTGCCAATTTGCTTGAGTTCTTTGTAGATTCTGTTATTAGCCCCTTATTGGATGCATAGCATGCAAATATTTTCTTCCATTCTTTACGTTGTCTATTCACTCTATTGATTGTTTCCTTGGCTGTGCAGAAGCTTTTTAATTTAATCAAGTCCTATTTATTAATGTTTGTTGTTGCTGTGATTGTCTTTGGGGTCTTCTTAATAAACTTAATAAATTCTTTGTCTAGGCCAATATCTATAAGAGTTTTTATGATATTTTCTTCTAGAATTCTTATAGTTTCCTGCCTTAGTTTTAAGACTGTTATCTATCTTCAATTAATTTTTGCGAGTGGTGAGCGGTAAGGATCCTGTTTTAGTGTTCTTCATGTGGCTATCCGATTTTCTGCATGAGGCACCATTTATTGAATAGGGATTCTTTTCTCCAGTGTTTGTTGTTGTCTCTTTTGTCATAGATCAAATGGCAATGTGAAGATGATTTTATATCTGGGTCCTCTGTTCTGATCCTTTAGTCTATGCCTTTTTGTTTGCATCTTCCCTATCCCTCCAGAGTGTTTTCCAGATTGTTTGATAGGGCAGGGTTGATATTGTAAGTAATTATGAGTTTTGATCTTTTAGACTATCGTTCCTTTGCTTTGTTGGATTTTTTTCTTTTGGATAAAAATCTAATGGGATAGCACTTGAAATGATATCATATATACCAACAAGAAGACATATTGCCAGAGTTAGAGAATAAAGAAAGTAGTTAGGCTATCACCCAATTCTGAAGCAAACACTGATTACCTACCATGCAGCAGGCTTTCTTTTAGGGGCTAGTAAACAAGTCACATACAGTACAAAAGTGACTCAAAAACTTTCCCAAGCCAAATGGCGCCTTTTCTCATTGAAGACATACATGAAAATTGAATTCTTCTCAAAGGAATAACCAATTAGGAGGCATCAAAATTAATGATATATTTAACAGATTCACACAAAGGGAAACCTAATAGTAAAAAGGAATCCTCACCCATCATCTATGTATATGTGAGAAACAAATCAAGAGCTTCCCTTTCAACTTCAAATGTTCATTGTAGGCTTTAAAGGTGTAGGCTTGGCAGAATAGCACTGCCAGCGTGACTGCTTCCCACTAAAGTATTTAGCCTCTTCCAATTTGAAAAGCAACATGAACTAGAATTCTTACTTCTCCCTGATAATCATCTACTTCCTCAGGGAAGAGTCTCTGCCTTATTTGGCAATGGAGAAAAATGTTTAAAATGTTTTCTGCTTATATGTGAATACAACTTATATTATTATAATATATATTAAGTGTCATTTATATATTATGGTATATTATATTAATATATAAAAATAAGTTTACATACTTTTATGACATGTATGGGTGCTACATATTTCCTTAGAAATCTTCTTACCCATCTTCTACTTTAGGTTTCAATTCTTTACAAAATGTTTATTGTATCATTTAAATATTAAGGATTGATCTCACTGACAAAGAAAATATATACTAAAGAATTTAATTCTGGTGTGATCTAAACCATGAGGATGCAAGGGAATATTTCTTGATTGGACATTGTAGTTTTTCAACACAGACTAATATTGAAATGACCTTTCAAGCAAATTAATTTCGCTGTTGGCACATATTGAACTTGTGGTCAGCTAAACCCTTCAAGTGTTTATTCCATGAATTGCTGTCACATCAAGTCTCTGTAATGATCTGCCTGGCTTCTGTTCCCATTATGTGCCAATCCCCAGGGAATTGAGATCCCATAGTAAACTTTAAAAATCCTATTGATGGGGCTTGACAATTAGCATTTGTTTGTTGTCACCTGCTTTAGTAGCTGTTGGTTTTATTTTATAGATGTCATTAATACAGTTAAAGAAGTTCTGTTTAATTCTTAGATTGTTGAGATCTATTACCATCAATGAATGCTGAATTTCATCAAGTCATTTGTCTGCATCTATTGAAATGGTCCTGTGCTTTTGTAGCCAGTTTTTTGCTTTGCTCTTTGAATTGAAATTCTTCCCAGAGAGATCAGTATTAACAACCAGCATCATCTCTTGTCTCTCCAAGTTCTGAGACTGCTGTCTTCATTTCTTGCTTTAAGTCTTGCTCTTAAACCACAATTTGTATCTAATAAATAGTTTCCTGTCTCATGCCATCTTCCCCACCACCTCTTTGGCTATCTGACCTTCCCGACAGACACCTCTCTTGTCATGTAGGTGTGAGTCTCAGGTTTAAGTTAACATGCTCTGATCTAACTTAATCTCCTTGTCTCAGCTACTTTCAAGTGTGTATATATATTTTTTTTTCTTTTTTTTTTTTTTTTTAGACAGAGTCTCACTCTGTTGCCCAGGCTAGAGTGAGTGCCGTGGCATTAGCCTAGCTCACAACAACCTCAAACTCCTGGGCTCAAGCGATCCTTCTGCCTCAGCCTCCCGAGTGCTGGGACTACAGGCATGTGTCACCATGCCCAGCTAGTTTTTTCTATATATTTTTAGTTTTCCAGATAATTTCTTTCTATTTTTTTTTTTTTTTTTAGTAGAGACGGGGGTCTTGCTCTTGCTCAGTCTGGTCTTGAACTCCTGAGCTCAAACAATCCGCCTGCCTCGGCCTCCCAGAGTGCTAGAATTATAGATGTGAGCCCACACCCAGCCAAGTGTATATTTTTTAGTCCTATTTCTAAGTCTCTTTTTTTAAAGTCAGGATTACTCAGGTATAATTTATGCAATAGGTAGCCTGTAAGATGGCCCCAGGGATCTGCCTCCTGGTATTTATCTCTTTATGTAATATCCTTCCCTCATTTGTAGGCTAGATGCGACTCACTTCTAATGAAGAGAATAAGGTAAAAGTGATGGGACGTCACTTACATGGTTAGGTTTAAAAAGACTGTGGCATCTGTCTTGGGCTGATCTCTCGCCATCCCTTCTTCATTCACTTTACAGTAGATCAGCTGTCGTGTCGTGGACTACCTTTTGGAGAGACTCACCTGGCAAGGAATTGAAGAAGGCCCCTAGTCAATGAGCAGTGCCGAACTGAGAGTTTTTCATCGGCCACACGGGTGAACTTGGAAGTGGACATACTCCTGTTGAACCTGGAGATGACTATAGCTGTAACCCACGACTTTTCAGCAGCCTGTGAGAGACACTGTGCTTGGATTTCTGGCCCATGTTAATCATGACATAATAAATGTTTGTTATGGTCAGCCAGTAGTTTTGGGATACTTTGTTAGGCAGCAATAGATAACTAGTACAATTTTCATACCAAATAATTTACCCTTTTTAGGTATATACAGTTCTTTGAGTTTTGACAGATGCATACAGTTCTGTACTCACTACCACAATTACGATATAGGACGTTTCCGCCACCTGCGAACGTTCCCTCTTGACACATTATAGTCAGTTTCTTCCTCCTCCCTCCAGCCCTTACAAATACTGATCTGCTTCCTGTTCCTATGAATCTGCTTTTTCCAAAATGTCATATAAGTTATCATGCAATATGTAGTCTTTTGAGTCAGCCTTCTCTCTCTTTGTTCAATATATTTGAGATTCATCCAAGCTGCTGCATGTAGTGATAGTTGATTCCTTTCCATTGCTGACCGGTATTCCATTTGATGCACGTACCACAGCTGTTTATCCACTACCAGATGATGAGCATTTGAAGTATTTCCAACTTTAGATGATTATAATAAAGGCATTATAAATGTTTATAAACACGTTTTGCATGAACATTTTTTTTCTTCTTGATTAAATATCAGGGGGTGGAGATTATATGGTCTTATGATTTACTGTAGGCTTCACTTTATAAGAAACTACCAAACTGTTTTGAAGAATGACTGCAATTTACATTCCCACCAGCGATGTGTGAGAATTCCAGCTGCTCTGTATCCTCACAAAGACTTGATATTATAGGACTTACTTTTTATTTTCATCATTTTAATACTTGCGCAGTGGTATTTTATTGTGAGTTTAATTTGCATTCTCCTAATGAGTGATGATGTTAGATATCTTTTCGTGTGCTTATTTGTCATCCCTGTAGCCTCTTTGAAGAAGTGTTTATATGAATCTTTTGCCAAAATTTTGAATGTTAAATAGTAAAGGTGAGAGATGAAATCTTTAACTTGTTCCTGGTCTTGGGAAAAAACACTCTTTATTTTACTGTCAAATATAATGTTTTTATTTTATAGATGCCATTAATTAGGTTAATGAAGTCCCCTTCAATTCTTAGATTGTTGAGATCTGTTATCATTAATGAATGCTCAATTTCATAAAGTCTTTTTTTCTGCATCTATTGAAATGGTCACGTGATTTTTCTTCTTTAGTCTGTTAATATGGTGAATTAAATTGATTCTCAAATGCTGAAATAAGCTTGCATTTTTCAGATGAACCCCACTTGGTCATGGTAGATGTGATGGATTCAATTTAGTAATGATTTTTTGAGAATTTTTGCATCTATGTTTATGAAGGATATGATCTTTAGGTTTTTTTTTTTTTCCTTGTAAAATCTTGGTCCACTTTTTTCATCAGGGTAAGCCGATGAGTTGGAAATTCACAAAATGAGTTACAAAGTGTTTCTTTCTCTCCTATTTTCTGGAAGAGTTTGTGTAGAATTGGTATTACTTGTTCTCATAAGGATAGCTATTGTCAGAGATGCATCAGGACTTTTTCTAATATTCTACTTTCAGTCAAATAAGTCTTCTAGAAGTGTTTCTCACAAATACTCAATTCCTTCCTCTTTGCTCCTTTTGCAGTATAGATTAGGAAAGTGAAGTTTCTTTCTTGTTTTTTTTTGGGAAAACATGACTATACTATACTAGTATCCTTCTACAATTATATTCACTCCACCAGGTTTTTATCTTTAATTTGTGATAAATATATGCATGCGTGCACACGCACACAGACTTGTTATTATGTATTGCTATTTCCCCTTTCAAAAGAGATATTTATTTGTGATATTTCATTTTTTGACATATCTTAGTTGTCAGTCCATAGCACCAAACTACATTATTACGCCTAAAACTGTATTTGCCTACTGTATTAAAATTTTAAACCCAAGAACTTCTTACCCAGTCTTTGTGTAATGACATAAACACAATTTAGGCCATAACTAGAGTACATTTATTGATTCAGAATTGTGTACTCACTGTGTACCGGGAATTGTGCTGGGCAATGGAGATAGGACAATAAAGACAGATATGTTTTCTGCTCTTACGGAACTACAGACAAGTGGGAAAATTAACATTTGTAGTAAGTAATTCTAATTTTGTTTCAGATTGTCTTGTTTTAATCCTAAGAATACTGAAAACCTTCTTTTTTGTGATTATCTGTCCCACCAATTTTCTTCTTTGATATTTACTTTGCTTGCAGGTGAAAAATGAAAGATTTTCTTCTTTCCCCTTAATTTTCAGTATAAAAATTTTTTTGATTGGTCATTGAAAATCCCATAAAATATATTCCATCTGGTTTAGGAGTGATTATATTATTGTTGCCAAATGTGGCACAGTAAGTCAAATCCAGTTTTTGGTGGCATCTACATTATTGAATCTTGCTAAGGTCTCACTCACATTTCAATCCCGTATTACAGGAATATCATATACCTTTTGCTTATGCCGGTAACACTAAGTGACAGCATTTTACCTGTCTCTCGGTAAATGGTTTTAATCATTATGTGCCCCCCAACTGGTGTAAAGATGAGTTGCACTTTCTGGATTAGAGGATCTGAATTCTTCTCTCTTTAGCAATATCCTACCTGGCACCTGTTTTAACTTGAAATAGTGCATAATTCTATTTAACATTTTATCACAATCAAACTTATGATCTTTGATCTCTTAAAAATGAATGCTATTCTGTTCTGAAATTGTGTTTTTCTGAAATTATGTTTTTCTAATGTTTTATGTTTTTATTATAAAAGTAATTCATATAATTTAAATATATGGTAGAAAATTTTATAAAGTTAAAAGTAGTCTCTTTTCTCAAAACTATTCTTCAGAAGTACTCTTACAAAAATTAAAAATATTAAAAAAGAATATACAATGTATATATATATTTCTAAATGTTACTCTCTGAATATGTCATATTCATTTTTATAACCACCAGAATGATATACTTCCTATATTATTATACACTTGCTAATATTGGATATTGACATTTTAATATTTAGCCTATCTCTTAGGTAAGAAAGTATGTCTTATTGTTTTAATATATTTTCATTCAATAAATACTAAGCAGGATTTATTATATGACTGATTTTTTTTTTCTATGTTGTCTGGATATACTATAAACAATACTGATAAGGCTACTATTCTCAAGGATTTTGCATTTCATTTCCAGGATGGGATTGGATTAGAATCAAAAAACTGGAAATATCAACTAACAAACATGTCAGAGAAAAACTAAAATAAGGAAGACTAATACGGGAAACTAAAATAAGGTTATGCAATAGTCATTGAATAGTTGGCTAATTTTGGGGGGGTAGACTTGAAATGCCTATTTGAGAAAGTGATATTTAAATGAAGATTTGTTTGATTTTTTTCCTTTTTATTTGTATAAATTTATGTGGTACATATGTAATTTTATTACACACATAGATTGCATTTATGGCTTTTAGGGTATCCAATCACCAGAATAATGTACATTGTACCCATTAACCATTTTCTCATTATCCTCCTCTCTCTCACCCCTCACCCCTCCGTCTCCATTATCCATCATTCCACTTTCTCTACATACATGTGAACACGAGTGAGAACATGAGATATTTGTCTTTCTGGTATGGCTTTAAATTGAGATTTCAAAGACAAGAAGAAGTCAGTCACATTAAAAAAAAAAGAAAAAAAGAAAAGTACTACCAGGAAAAGTGACCAGCTAATGCAAAAGTCAGGAATAAGTTTTGTTTAAGTAACTTGAGAGAAAAATACTGTGGCTATGGCAAAAAAATATGTGAGATGAATTAGAAGTAATTAAGACCCAAAATTTGTAGGTAGTATATTAAAGTCCAAGTAAAGATTAAAAGATATGACAGGGGACCGGGCGCGGTGGCTCAAGCCTATAATCCTAGCACTCTGGGAGGCCGAGGCGGGTGGATCGCTCAAGGTCAGGAGTTCGAGACCAGCCTGAGCAAGAGCG